>NC_083719.1:136626916-136950654 GCF_028564815.1 Eubalaena glacialis
AACACACTATGGCTGCTTAACGGGAAAGGTCCGGTGGGGTGATGCATAAAACAAGGGTTTGAAATTAGCTCAGATACCGTTCCATAAGCCAAATATGTAATGGACAAGACGTACACCCTGCTCAGTGAAATGGACTCAACACCACCTATTCACCGCACAAGAATATATCTGACTAGTAAGAATCTTAAAACCTATGTATTGATATCTCTCTGGAAGTGAATCAAGAGGGTGTAAAGCGGCATAAACACAGCAGTGAAAAGCAGCTAAGCCCCATTATCAAAATAAATTACTTGAAAAAAACCCATAAAACAAAGACAGTGAAAGAGAGAGAAATTCATACAAAATCCATTCAGGGGCTCTGATGCAACCTGGATTGACCATATCTAGACCCACAGCTGGATGAGACCTAAGGCTGGACACTCTTGGGGCTGAGAGGATTGGTGAGGTTGGGTGAGCAAACGCAGACCCTTTAAAGTAATACTGCGTGGTACCCATCCCATGGGTCCCAAATCTCCAGGTTCAAGGGCATCTTCCCACATCGAAAACATGCCTGGGAAACCCAGAAGATGGTACACCGCGTGATCGGGAAAGGTTTCTAAAACGCACCTCATTTCTCCTCTCCTTGTGCTCGGGTTCGCCATTCCAGCCGCTTTACTAACAATCTCCCTACGTGGAGAATCAGCACCGTTAACCTCCTGTTTCGTACAGGTTGCAATTTGTCCTGAGGATGAACGGGAAGAGGGGGAACCAATGAGAGACTAGCTCTAGGTGTTGGGACAGGCACAGGTCACTCTATTTTTCCGTCAGGAAGAAGAATGAACCACAGGCTCAGCCTGCACCCCCGGAACCAGAATAGGGTCTGAAGCAATCCTGCGCTTTTGCGGCCAGCTCCCAAAAAAGCGAGTTGACAAATGGAGCTCAGGGGCACTGCAATTCACAAACCTGCAGAGTTATAAATGATAACTCTCGTCCACAAATATATTGAGGGAAGGCAACGAAGAGGATTTGAAAGCAAGGCAGAATTGCAGGAAACAGATTTCAGGAGGTAGATGCGACTCGCCTTTAAAGCACATGAAAAGCGGCAAAACGTCGACAATGATGCCCTTGGCCAAAAAGGGCGTATGCGTTTTTTCCTGAATATATTCAGGAAAAAACGCATACGCCCTTTTTGGCCAACCAAGCAAGCCGGAAAGGCCAATCAGCACTACAAAGAAGTCTCGCTTGCCATCGGTCAAAAGGGCCATGCTGAAAAAAGTGTAAAAACCAGAAATGCAGGACAGGCCAGGGAGACGTGGGAGCCTTGCTACGCTGATGGGCGGGATGTTAATTGCCAACAGCCACTCTGGAGAAGTGTACGGTGTGTCCTGAAACATGTAATAAACACAGCTTAGAGAGCATAGGGCACTTCCACTCATGGGCGTATACATTGGGAAAACTGAAAATCCACAAGACACAGGCACCCCGAAGTGTAGGGCTGCTCTGTTTACAAGAACCTCCACTTCGGTACACCTTAAATAGCCCAGGATAGAGAAAAATGGATAAAGAAGTTGTGGTACTTATGCACAATGGAATATCACTCAGCCATGAAATCAATGTCATAAGGCGAGTAGCAGCCAGTATGATGAGTGGATTGAGGTACGATGACTCTAAGTGAAATAAGTCACACAGAAAAAGACACTTATCCTAAGATATCACTTATAGAGGGAATGATAAAATAGCTACCCTTGAACTGAATTACAAGACAGAACAGAGTCACACGTTTAGAAAACACACTATGGCTGCTTAACGGGAAAGGTCCGGTGGGGTGATGCATAAAACAAGGGTTTGAAATTAGCTCAGATACCGTTCCATAAGCCAAATATGTAATGGACAAGACGTACACCCTGCTCAGTGAAATGGACTCAACACCACCTATTCACCGCACAAGAATATATCTGACTAGTAAGAATCTTAAAACCTATGTATTGATATCTCTCTGGAAGTGAATCAAGAGGGTGTAAAGCGGCATAAACACAGCAGTGAAAAGCAGCTAAGCCCCATTATCAAAATAAATTACTTGAAAAAAACCCATAAAACAAAGACAGTGAAAGAGAGAGAAATTCATACAAAATCCATTCAGGGGCTCTGATGCAACCTGGATTGACCATATCTAGACCCACAGCTGGATGAGACCTAAGGCTGGACACTCTTGGGGCTGAGAGGATTGGTGAGGTTGGGTGAGCAAACGCAGACCCTTTAAAGTAATACTGCGTGGTACCCATCCCATGGGTCCCAAATCTCCAGGTTCAAGGGCATCTTCCCACATCGAAAACATGCCTGGGAAACCCAGAAGATGGTACACCGCGTGATCGGGAAAGGTTTCTAAAACGCACCTCATTTCTCCTCTCCTTGTGCTCGGGTTCGCCATTCCAGCCGCTTTACTAACAATCTCCCTACGTGGAGAATCAGCACCGTTAACCTCCTGTTTCGTACAGGTTGCAATTTGTCCTGAGGATGAACGGGAAGAGGGGGAACCAATGAGAGACTAGCTCTAGGTGTTGGGACAGGCACAGGTCACTCTATTTTTCCGTCAGGAAGAAGAATGAACCACAGGCTCAGCCTGCACCCCCGGAACCAGAATAGGGTCTGAAGCAATCCTGCGCTTTTGCGGCCAGCTCCCAAAAAAGCGAGTTGACAAATGGAGCTCAGGGGCACTGCAATTCACAAACCTGCAGAGTTATAAATGATAACTCTCGTCCACAAATATATTGAGGGAAGGCAACGAAGAGGATTTGAAAGCAAGGCAGAATTGCAGGAAACAGATTTCAGGAGGTAGATGCGACTCGCCTTTAAAGCACATGAAAAGCGGCAAAACGTCGACAATGATGCCCTTGGCCAAAAAGGGCGTATGCGTTTTTTCCTGAATATATTCAGGAAAAAACGCATACGCCCTTTTTGGCCAACCAAGCAAGCCCGAAAGGCCAATCAGCACTACAAAGAAGTCTCGCTTGCCATCGGTCAAAAGGGCCATGCTGAAAAAAGTGTAAAAACCAGAAATGCAGGACAGGCCAGGGAGACGTGGGAGCCTTGCTACGCTGATGGGCGGGATGTTAATTGCCAACAGCCACTCTGGAGAAGTGTACGGTGTGTCCTGAAACATGTAATAAACACAGCTTAGAGAGCATAGGGCACTTCCACTCATGGGCGTATACATTGGGAAAACTGAAAATCCACAAGACACAGGCACCCCGAAGTGTAGGGCTGCTCTGTTTACAAGAACCTCCACTTCGGTACACCTTAAATAGCCCAGGATAGAGAAAAATGGATAAAGAAGTTGTGGTACTTATGCACAATGGAATATCACTCAGCCATGTAATCAATGTCATAAGGCGAGTAGCAGCCAGTATGATGAGTGGATTGAGGTACGATGACTCTAAGTGAAATAAGTCACACAGAAAAAGACACTTATCCTAAGATATCACTTATAGAGGGAATGATAAAATAGCTACCCTTGAACTGAATTACAAGACAGAACAGAGTCACACGTTTAGAAAACACACTATGGCTGCTTAACGGGAAAGGTCCGGTGGGGTGATGCATAAAACAAGGGTTTGAAATTAGCTCAGATACCGTTCCATAAGCCAAATATGTAATGGACAAGACGTACACCCTGCTCAGTGAAATGGACTCAACACCACCTATTCACCGCACAAGAATATATCTGACTAGTAAGAATCTTAAAACCTATGTATTGATATCTCTCTGGAAGTGAATCAAGAGGGTGTAAAGCGGCATAAACACAGCAGTGAAAAGCAGCTAAGCCCCATTATCAAAATAAATTACTTGAAAAAAACCCATAAAACAAAGACAGTGAAAGAGAGAGAAATTCATACAAAATCCATTCAGGGGCTCTGATGCAACCTGGATTGACCATATCTAGACCCACAGCTGGATGAGACCTAAGGCTGGACACTCTTGGGGCTGAGAGGATTGGTGAGGTTGGGTGAGCAAACGCAGACCCTTTAAAGTAATACTGCGTGGTACCCATCCCATGGGTCCCAAATCTCCAGGTTCAAGGGCATCTTCCCACATCGAAAACATGCCTGGGAAACCCAGAAGATGGTACACCGCGTGATCGGGAAAGGTTTCTAAAACGCACCTCATTTCTCCTCTCCTTGTGCTCGGGTTCGCCATTCCAGCCGCTTTACTAACAATCTCCCTACGTGGAGAATCAGCACCGTTAACCTCCTGTTTCGTACAGGTTGCAATTTGTCCTGAGGATGAACGGGAAGAGGGGGAACCAATGAGAGACTAGCTCTAGGTGTTGGGACAGGCACAGGTCACTCTATTTTTCCGTCAGGAAGAAGAATGAACCACAGGCTCAGCCTGCACCCCCGGAACCAGAATAGGGTCTGAAGCAATCCTGCGCTTTTGCGGCCAGCTCCCAAAAAAGCGAGTTGACAAATGGAGCTCAGGGGCACTGCAATTCACAAACCTGCAGAGTTATAAATGATAACTCTCGTCCACAAATATATTGAGGGAAGGCAACGAAGAGGATTTGAAAGCAAGGCAGAATTGCAGGAAACAGATTTCAGGAGGTAGATGCGACTCGCCTTTAAAGCACATGAAAAGCGGCAAAACGTCGACAATGATGCCCTTGGCCAAAAAGGGCGTATGCGTTTTTTCCTGAATATATTCAGGAAAAAACGCATACGCCCTTTTTGGCCAACCAAGCAAGCCGGAAAGGCCAATCAGCACTACAAAGAAGTCTCGCTTGCCATCGGTCAAAAGGGCCATGCTGAAAAAAGTGTAAAAACCAGAAATGCAGGACAGGCCAGGGAGACGTGGGAGCCTTGCTACGCTGATGGGCGGGATGTTAATTGCCAACAGCCACTCTGGAGAAGTGTACGGTGTGTCCTGAAACATGTAATAAACACAGCTTAGAGAGCATAGGGCACTTCCACTCATGGGCGTATACATTGGGAAAACTGAAAATCCACAAGACACAGGCACCCCGAAGTGTAGGGCTGCTCTGTTTACAAGAACCTCCACTTCGGTACACCTTAAATAGCCCAGGATAGAGAAAAATGGATAAAGAAGTTGTGGTACTTATGCACAATGGAATATCACTCAGCCATGAAATCAATGTCATAAGGCGAGTAGCAGCCAGTATGATGAGTGGATTGAGGTACGATGACTCTAAGTGAAATAAGTCACACAGAAAAAGACACTTATCCTAAGATATCACTTATAGAGGGAATGATAAAATAGCTACCCTTGAACTGAATTACAAGACAGAACAGAGTCACACGTTTAGAAAACACACTATGGCTGCTTAACGGGAAAGGTCCGGTGGGGTGATGCATAAAACAAGGGTTTGAAATTAGCTCAGATACCGTTCCATAAGCCAAATATGTAATGGACAAGACGTACACCCTGCTCAGTGAAATGGACTCAACACCACCTATTCACCGCACAAGAATATATCTGACTAGTAAGAATCTTAAAACCTATGTATTGATATCTCTCTGGAAGTGAATCAAGAGGGTGTAAAGCGGCATAAACACAGCAGTGAAAAGCAGCTAAGCCCCATTATCAAAATAAATTACTTGAAAAAAACCCATAAAACAAAGACAGTGAAAGAGAGAGAAATTCATACAAAATCCATTCAGGGGCTCTGATGCAACCTGGATTGACCATATCTAGACCCACAGCTGGATGAGACCTAAGGCTGGACACTCTTGGGGCTGAGAGGATTGGTGAGGTTGGGTGAGCAAACGCAGACCCTTTAAAGTAATACTGCGTGGTACCCATCCCATGGGTCCCAAATCTCCAGGTTCAAGGGCATCTTCCCACATCGAAAACATGCCTGGGAAACCCAGAAGATGGTACACCGCGTGATCGGGAAAGGTTTCTAAAACGCACCTCATTTCTCCTCTCCTTGTGCTCGGGTTCGCCATTCCAGCCGCTTTACTAACAATCTCCCTACGTGGAGAATCAGCACCGTTAACCTCCTGTTTCGTACAGGTTGCAATTTGTCCTGAGGATGAACGGGAAGAGGGGGAACCAATGAGAGACTAGCTCTAGGTGTTGGGACAGGCACAGGTCACTCTATTTTTCCGTCAGGAAGAAGAATGAACCACAGGCTCAGCCTGCACCCCCGGAACCAGAATAGGGTCTGAAGCAATCCTGCGCTTTTGCGGCCAGCTCCCAAAAAAGCGAGTTGACAAATGGAGCTCAGGGGCACTGCAATTCACAAACCTGCAGAGTTATAAATGATAACTCTCGTCCACAAATATATTGAGGGAAGGCAACGAAGAGGATTTGAAAGCAAGGCAGAATTGCAGGAAACAGATTTCAGGAGGTAGATGCGACTCGCCTTTAAAGCACATGAAAAGCGGCAAAACGTCGACAATGATGCCCTTGGCCAAAAAGGGCGTATGCGTTTTTTCCTGAATATATTCAGGAAAAAACGCATACGCCCTTTTTGGCCAACCAAGCAAGCCGGAAAGGCCAATCAGCACTACAAAGAAGTCTCGCTTGCCATCGGTCAAAAGGGCCATGCTGAAAAAAGTGTAAAAACCAGAAATGCAGGACAGGCCAGGGAGACGTGGGAGCCTTGCTACGCTGATGGGCGGGATGTTAATTGCCAACAGCCACTCTGGAGAAGTGTACGGTGTGTCCTGAAACATGTAATAAACACAGCTTAGAGAGCATAGGGCACTTCCACTCATGGGCGTATACATTGGGAAAACTGAAAATCCACAAGACACAGGCACCCCGAAGTGTAGGGCTGCTCTGTTTACAAGAACCTCCACTTCGGTACACCTTAAATAGCCCAGGATAGAGAAAAATGGATAAAGAAGTTGTGGTACTTATGCACAATGGAATATCACTCAGCCATGTAATCAATGTCATAAGGCGAGTAGAAGCCAGTATGATGAGTGGATTGAGGTACGATGACTCTAAGTGAAATAAGTCACACAGAAAAAGACACTTATCCTAAGATATCACTTATAGAGGGAATGATAAAATAGCTACCCTTGAACTGAATTACAAGACAGAACAGAGTCACACGTTTAGAAAACACACTATGGCTGCTTAACGGGAAAGGTGAGGTGGGGTGATGCATAAAACAAGGGTTTGAAATTAGCTCAGATACCGTTCCATAAGCCAAATATGTAATGGACAAGACGTACACCCTGCTCAGTGAAATGGACTCAACACCACCTATTCACCGCACAAGAATATATCTGACTAGTAAGAATCTTAAAACCTATGTATTGATATCTCTCTGGAAGTGAATCAAGAGGGTGTAAAGCGGCATAAACACAGCAGTGAAAAGCAGCTAAGCCCCATTATCAAAATAAATTACTTGAAAAAAACCCATAAAACAAAGACAGTGAAAGAGAGAGAAATTCATACAAAATCCATTCAGGGGCTCTGATGCAACCTGGATTGACCATATCTAGACCCACAGCTGGATGAGACCTAAGGCTGGACACTCTTGGGGCTGAGAGGATTGGTGAGGTTGGGTGAGCAAACGCAGACCCTTTAAAGTAATACTGCGTGGTACCCATCCCATGGGTCCCAAATCTCCAGGTTCAAGGGCATCTTCCCACATCGAAAACATGCCTGGGAAACCCAGAAGATGGTACACCGCGTGATCGGGAAAGGTTTCTAAAACGCACCTCATTTCTCCTCTCCTTGTGCTCGGGTTCGCCATTCCAGCCGCTTTACTAACAATCTCCCTACGTGGAGAATCAGCACCGTTAACCTCCTGTTTCGTACAGGTTGCAATTTGTCCTGAGGATGAACGGGAAGAGGGGGAACCAATGAGAGACTAGCTCTAGGTGTTGGGACAGGCACAGGTCACTCTATTTTTCCGTCAGGAAGAAGAATGAACCACAGGCTCAGCCTGCACCCCCGGAACCAGAATAGGGTCTGAAGCAATCCTGCGCTTTTGCGGCCAGCTCCCAAAAAAGCGAGTTGACAAATGGAGCTCAGGGGCACTGCAATTCACAAACCTGCAGAGTTATAAATGATAACTCTCGTCCACAAATATATTGAGGGAAGGCAACGAAGAGGATTTGAAAGCAAGGCAGAATTGCAGGAAACAGATTTCAGGAGGTAGATGCGACTCGCCTTTAAAGCACATGAAAAGCGGCAAAACGTCGACAATGATGCCCTTGGCCAAAAAGGGCGTATGCGTTTTTTCCTGAATATATTCAGGAAAAAACGCATACGCCCTTTTTGGCCAACCAAGCAAGCCGGAAAGGCCAATCAGCACTACAAAGAAGTCTCGCTTGCCATCGGTCAAAAGGGCCATGCTGAAAAAAGTGTAAAAACCAGAAATGCAGGACAGGCCAGGGAGACGTGGGAGCCTTGCTACGCTGATGGGCGGGATGTAAATTGCCAACAGCCACTCTGGAGAAGTGTACGGTGTGTCCTGAAACATGTAATAAACACAGCTTAGAGAGCATAGGGCACTTCCACTCATGGGCGTATACATTGGGAAAACTGAAAATCCACAAGACACAGGCACCCCGAAGTGTAGGGCTGCTCTGTTTACAAGAACCTCCACTTCGGTACACCTTAAATAGCCCAGGATAGAGAAAAATGGATAAAGAAGTTGTGGTACTTATGCACAATGGAATATCACTCAGCCATGAAATCAATGTCATAAGGCGAGTAGCAGCCAGTATGATGAGTGGATTGAGGTACGATGACTCTAAGTGAAATAAGTCACACAGAAAAAGACACTTATCCTAAGATATCACTTATAGAGGGAATGATAAAATAGCTACCCTTGAACTGAATTACAAGACAGAACAGAGTCACACGTTTAGAAAACACACTATGGCTGCTTAACGGGAAAGGTCCGGTGGGGTGATGCATAAAACAAGGGTTTGAAATTAGCTCAGATACCGTTCCATAAGCCAAATATGTAATGGACAAGACGTACACCCTGCTCAGTGAAATGGACTCAACACCACCTATTCACCGCACAAGAATATATCTGACTAGTAAGAATCTTAAAACCTATGTATTGATATCTCTCTGGAAGTGAATCAAGAGGGTGTAAAGCGGCATAAACACAGCAGTGAAAAGCAGCTAAGCCCCATTATCAAAATAAATTACTTGAAAAAAACCCATAAAACAAAGACAGTGAAAGAGAGAGAAATTCATACAAAATCCATTCAGGGGCTCTGATGCAACCTGGATTGACCATATCTAGACCCACAGCTGGATGAGACCTAAGGCTGGACACTCTTGGGGCTGAGAGGATTGGTGAGGTTGGGTGAGCAAACGCAGACCCTTTAAAGTAATACTGCGTGGTACCCATCCCATGGGTCCCAAATCTCCAGGTTCAAGGGCATCTTCCCACATCGAAAACATGCCTGGGAAACCCAGAAGATGGTACACCGCGTGATCGGGAAAGGTTTCTAAAACGCACCTCATTTCTCCTCTCCTTGTGCTCGGGTTCGCCATTCCAGCCGCTTTACTAACAATCTCCCTACGTGGAGAATCAGCACCGTTAACCTCCTGTTTCGTACAGGTTTCAATTTGTCCTGAGGATGAACGGGAAGAGGGGGAACCAATGAGAGACTAGCTCTAGGTGTTGGGACAGGCACAGGTCACTCTATTTTTCCGTCAGGAAGAAGAATGAACCACAGGCTCAGCCTGCACCCCCGGAACCAGAATAGGGTCTGAAGCAATCCTGCGCTTTTGCGGCCAGCTCCCAAAAAAGCGAGTTGACAAATGGAGCTCAGGGGCACTGCAATTCACAAACCTGCAGAGTTATAAATGATAACTCTCGTCCACAAATATATTGAGGGAAGGCAACGAAGAGGATTTGAAAGCAAGGCAGAATTGCAGGAAACAGATTTCAGGAGGTAGATGCGACTCGCCTTTAAAGCACATGAAAAGCGGCAAAACGTCGACAATGATGCCCTTGGCCAAAAAGGGCGTATGCGATTTTTCCTGAATATATTCAGGAAAAAACGCATACGCCCTTTTTGGCCAACCAAGCAAGCCGGAAAGGCCAATCAGCACTACAAAGAAGTCTCGCTTGCCATCGGTCAAAAGGGCCATGCTGAAAAAAGTGTAAAAACCAGAAATGCAGGACAGGCCAGGGAGACGTGGGAGCCTTGCTACGCTGATGGGCGGGATGTTAATTGCCAACAGCCACTCTGGAGAAGTGTACGGTGTGTCCTGAAACATGTAATAAACACAGCTTAGAGAGCATAGGGCACTTCCACTCATGGGCGTATACATTGGGAAAACTGAAAATCCACAAGACACAGGCACCCCGAAGTGTAGGGCTGCTCTGTTTACAAGAACCTCCACTTCGGTACACCTTAAATAGCCCAGGATAGAGAAAAATGGATAAAGAAGTTGTGGTACTTATGCACAATGGAATATCACTCAGCCATGTAATCAATGTCATAAGGCGAGTAGCAGCCAGTATGATGAGTGGATTGAGGTACGATGACTCTAAGTGAAATAAGTCACACAGAAAAAGACACTTATCCTAAGATATCACTTATAGAGGGAATGATAAAATAGCTACCCTTGAACTGAATTACAAGACAGAACAGAGTCACACGTTTAGAAAACACACTATGGCTGCTTAACGGGAAAGGTCCGGTGGGGTGATGCATAAAACAAGGGTTTGAAATTAGCTCAGATACCGTTCCATAAGCCAAATATGTAATGGACAAGACGTACACCCTGCTCAGTGAAATGGACTCAACACCACCTATTCACCGCACAAGAATATATCTGACTAGTAAGAATCTTAAAACCTATGTATTGATATCTCTCTGGAAGTGAATCAAGAGGGTGTAAAGCGGCATAAACACAGCAGTGAAAAGCAGCTAAGCCCCATTATCAAAATAAATTACTTGAAAAAAACCCATAAAACAAAGACAGTGAAAGAGAGAGAAATTCATACAAAATCCATTCAGGGGCTCTGATGCAACCTGGATTGACCATATCTAGACCCACAGCTGGATGAGACCTAAGGCTGGACACTCTTGGGGCTGAGAGGATTGGTGAGGTTGGGTGAGCAAACGCAGACCCTTTAAAGTAATACTGCGTGGTACCCATCCCATGGGTCCCAAATCTCCAGGTTCAAGGGCATCTTCCCACATCGAAAACATGCCTGGGAAACCCAGAAGATGGTACACCGCGTGATCGGGAAAGGTTTCTAAAACGCACCTCATTTCTCCTCTCCTTGTGCTCGGGTTCGCCATTCCAGCCGCTTTACTAACAATCTCCCTACGTGGAGAATCAGCACCGTTAACCTCCTGTTTCGTACAGGTTGCAATTTGTCCTGAGGATGAACGGGAAGAGGGGGAACCAATGAGAGACTAGCTCTAGGTGTTGGGACAGGCACAGGTCACTCTATTTTTCCGTCAGGAAGAAGAATGAACCACAGGCTCAGCCTGCACCCCCGGAACCAGAATAGGGTCTGAAGCAATCCTGCGCTTTTGCGGCCAGCTCCCAAAAAAGCGAGTTGACAAATGGAGCTCAGGGGCACTGCAATTCACAAACCTGCAGAGTTATAAATGATAACTCTCGTCCACAAATATATTGAGGGAAGGCAACGAAGAGGATTTGAAAGCAAGGCAGAATTGCAGGAAACAGATTTCAGGAGGTAGATGCGACTCGCCTTTAAAGCACATGAAAAGCGGCAAAACGTCGACAATGATGCCCTTGGCCAAAAAGGGCGTATGCGTTTTTTCCTGAATATATTCAGGAAAAAACGCATACGCCCTTTTTGGCCAACCAAGCAAGCCGGAAAGGCCAATCAGCACTACAAAGAAGTCTCGCTTGCCATCGGTCAAAAGGGCCATGCTGAAAAAAGTGTAAAAACCAGAAATGCAGGACAGGCCAGGGAGACGTGGGAGCCTTGCTACGCTGATGGGCGGGATGTTAATTGCCAACAGCCACTCTGGAGAAGTGTACGGTGTGTCCTGAAACATGTAATAAACACAGCTTAGAGAGCATAGGGCACTTCCACTCATGGGCGTATACATTGGGAAAACTGAAAATCCACAAGACACAGGCACCCCGAAGTGTAGGGCTGCTCTGTTTACAAGAACCTCCACTTCGGTACACCTTAAATAGCCCAGGATAGAGAAAAATGGATAAAGAAGTTGTGGTACTTATGCACAATGGAATATCACTCAGCCATGAAATCAATGTCATAAGGCGAGTAGCAGCCAGTATGATGAGTGGATTGAGGTACGATGACTCTAAGTGAAATAAGTCACACAGAAAAAGACACTTATCCTAAGATATCACTTATAGAGGGAATGATAAAATAGCTACCCTTGAACTGAATTACAAGACAGAACAGAGTCACACGTTTAGAAAACACACTATGGCTGCTTAACGGGAAAGGTCCGGTGGGGTGATGCATAAAACAAGGGTTTGAAATTAGCTCAGATACCGTTCCATAAGCCAAATATGTAATGGACAAGACGTACACCCTGCTCAGTGAAATGGACTCAACACCACCTATTCACCGCACAAGAATATATCTGACTAGTAAGAATCTTAAAACCTATGTATTGATATCTCTCTGGAAGTGAATCAAGAGGGTGTAAAGCGGCATAAACACAGCAGTGAAAAGCAGCTAAGCCCCATTATCAAAATAAATTACTTGAAAAAAACCCATAAAACAAAGACAGTGAAAGAGAGAGAAATTCATACAAAATCCATTCAGGGGCTCTGATGCAACCTGGATTGACCATATCTAGACCCACAGCTGGATGAGACCTAAGGCTGGACACTCTTGGGGCTGAGAGGATTGGTGAGGTTGGGTGAGCAAACGCAGACCCTTTAAAGTAATACTGCGTGGTACCCATCCCATGGGTCCCAAATCTCCAGGTTCAAGGGCATCTTCCCACATCGAAAACATGCCTGGGAAACCCAGAAGATGGTACACCGCGTGATCGGGAAAGGTTTCTAAAACGCACCTCATTTCTCCTCTCCTTGTGCTCGGGTTCGCCATTCCAGCCGCTTTACTAACAATCTCCCTACGTGGAGAATCAGCACCGTTAACCTCCTGTTTCGTACAGGTTGCAATTTGTCCTGAGGATGAACGGGAAGAGGGGGAACCAATGAGAGACTAGCTCTAGGTGTTGGGACAGGCACAGGTCACTCTATTTTTCCGTCAGGAAGAAGAATGAACCACAGGCTCAGCCTGCACCCCCGGAACCAGAATAGGGTCTGAAGCAATCCTGCGCTTTTGCGGCCAGCTCCCAAAAAAGCGAGTTGACAAATGGAGCTCAGGGGCACTGCAATTCACAAACCTGCAGAGTTATAAATGATAACTCTCGTCCACAAATATATTGAGGGAAGGCAACGAAGAGGATTTGAAAGCAAGGCAGAATTGCAGGAAACAGATTTCAGGAGGTAGATGCGACTCGCCTTTAAAGCACATGAAAAGCGGCAAAACGTCGACAATGATGCCCTTGGCCAAAAAGGGCGTATGCGTTTTTTCCTGAATATATTCAGGAAAAAACGCATACGCCCTTTTTGGCCAACCAAGCAAGCCCGAAAGGCCAATCAGCACTACAAAGAAGTCTCGCTTGCCATCGGTCAAAAGGGCCATGCTGAAAAAAGTGTAAAAACCAGAAATGCAGGACAGGCCAGGGAGACGTGGGAGCCTTGCTACGCTGATGGGCGGGATGTTAATTGCCAACAGCCACTCTGGAGAAGTGTACGGTGTGTCCTGAAACATGTAATAAACACAGCTTAGAGAGCATAGGGCACTTCCACTCATGGGCGTATACATTGGGAAAACTGAAAATCCACAAGACACAGGCACCCCGAAGTGTAGGGCTGCTCTGTTTACAAGAACCTCCACTTCGGTACACCTTAAATAGCCCAGGATAGAGAAAAATGGATAAAGAAGTTGTGGTACTTATGCACAATGGAATATCACTCAGCCATGTAATCAATGTCATAAGGCGAGTAGCAGCCAGTATGATGAGTGGATTGAGGTACGATGACTCTAAGTGAAATAAGTCACACAGAAAAAGACACTTATCCTAAGATATCACTTATAGAGGGAATGATAAAATAGCTACCCTTGAACTGAATTACAAGACAGAACAGAGTCACACGTTTAGAAAACACACTATGGCTGCTTAACGGGAAAGGTCCGGTGGGGTGATGCATAAAACAAGGGTTTGAAATTAGCTCAGATACCGTTCCATAAGCCAAATATGTAATGGACAAGACGTACACCCTGCTCAGTGAAATGGACTCAACACCACCTATTCACCGCACAAGAATATATCTGACTAGTAAGAATCTTAAAACCTATGTATTGATATCTCTCTGGAAGTGAATCAAGAGGGTGTAAAGCGGCATAAACACAGCAGTGAAAAGCAGCTAAGCCCCATTATCAAAATAAATTACTTGAAAAAAACCCATAAAACAAAGACAGTGAAAGAGAGAGAAATTCATACAAAATCCATTCAGGGGCTCTGATGCAACCTGGATTGACCATATCTAGACCCACAGCTGGATGAGACCTAAGGCTGGACACTCTTGGGGCTGAGAGGATTGGTGAGGTTGGGTGAGCAAACGCAGACCCTTTAAAGTAATACTGCGTGGTACCCATCCCATGGGTCCCAAATCTCCAGGTTCAAGGGCATCTTCCCACATCGAAAACATGCCTGGGAAACCCAGAAGATGGTACACCGCGTGATCGGGAAAGGTTTCTAAAACGCACCTCATTTCTCCTCTCCTTGTGCTCGGGTTCGCCATTCCAGCCGCTTTACTAACAATCTCCCTACGTGGAGAATCAGCACCGTTAACCTCCTGTTTCGTACAGGTTGCAATTTGTCCTGAGGATGAACGGGAAGAGGGGGAACCAATGAGAGACTAGCTCTAGGTGTTGGGACAGGCACAGGTCACTCTATTTTTCCGTCAGGAAGAAGAATGAACCACAGGCTCAGCCTGCACCCCCGGAACCAGAATAGGGTCTGAAGCAATCCTGCGCTTTTGCGGCCAGCTCCCAAAAAAGCGAGTTGACAAATGGAGCTCAGGGGCACTGCAATTCACAAACCTGCAGAGTTATAAATGATAACTCTCGTCCACAAATATATTGAGGGAAGGCAACGAAGAGGATTTGAAAGCAAGGCAGAATTGCAGGAAACAGATTTCAGGAGGTAGATGCGACTCGCCTTTAAAGCACATGAAAAGCGGCAAAACGTCGACAATGATGCCCTTGGCCAAAAAGGGCGTATGCGTTTTTTCCTGAATATATTCAGGAAAAAACGCATACGCCCTTTTTGGCCAACCAAGCAAGCCGGAAAGGCCAATCAGCACTACAAAGAAGTCTCGCTTGCCATCGGTCAAAAGGGCCATGCTGAAAAAAGTGTAAAAACCAGAAATGCAGGACAGGCCAGGGAGACGTGGGAGCCTTGCTACGCTGATGGGCGGGATGTTAATTGCCAACAGCCACTCTGGAGAAGTGTACGGTGTGTCCTGAAACATGTAATAAACACAGCTTAGAGAGCATAGGGCACTTCCACTCATGGGCGTATACATTGGGAAAACTGAAAATCCACAAGACACAGGCACCCCGAAGTGTAGGGCTGCTCTGTTTACAAGAACCTCCACTTCGGTACACCTTAAATAGCCCAGGATAGAGAAAAATGGATAAAGAAGTTGTGGTACTTATGCACAATGGAATATCACTCAGCCATGAAATCAATGTCATAAGGCGAGTAGCAGCCAGTATGATGAGTGGATTGAGGTACGATGACTCTAAGTGAAATAAGTCACACAGAAAAAGACACTTATCCTAAGATATCACTTATAGAGGGAATGATAAAATAGCTACCCTTGAACTGAATTACAAGACAGAACAGAGTCACACGTTTAGAAAACACACTATGGCTGCTTAACGGGAAAGGTCCGGTGGGGTGATGCATAAAACAAGGGTTTGAAATTAGCTCAGATACCGTTCCATAAGCCAAATATGTAATGGACAAGACGTACACCCTGCTCAGTGAAATGGACTCAACACCACCTATTCACCGCACAAGAATATATCTGACTAGTAAGAATCTTAAAACCTATGTATTGATATCTCTCTGGAAGTGAATCAAGAGGGTGTAAAGCGGCATAAACACAGCAGTGAAAAGCAGCTAAGCCCCATTATCAAAATAAATTACTTGAAAAAAACCCATAAAACAAAGACAGTGAAAGAGAGAGAAATTCATACAAAATCCATTCAGGGGCTCTGATGCAACCTGGATTGACCATATCTAGACCCACAGCTGGATGAGACCTAAGGCTGGACACTCTTGGGGCTGAGAGGATTGGTGAGGTTGGGTGAGCAAACGCAGACCCTTTAAAGTAATACTGCGTGGTACCCATCCCATGGGTCCCAAATCTCCAGGTTCAAGGGCATCTTCCCACATCGAAAACATGCCTGGGAAACCCAGAAGATGGTACACCGCGTGATCGGGAAAGGTTTCTAAAACGCACCTCATTTCTCCTCTCCTTGTGCTCGGGTTCGCCATTCCAGCCGCTTTACTAACAATCTCCCTACGTGGAGAATCAGCACCGTTAACCTCCTGTTTCGTACAGGTTGCAATTTGTCCTGAGGATGAACGGGAAGAGGGGGAACCAATGAGAGACTAGCTCTAGGTGTTGGGACAGGCACAGGTCACTCTATTTTTCCGTCAGGAAGAAGAATGAACCACAGGCTCAGCCTGCACCCCCGGAACCAGAATAGGGTCTGAAGCAATCCTGCGCTTTTGCGGCCAGCTCCCAAAAAAGCGAGTTGACAAATGGAGCTCAGGGGCACTGCAATTCACAAACCTGCAGAGTTATAAATGATAACTCTCGTCCACAAATATATTGAGGGAAGGCAACGAAGAGGATTTGAAAGCAAGGCAGAATTGCAGGAAACAGATTTCAGGAGGTAGATGCGACTCGCCTTTAAAGCACATGAAAAGCGGCAAAACGTCGACAATGATGCCCTTGGCCAAAAAGGGCGTATGCGTTTTTTCCTGAATATATTCAGGAAAAAACGCATACGCCCTTTTTGGCCAACCAAGCAAGCCGGAAAGGCCAATCAGCACTACAAAGAAGTCTCGCTTGCCATCGGTCAAAAGGGCCATGCTGAAAAAAGTGTAAAAACCAGAAATGCAGGACAGGCCAGGGAGACGTGGGAGCCTTGCTACGCTGATGGGCGGGATGTTAATTGCCAACAGCCACTCTGGAGAAGTGTACGGTGTGTCCTGAAACATGTAATAAACACAGCTTAGAGAGCATAGGGCACTTCCACTCATGGGCGTATACATTGGGAAAACTGAAAATCCACAAGACACAGGCACCCCGAAGTGTAGGGCTGCTCTGTTTACAAGAACCTCCACTTCGGTACACCTTAAATAGCCCAGGATAGAGAAAAATGGATAAAGAAGTTGTGGTACTTATGCACAATGGAATATCACTCAGCCATGTAATCAATGTCATAAGGCGAGTAGAAGCCAGTATGATGAGTGGATTGAGGTACGATGACTCTAAGTGAAATAAGTCACACAGAAAAAGACACTTATCCTAAGATATCACTTATAGAGGGAATGATAAAATAGCTACCCTTGAACTGAATTACAAGACAGAACAGAGTCACACGTTTAGAAAACACACTATGGCTGCTTAACGGGAAAGGTGAGGTGGGGTGATGCATAAAACAAGGGTTTGAAATTAGCTCAGATACCGTTCCATAAGCCAAATATGTAATGGACAAGACGTACACCCTGCTCAGTGAAATGTACTCAACACCACCTATTCACCGCACAAGAATATATCTGACTAGTAAGAATCTTAAAACCTATGTATTGATATCTCTCTGGAAGTGAATCAAGAGGGTGTAAAGCGGCATAAACACAGCAGTGAAAAGCAGCTAAGCCCCATTATCAAAATAAATTACTTGAAAAAAACCCATAAAACAAAGACAGTGAAAGAGAGAGAAATTCATACAAAATCCATTCAGGGGCTCTGATGCAACCTGGATTGACCATATCTAGACCCACAGCTGGATGAGACCTAAGGCTGGACACTCTTGGGGCTGAGAGGATTGGTGAGGTTGGGTGAGCAAACGCAGACCCTTTAAAGTAATACTGCGTGGTACCCATCCCATGGGTCCCAAATCTCCAGGTTCAAGGGCATCTTCCCACATCGAAAACATGCCTGGGAAACCCAGAAGATGGTACACCGCGTGATCGGGAAAGGTTTCTAAAACGCACCTCATTTCTCCTCTCCTTGTGCTCGGGTTCGCCATTCCAGCCGCTTTACTAACAATCTCCCTACGTGGAGAATCAGCACCGTTAACCTCCTGTTTCGTACAGGTTTCAATTTGTCCTGAGGATGAACGGGAAGAGGGGGAACCAATGAGAGACTAGCTCTAGGTGTTGGGACAGGCACAGGTCACTCTATTTTTCCGTCAGGAAGAAGAATGAACCACAGGCTCAGCCTGCACCCCCGGAACCAGAATAGGGTCTGAAGCAATCCTGCGCTTTTGCGGCCAGCTCCCAAAAAAACGAGTTGACAAATGGAGCTCAGGGGCACTGCAATTCACAAACCTGCAGAGTTATAAATGATAACTCTCGTCCACAAATATATTGAGGGAAGGCAACGAAGAGGATTTGAAAGCAAGGCAGAATTGCAGGAAACAGATTTCAGGAGGTAGATGCGACTCGCCTTTAAAGCACATGAAAAGCGGCAAAACGTCGACAATGATGCCCTTGGCCAAAAAGGGCGTATGCGTTTTTTCCTGAATATATTCAGGAAAAAACGCATACGCCCTTTTTGGCCAACCAAGCAAGCCGGAAAGGCCAATCAGCACTACAAAGAAGTCTCGCTTGCCATCGGTCAAAAGGGCCATGCTGAAAAAAGTGTAAAAACCAGAAATGCAGGACAGGCCAGGGAGACGTGGGAGCCTTGCTACGCTGATGGGCGGGATGTTAATTGCCAACAGCCACTCTGGAGAAGTGTACGGTGTGTCCTGAAACATGTAATAAACACAGCTTAGAGAGCATAGGGCACTTCCACTCATGGGCGTATACATTGGGAAAACTGAAAATCCACAAGACACAGGCACCCCGAAGTGTAGGGCTGCTCTGTTTACAAGAACCTCCACTTCGGTACACCTTAAATAGCCCAGGATAGAGAAAAATGGATAAAGAAGTTGTGGTACTTATGCACAATGGAATATCACTCAGCCATGAAATCAATGTCATAAGGCGAGTAGCAGCCAGTATGATGAGTGGATTGAGGTACGATGACTCTAAGTGAAATAAGTCACACAGAAAAAGACACTTATCCTAAGATATCACTTATAGAGGGAATGATAAAATAGCTACCCTTGAACTGAATTACAAGACAGAACAGAGTCACACGTTTAGAAAACACACTATGGCTGCTTAACGGGAAAGGTCCGGTGGGGTGATGCATAAAACAAGGGTTTGAAATTAGCTCAGATACCGTTCCATAAGCCAAATATGTAATGGACAAGACGTACACCCTGCTCAGTGAAATGGACTCAACACCACCTATTCACCGCACAAGAATATATCTGACTAGTAAGAATCTTAAAACCTATGTATTGATATCTCTCTGGAAGTGAATCAAGAGGGTGTAAAGCGGCATAAACACAGCAGTGAAAAGCAGCTAAGCCCCATTATCAAAATAAATTACTTGAAAAAAACCCATAAAACAAAGACAGTGAAAGAGAGAGAAATTCATACAAAATCCATTCAGGGGCTCTGATGCAACCTGGATTGACCATATCTAGACCCACAGCTGGATGAGACCTAAGGCTGGACACTCTTGGGGCTGAGAGGATTGGTGAGGTTGGGTGAGCAAACGCAGACCCTTTAAAGTAATACTGCGTGGTACCCATCCCATGGGTCCCAAATCTCCAGGTTCAAGGGCATCTTCCCACATCGAAAACATGCCTGGGAAACCCAGAAGATGGTACACCGCGTGATCGGGAAAGGTTTCTAAAACGCACCTCATTTCTCCTCTCCTTGTGCTCGGGTTCGCCATTCCAGCCGCTTTACTAACAATCTCCCTACGTGGAGAATCAGCACCGTTAACCTCCTGTTTCGTACAGGTTGCAATTTGTCCTGAGGATGAACGGGAAGAGGGGGAACCAATGAGAGACTAGCTCTAGGTGTTGGGACAGGCACAGGTCACTCTATTTTTCCGTCAGGAAGAAGAATGAACCACAGGCTCAGCCTGCACCCCCGGAACCAGAATAGGGTCTGAAGCAATCCTGCGCTTTTGCGGCCAGCTCCCAAAAAAGCGAGTTGACAAATGGAGCTCAGGGGCACTGCAATTCACAAACCTGCAGAGTTATAAATGATAACTCTCGTCCACAAATATATTGAGGGAAGGCAACGAAGAGGATTTGAAAGCAAGGCAGAATTGCAGGAAACAGATTTCAGGAGGTAGATGCGACTCGCCTTTAAAGCACATGAAAAGCGGCAAAACGTCGACAATGATGCCCTTGGCCAAAAAGGGCGTATGCGTTTTTTCCTGAATATATTCAGGAAAAAACGCATACGCCCTTTTTGGCCAACCAAGCAAGCCGGAAAGGCCAATCAGCACTACAAAGAAGTCTCGCTTGCCATCGGTCAAAAGGGCCATGCTGAAAAAAGTGTAAAAACCAGAAATGCAGGACAGGCCAGGGAGACGTGGGAGCCTTGCTACGCTGAAGGGCGGGATGTAAATTGCCAACAGCCACTCTGGAGAAGTGTACGGTGTGTCCTGAAACATGTAATAAACACAGCTTAGAGAGCATAGGGCAGTTCCACTCATGGGCGTATACATTGGGAAAACTGAAAATCCACAAGACACAGGCACCCCAAAGTGTAGGGCTGCTCTGTTTACAAGAACCTCCACTTCGGTACACCTTAAATAGCCCAGGATAGAGAAAAATGGATAAAGAAGTTGTGGTACTTATGCACAATGGAATATCACTCAGCCATGTAATCAATGTCATAAGGCGAGTAGCAGCCAGTATGATGAGTGGATTGAGGTACGATGACTCTAAGTGAAATAAGTCACACAGAAAAAGACACTTATCCTAAGATATCACTTATAGAGGGAATGATAAAATAGCTACCCTTGAACTGAATTACAAGACAGAACAGAGTCACACGTTTAGAAAACACACTATGGCTGCTTAACGGGAAAGGTCCGGTGGGGTGATGCATAAAACAAGGGTTTGAAATTAGCTCAGATACCGTTCCATAAGCCAAATATGTAATGGACAAGACGTACACCCTGCTCAGTGAAATGGACTCAACACCACCTATTCACCGCACAAGAATATATCTGACTAGTAAGAATCTTAAAACCTATGTATTGATATCTCTCTGGAAGTGAATCAAGAGGGTGTAAAGCGGCATAAACACAGCAGTGAAAAGCAGCTAAGCCCCATTATCAAAATAAATTACTTGAAAAAAACCCATAAAACAAAGACAGTGAAAGAGAGAGAAATTCATACAAAATCCATTCAGGGGCTCTGATGCAACCTGGATTGACCATATCTAGACCCACAGCTGGATGAGACCTAAGGCTGGACACTCTTGGGGCTGAGAGGATTGGTGAGGTTGGGTGAGCAAACGCAGACCCTTTAAAGTAATACTGCGTGGTACCCATCCCATGGGTCCCAAATCTCCAGGTTCAAGGGCATCTTCCCACATCGAAAACATGCCTGGGAAACCCAGAAGATGGTACACCGCGTGATCGGGAAAGGTTTCTAAAACGCACCTCATTTCTCCTCTCCTTGTGCTCGGGTTCGCCATTCCAGCCGCTTTACTAACAATCTCCCTACGTGGAGAATCAGCACCGTTAACCTCCTGTTTCGTACAGGTTGCAATTTGTCCTGAGGATGAACGGGAAGAGGGGGAACCAATGAGAGACTAGCTCTAGGTGTTGGGACAGGCACAGGTCACTCTATTTTTCCGTCAGGAAGAAGAATGAACCACAGGCTCAGCCTGCACCCCCGGAACCAGAATAGGGTCTGAAGCAATCCTGCGCTTTTGCGGCCAGCTCCCAAAAAAGCGAGTTGACAAATGGAGCTCAGGGGCACTGCAATTCACAAACCTGCAGAGTTATAAATGATAACTCTCGTCCACAAATATATTGAGGGAAGGCAACGAAGAGGATTTGAAAGCAAGGCAGAATTGCAGGAAACAGATTTCAGGAGGTAGATGCGACTCGCCTTTAAAGCACATGAAAAGCGGCAAAACGTCGACAATGATGCCCTTGGCCAAAAAGGGCGTATGCGTTTTTTCCTGAATATATTCAGGAAAAAACGCATACGCCCTTTTTGGCCAACCAAGCAAGCCGGAAAGGCCAATCAGCACTACAAAGAAGTCTCGCTTGCCATCGGTCAAAAGGGCCATGCTGAAAAAAGTGTAAAAACCAGAAATGCAGGACAGGCCAGGGAGACGTGGGAGCCTTGCTACGCTGATGGGCGGGATGTTAATTGCCAACAGCCACTCTGGAGAAGTGTACGGTGTGTCCTGAAACATGTAATAAACACAGCTTAGAGAGCATAGGGCACTTCCACTCATGGGCGTATACATTGGGAAAACTGAAAATCCACAAGACACAGGCACCCCGAAGTGTAGGGCTGCTCTGTTTACAAGAACCTCCACTTCGGTACACCTTAAATAGCCCAGGATAGAGAAAAATGGATAAAGAAGTTGTGGTACTTATGCACAATGGAATATCACTCAGCCATGTAATCAATGTCATAAGGCGAGTAGCAGCCAGTATGATGAGTGGATTGAGGTACGATGACTCTAAGTGAAATAAGTCACACAGAAAAAGACACTTATCCTAAGATATCACTTATAGAGGGAATGATAAAATAGCTACCCTTGAACTGAATTACAAGACAGAACAGAGTCACACGTTTAGAAAACACACTATGGCTGCTTAACGGGAAAGGTCCGGTGGGGTGATGCATAAAACAAGGGTTTGAAATTAGCTCAGATACCGTTCCATAAGCCAAATATGTAATGGACAAGACGTACACCCTGCTCAGTGAAATGGACTCAACACCACCTATTCACCGCACAAGAATATATCTGACTAGTAAGAATCTTAAAACCTATGTATTGATATCTCTCTGGAAGTGAATCAAGAGGGTGTAAAGCGGCATAAACACAGCAGTGAAAAGCAGCTAAGCCCCATTATCAAAATAAATTACTTGAAAAAAACCCATAAAACAAAGACAGTGAAAGAGAGAGAAATTCATACAAAATCCATTCAGGGGCTCTGATGCAACCTGGATTGACCATATCTAGACCCACAGCTGGATGAGACCTAAGGCTGGACACTCTTGGGGCTGAGAGGATTGGTGAGGTTGGGTGAGCAAACGCAGACCCTTTAAAGTAATACTGCGTGGTACCCATCCCATGGGTCCCAAATCTCCAGGTTCAAGGGCATCTTCCCACATCGAAAACATGCCTGGGAAACCCAGAAGATGGTACACCGCGTGATCGGGAAAGGTTTCTAAAACGCACCTCATTTCTCCTCTCCTTGTGCTCGGGTTCGCCATTCCAGCCGCTTTACTAACAATCTCCCTACGTGGAGAATCAGCACCGTTAACCTCCTGTTTCGTACAGGTTGCAATTTGTCCTGAGGATGAACGGGAAGAGGGGGAACCAATGAGAGACTAGCTCTAGGTGTTGGGACAGGCACAGGTCACTCTATTTTTCCGTCAGGAAGAAGAATGAACCACAGGCTCAGCCTGCACCCCCGGAACCAGAATAGGGTCTGAAGCAATCCTGCGCTTTTGCGGCCAGCTCCCAAAAAAGCGAGTTGACAAATGGAGCTCAGGGGCACTGCAATTCACAAACCTGCAGAGTTATAAATGATAACTCTCGTCCACAAATATATTGAGGGAAGGCAACGAAGAGGATTTGAAAGCAAGGCAGAATTGCAGGAAACAGATTTCAGGAGGTAGATGCGACTCGCCTTTAAAGCACATGAAAAGCGGCAAAACGTCGACAATGATGCCCTTGGCCAAAAAGGGCGTATGCGTTTTTTCCTGAATATATTCAGGAAAAAACGCATACGCCCTTTTTGGCCAACCAAGCAAGCCGGAAAGGCCAATCAGCACTACAAAGAAGTCTCGCTTGCCATCGGTCAAAAGGGCCATGCTGAAAAAAGTGTAAAAACCAGAAATGCAGGACAGGCCAGGGAGACGTGGGAGCCTTGCTACGCTGATGGGCGGGATGTTAATTGCCAACAGCCACTCTGGAGAAGTGTACGGTGTGTCCTGAAACATGTAATAAACACAGCTTAGAGAGCATAGGGCACTTCCACTCATGGGCGTATACATTGGGAAAACTGAAAATCCACAAGACACAGGCACCCCGAAGTGTAGGGCTGCTCTGTTTACAAGAACCTCCACTTCGGTACACCTTAAATAGCCCAGGATAGAGAAAAATGGATAAAGAAGTTGTGGTACTTATGCACAATGGAATATCACTCAGCCATGTAATCAATGTCATAAGGCGAGTAGCAGCCAGTATGATGAGTGGATTGAGGTACGATGACTCTAAGTGAAATAAGTCACACAGAAAAAGACACTTATCCTAAGATATCACTTATAGAGGGAATGATAAAATAGCTACCCTTGAACTGAATTACAAGACAGAACAGAGTCACACGTTTAGAAAACACACTATGGCTGCTTAACGGGAAAGGTCCGGTGGGGTGATGCATAAAACAAGGGTTTGAAATTAGCTCAGATACCGTTCCATAAGCCAAATATGTAATGGACAAGACGTACACCCTGCTCAGTGAAATGGACTCAACACCACCTATTCACCGCACAAGAATATATCTGACTAGTAAGAATCTTAAAACCTATGTATTGATATCTCTCTGGAAGTGAATCAAGAGGGTGTAAAGCGGCATAAACACAGCAGTGAAAAGCAGCTAAGCCCCATTATCAAAATAAATTACTTGAAAAAAACCCATAAAACAAAGACAGTGAAAGAGAGAGAAATTCATACAAAATCCATTCAGGGGCTCTGATGCAACCTGGATTGACCATATCTAGACCCACAGCTGGATGAGACCTAAGGCTGGACACTCTTGGGGCTGAGAGGATTGGTGAGGTTGGGTGAGCAAACGCAGACCCTTTAAAGTAATACTGCGTGGTACCCATCCCATGGGTCCCAAATCTCCAGGTTCAAGGGCATCTTCCCACATCGAAAACATGCCTGGGAAACCCAGAAGATGGTACACCGCGTGATCGGGAAAGGTTTCTAAAACGCACCTCATTTCTCCTCTCCTTGTGCTCGGGTTCGCCATTCCAGCCGCTTTACTAACAATCTCCCTACGTGGAGAATCAGCACCGTTAACCTCCTGTTTCGTACAGGTTGCAATTTGTCCTGAGGATGAACGGGAAGAGGGGGAACCAATGAGAGACTAGCTCTAGGTGTTGGGACAGGCACAGGTCACTCTATTTTTCCGTCAGGAAGAAGAATGAACCACAGGCTCAGCCTGCACCCCCGGAACCAGAATAGGGTCTGAAGCAATCCTGCGCTTTTGCGGCCAGCTCCCAAAAAAGCGAGTTGACAAATGGAGCTCAGGGGCACTGCAATTCACAAACCTGCAGAGTTATAAATGATAACTCTCGTCCACAAATATATTGAGGGAAGGCAACGAAGAGGATTTGAAAGCAAGGCAGAATTGCAGGAAACAGATTTCAGGAGGTAGATGCGACTCGCCTTTAAAGCACATGAAAAGCGGCAAAACGTCGACAATGATGCCCTTGGCCAAAAAGGGCGTATGCGTTTTTTCCTGAATATATTCAGGAAAAAACGCATACGCCCTTTTTGGCCAACCAAGCAAGCCGGAAAGGCCAATCAGCACTACAAAGAAGTCTCGCTTGCCATCGGTCAAAAGGGCCATGCTGAAAAAAGTGTAAAAACCAGAAATGCAGGACAGGCCAGGGAGACGTGGGAGCCTTGCTACGCTGATGGGCGGGATGTTAATTGCCAACAGCCACTCTGGAGAAGTGTACGGTGTGTCCTGAAACATGTAATAAACACAGCTTAGAGAGCATAGGGCACTTCCACTCATGGGCGTATACATTGGGAAAACTGAAAATCCACAAGACACAGGCACCCCGAAGTGTAGGGCTGCTCTGTTTACAAGAACCTCCACTTCGGTACACCTTAAATAGCCCAGGATAGAGAAAAATGGATAAAGAAGTTGTGGTACTTATGCACAATGGAATATCACTCAGCCATGTAATCAATGTCATAAGGCGAGTAGCAGCCAGTATGATGAGTGGATTGAGGTACGATGACTCTAAGTGAAATAAGTCACACAGAAAAAGACACTTATCCTAAGATATCACTTATAGAGGGAATGATAAAATAGCTACCCTTGAACTGAATTACAAGACAGAACAGAGTCACACGTTTAGAAAACACACTATGGCTGCTTAACGGGAAAGGTCCGGTGGGGTGATGCATAAAACAAGGGTTTGAAATTAGCTCAGATACCGTTCCATAAGCCAAATATGTAATGGACAAGACGTACACCCTGCTCAGTGAAATGGACTCAACACCACCTATTCACCGCACAAGAATATATCTGACTAGTAAGAATCTTAAAACCTATGTATTGATATCTCTCTGGAAGTGAATCAAGAGGGTGTAAAGCGGCATAAACACAGCAGTGAAAAGCAGCTAAGCCCCATTATCAAAATAAATTACTTGAAAAAAACCCATAAAACAAAGACAGTGAAAGAGAGAGAAATTCATACAAAATCCATTCAGGGGCTCTGATGCAACCTGGATTGACCATATCTAGACCCACAGCTGGATGAGACCTAAGGCTGGACACTCTTGGGGCTGAGAGGATTGGTGAGGTTGGGTGAGCAAACGCAGACCCTTTAAAGTAATACTGCGTGGTACCCATCCCATGGGTCCCAAATCTCCAGGTTCAAGGGCATCTTCCCACATCGAAAACATGCCTGGGAAACCCAGAAGATGGTACACCGCGTGATCGGGAAAGGTTTCTAAAACGCACCTCATTTCTCCTCTCCTTGTGCTCGGGTTCGCCATTCCAGCCGCTTTACTAACAATCTCCCTACGTGGAGAATCAGCACCGTTAACCTCCTGTTTCGTACAGGTTTCAATTTGTCCTGAGGATGAACGGGAAGAGGGGGAACCAATGAGAGACTAGCTCTAGGTGTTGGGACAGGCACAGGTCACTCTATTTTTCCGTCAGGAAGAAGAATGAACCACAGGCTCAGCCTGCACCCCCGGAACCAGAATAGGGTCTGAAGCAATCCTGCGCTTTTGCGGCCAGCTCCCAAAAAAGCGAGTTGACAAATGGAGCTCAGGGGCACTGCAATTCACAAACCTGCAGAGTTATAAATGATAACTCTCGTCCACAAATATATTGAGGGAAGGCAACGAAGAGGATTTGAAAGCAAGGCAGAATTGCAGGAAACAGATTTCAGGAGGTAGATGCGACTCGCCTTTAAAGCACATGAAAAGCGGCAAAACGTCGACAATGATGCCCTTGGCCAAAAAGGGCGTATGCGTTTTTTCCTGAATATATTCAGGAAAAAACGCATACGCCCTTTTTGGCCAACCAAGCAAGCCGGAAAGGCAAATCAGCACTACAAACAAGTCTCGCTTGCCATCGGTCAAAAGGGCCATGCTGAAAAAAGTGTAAAAACCAGAAATGCAGGACAGGCCAGGGAGACGTGGGAGCCTTGCTACGCTGATGGGCGGGATGTTAATTGCCAACAGCCACTCTGGAGAAGTGTACGGTGTGTCCTGAAACATGTAATAAACACAGCTTAGAGAGCATAGGGCACTTCCACTCATGGGCGTATACATTGGGAAAACTGAAAATCCACAAGACACAGGCACCCCGAAGTGTAGGGCTGCTCTGTTTACAAGAACCTCCACTTCGGTACACCTTAAATAGCCCAGGATAGAGAAAAATGGATAAAGAAGTTGTGGTACTTATGCACAATGGAATATCACTCAGCCATGAAATCAATGTCATAAGGCGAGTAGCAGCCAGTATGATGAGTGGATTGAGGTACGATGACTCTAAGTGAAATAAGTCACACAGAAAAAGACACTTATCCTAAGATATCACTTATAGAGGGAATGATAAAATAGCTACCCTTGAACTGAATTACAAGACAGAACAGAGTCACACGTTTAGAAAACACACTATGGCTGCTTAACGGGAAAGGTCCGGTGGGGTGATGCATAAAACAAGGGTTTGAAATTAGCTCAGATACCGTTCCATAAGCCAAATATGTAATGGACAAGACGTACACCCTGCTCAGTGAAATGGACTCAACACCACCTATTCACCGCACAAGAATATATCTGACTAGTAAGAATCTTAAAACCTATGTATTGATATCTCTCTGGAAGTGAATCAAGAGGGTGTAAAGCGGCATAAACACAGCAGTGAAAAGCAGCTAAGCCCCATTATCAAAATAAATTACTTGAAAAAAACCCATAAAACAAAGACAGTGAAAGAGAGAGAAATTCATACAAAATCCATTCAGGGGCTCTGATGCAACCTGGATTGACCATATCTAGACCCACAGCTGGATGAGACCTAAGGCTGGACACTCTTGGGGCTGAGAGGATTGGTGAGGTTGGGTGAGCAAACGCAGACCCTTTAAAGTAATACTGCGTGGTACCCATCCCATGGGTCCCAAATCTCCAGGTTCAAGGGCATCTTCCCACATCGAAAACATGCCTGGGAAACCCAGAAGATGGTACACCGCGTGATCGGGAAAGGTTTCTAAAACGCACCTCATTTCTCCTCTCCTTGTGCTCGGGTTCGCCATTCCAGCCGCTTTACTAACAATCTCCCTACGTGGAGAATCAGCACCGTTAACCTCCTGTTTCGTACAGGTTGCAATTTGTCCTGAGGATGAACGGGAAGAGGGGGAACCAATGAGAGACTAGCTCTAGGTGTTGGGACAGGCACAGGTCACTCTATTTTTCCGTCAGGAAGAAGAATGAACCACAGGCTCAGCCTGCACCCCCGGAACCAGAATAGGGTCTGAAGCAATCCTGCGCTTTTGCGGCCAGCTCCCAAAAAAGCGAGTTGACAAATGGAGCTCAGGGGCACTGCAATTCACAAACCTGCAGAGTTATAAATGATAACTCTCGTCCACAAATATATTGAGGGAAGGCAACGAAGAGGATTTGAAAGCAAGGCAGAATTGCAGGAAACAGATTTCAGGAGGTAGATGCGACTCGCCTTTAAAGCACATGAAAAGCGGCAAAACGTCGACAATGATGCCCTTGGCCAAAAAGGGCGTATGCGTTTTTTCCTGAATATATTCAGGAAAAAACGCATACGCCCTTTTTGGCCAACCAAGCAAGCCGGAAAGGCAAATCAGCACTACAAAGAAGTCTCGCTTGCCATCGGTCAAAAGGGCCCTGCTGAAAAAAGTGTAAAAACCAGAAATGCAGGACAGGCCAGGGAGACGTGGGAGCCTTGCTACGCTGATGGGCGGGATGTTAATTGCCAACAGCCACTCTGGAGAAGTGTACGGTGTGTCCTGAAACATGTAATAAACACAGCTTAGAGAGCATAGGGCACTTCCACTCATGGGCGTATACATTGGGAAAACTGAAAATCCACAAGACACAGGCACCCCGAAGTGTAGGGCTGCTCTGTTTACAAGAACCTCCACTTCGGTACACCTTAAATAGCCCAGGATAGAGAAAAATGGATAAAGAAGTTGTGGTACTTATGCACAATGGAATATCACTCAGCCATGAAATCAATGTCATAAGGCGAGTAGCAGCCAGTATGATGAGTGGATTGAGGTACGATGACTCTAAGTGAAATAAGTCACACAGAAAAAGACACTTATCCTAAGATATCACTTATAGAGGGAATGATAAAATAGCTACCCTTGAACTGAATTACAAGACAGAACAGAGTCACACGTTTAGAAAACACACTATGGCTGCTTAACGGGAAAGGTCCGGTGGGGTGATGCATAAAACAAGGGTTTGAAATTAGCTCAGATACCGTTCCATAAGCCAAATATGTAATGGACAAGACGTACACCCTGCTCAGTGAAATGGACTCAACACCACCTATTCACCGCACAAGAATATATCTGACTAGTAAGAATCTTAAAACCTATGTATTGATATCTCTCTGGAAGTGAATCAAGAGGGTGTAAAGCGGCATAAACACAGCAGTGAAAAGCAGCTAAGCCCCATTATCAAAATAAATTACTTGAAAAAAACCCATAAAACAAAGACAGTGAAAGAGAGAGAAATTCATACAAAATCCATTCAGGGGCTCTGATGCAACCTGGATTGACCATATCTAGACCCACAGCTGGATGAGACCTAAGGCTGGACACTCTTGGGGCTGAGAGGATTGGTGAGGTTGGGTGAGCAAACGCAGACCCTTTAAAGTAATACTGCGTGGTACCCATCCCATGGGTCCCAAATCTCCAGGTTCAAGGGCATCTTCCCACATCGAAAACATGCCTGGGAAACCCAGAAGATGGTACACCGCGTGATCGGGAAAGGTTTCTAAAACGCACCTCATTTCTCCTCTCCTTGTGCTCGGGTTCGCCATTCCAGCCGCTTTACTAACAATCTCCCTACGTGGAGAATCAGCACCGTTAACCTCCTGTTTCGTACAGGTTGCAATTTGTCCTGAGGATGAACGGGAAGAGGGGGAACCAATGAGAGACTAGCTCTAGGTGTTGGGACAGGCACAGGTCACTCTATTTTTCCGTCAGGAAGAAGAATGAACCACAGGCTCAGCCTGCACCCCCGGAACCAGAATAGGGTCTGAAGCAATCCTGCGCTTTTGCGGCCAGCTCCCAAAAAAGCGAGTTGACAAATGGAGCTCAGGGGCACTGCAATTCACAAACCTGCAGAGTTATAAATGATAACTCTCGTCCACAAATATATTGAGGGAAGGCAACGAAGAGGATTTGAAAGCAAGGCAGAATTGCAGGAAACAGATTTCAGGAGGTAGATGCGACTCGCCTTTAAAGCACATGAAAAGCGGCAAAACGTCGACAATGATGCCCTTGGCCAAAAAGGGCGTATGCGTTTTTTCCTGAATATATTCAGGAAAAAACGCATACGCCCTTTTTGGCCAACCAAGCAAGCCGGAAAGGCCAATCAGCACTACAAAGAAGTCTCGCTTGCCATCAGTCAAAAGGGCCATGCTGAAAAAAGTGTAAAAACCAGAAATGCAGGACAGGCCAGGGAGACGTGGGAGCCTTGCTACGCTGAAGGGCGGGATGTAAATTGCCAACAGCCACTCTGGAGAAGTGTACGGTGTGTCCTGAAACATGTAATAAACACAGCTTAGAGAGCATAGGGCAGTTCCACTCATGGGCGTATACATTGGGAAAACTGAAAATCCACAAGACACAGGCACCCCAAAGTGTAGGGCTGCTCTGTTTACAAGAACCTCCACTTCGGTACACCTTAAATAGCCCAGGATAGAGAAAAATGGATAAAGAAGTTGTGGTACTTATGCACAATGGAATATCACTCAGCCATGTAATCAATGTCATAAGGCGAGTAGCAGCCAGTATGATGAGTGGATTGAGGTACGATGACTCTAAGTGAAATAAGTCACACAGAAAAAGACACTTATCCTACGATATCACTTATAGAGGGAATGTCAAAATCGCTACCCTTGAACTGAATTACAAGACAGAACAGAGTCACACGTTTAGAAAACACACTATGGCTGCTTAACGGGAAAGGTCAGGTGGGGTGATGCATAAAACAAGGGTTTGAAATTAGCTCAGATACCGTTCCATAAGCCAAATATGTAATGGACAAGACGTACACCCTGCTCAGTGAAATGGACTCAACACCACCTATTCACCGCACAAGAATATATCTGACTAGTAAGAATCTTAAAACCTATGTATTGATATCTCTCTGGAAGTGAATCAAGAGGGTGTAAAGCGGCATAAACACAGCAGTGAAAAGCAGCTAAGCCCCATTATCAAAATAAATTACTTGAAAAAAACCCATAAAACAAAGACAGTGAAAGAGAGAGAAATTCATACAAAATCCATTCAGGGGCTCTGATGCAACCTGGATTGACCATATCTAGACCCACAGCTGGATGAGACCTAAGGCTGGACACTCTTGGGGCTGAGAGGATTGGTGAGGTTGGGTGAGCAAACGCAGACCCTTTAAAGTAATACTGCGTGGTACCCATCCCATGGGTCCCAAATCTCCAGGTTCAAGGGCATCTTCCCACATCGAAAACATGCCTGGGAAACCCAGAAGATGGTACACCGCGTGATCGGGAAAGGTTTCTAAAACGCACCTCATTTCTCCTCTCCTTGTGCTCGGGTTCGCCATTCCAGCCGCTTTACTAACAATCTCCCTACGTGGAGAATCAGCACCGTTAACCTCCTGTTTCGTACAGGTTTCAATTTGTCCTGAGGATGAACGGGAAGAGGGGGAACCAATGAGAGACTAGCTCTAGGTGTTGGGACAGGCACAGGTCACTCTATTTTTCCGTCAGGAAGAAGAATGAACCACAGGCTCAGCCTGCACCCCCGGAACCAGAATAGGGTCTGAAGCAATCCTGCGCTTTTGCGGCCAGCTCCCAAAAAAGCGAGTTGACAAATGGAGCTCAGGGGCACTGCAATTCACAAACCTGCAGAGTTATAAATGATAACTCTCGTCCACAAATATATTGAGGGAAGGCAACGAAGAGGATTTGAAAGCAAGGCAGAATTGCAGGAAACAGATTTCAGGAGGTAGATGCGACTCGCCTTTAAAGCACATGAAAAGCGGCAAAACGTCGACAATGATGCCCTTGGCCAAAAAGGGCGTATGCGTTTTTTCCTGAATATATTCAGGAAAAAACGCATACGCCCTTTTTGGCCAACCAAGCAAGCCGGAAAGGCCAATCAGCACTACAAAGAAGTCTCGCTTGCCATCGGTCAAAAGGGCCATGCTGAAAAAAGTGTAAAAACCAGAAATGCAGGACAGGCCAGGGAGACGTGGGAGCCTTGCTACGCTGATGGGCGGGATGTTAATTGCCAACAGCCACTCTGGAGAAGTGTACGGTGTGTCCTGAAACATGTAATAAACACAGCTTAGAGAGCATAGGGCACTTCCACTCATGGGCGTATACATTGGGAAAACTGAAAATCCACAAGACACAGGCACCCCGAAGTGTAGGGCTGCTCTGTTTACAAGAACCTCCACTTCGGTACACCTTAAATAGCCCAGGATAGAGAAAAATGGATAAAGAAGTTGTGGTACTTATGCACAATGGAATATCACTCAGCCATGAAATCAATGTCATAAGGCGAGTAGCAGCCAGTATGATGAGTGGATTGAGGTACGATGACTCTAAGTGAAATAAGTCACACAGAAAAAGACACTTATCCTAAGATATCACTTATAGAGGGAATGATAAAATAGCTACCCTTGAACTGAATTACAAGACAGAACAGAGTCACACGTTTAGAAAACACACTATGGCTGCTTAACGGGAAAGGTCCGGTGGGGTGATGCATAAAACAAGGGTTTGAAATTAGCTCAGATACCGTTCCATAAGCCAAATATGTAATGGACAAGACGTACACCCTGCTCAGTGAAATGGACTCAACACCACCTATTCACCGCACAAGAATATATCTGACTAGTAAGAATCTTAAAACCTATGTATTGATATCTCTCTGGAAGTGAATCAAGAGGGTGTAAAGCGGCATAAACACAGCAGTGAAAAGCAGCTAAGCCCCATTATCAAAATAAATTACTTGAAAAAAACCCATAAAACAAAGACAGTGAAAGAGAGAGAAATTCATACAAAATCCATTCAGGGGCTCTGATGCAACCTGGATTGACCATATCTAGACCCACAGCTGGATGAGACCTAAGGCTGGACACTCTTGGGGCTGAGAGGATTGGTGAGGTTGGGTGAGCAAACGCAGACCCTTTAAAGTAATACTGCGTGGTACCCATCCCATGGGTCCCAAATCTCCAGGTTCAAGGGCATCTTCCCACATCGAAAACATGCCTGGGAAACCCAGAAGATGGTACACCGCGTGATCGGGAAAGGTTTCTAAAACGCACCTCATTTCTCCTCTCCTTGTGCTCGGGTTCGCCATTCCAGCCGCTTTACTAACAATCTCCCTACGTGGAGAATCAGCACCGTTAACCTCCTGTTTCGTACAGGTTGCAATTTGTCCTGAGGATGAACGGGAAGAGGGGGAACCAATGAGAGACTAGCTCTAGGTGTTGGGACAGGCACAGGTCACTCTATTTTTCCGTCAGGAAGAAGAATGAACCACAGGCTCAGCCTGCACCCCCGGAACCAGAATAGGGTCTGAAGCAATCCTGCGCTTTTGCGGCCAGCTCCCAAAAAAGCGAGTTGACAAATGGAGCTCAGGGGCACTGCAATTCACAAACCTGCAGAGTTATAAATGATAACTCTCGTCCACAAATATATTGAGGGAAGGCAACGAAGAGGATTTGAAAGCAAGGCAGAATTGCAGGAAACAGATTTCAGGAGGTAGATGCGACTCGCCTTTAAAGCACATGAAAAGCGGCAAAACGTCGACAATGATGCCCTTGGCCAAAAAGGGCGTATGCGTTTTTTCCTGAATATATTCAGGAAAAAACGCATACGCCCTTTTTGGCCAACCAAGCAAGCCGGAAAGGCCAATCAGCACTACAAAGAAGTCTCGCTTGCCATCAGTCAAAAGGGCCATGCTGAAAAAAGTGTAAAAACCAGAAATGCAGGACAGGCCAGGGAGACGTGGGAGCCTTGCTACGCTGAAGGGCGGGATGTAAATTGCCAACAGCCACTCTGGAGAAGTGTACGGTGTGTCCTGAAACATGTAATAAACACAGCTTAGAGAGCATAGGGCAGTTCCACTCATGGGCGTATACATTGGGAAAACTGAAAATCCACAAGACACAGGCACCCCAAAGTGTAGGGCTGCTCTGTTTACAAGAACCTCCACTTCGGTACACCTTAAATAGCCCAGGATAGAGAAAAATGGATAAAGAAGTTGTGGTACTTATGCACAATGGAATATCACTCAGCCATGTAATCAATGTCATAAGGCGAGTAGCAGCCAGTATGATGAGTGGATTGAGGTACGATGACTCTAAGTGAAATAAGTCACACAGAAAAGGACACTTATCCTACGATATCACTTATAGAGGGAATGTCAAAATCGCTACCCTTGAACTGAATTACAAGACAGAACAGAGTCACACATTTAGAAAACACACTATGGCTGCTTAACGGGAAAGGTCAGGTGGGGTGATGCATAAAACAAGGGTTTGAAATTAGCTCAGATACCGTTCCATAAGCCAAATATGTAATGGACAAGACGTACACCCTGCTCAGTGAAATGGACTCAACACCACCTATTCACCGCACAAGAATATATCTGACTAGTAAGAATCTTAAAACCTATGTATTGCTATCTCTCTGGAAGTGAATCAAGAGGGTGTAAAGCGGCATAAACACAGCAGTGAAAAGCAGCTAAGCCCCATTATCAAAATAAATTACTTAAAAAAAACCCATAAAACAAAGACAGTGAAAGAGAGAGAAATTCTTACAAAATCCATTCAGGGGCTCTGATGCAACCTGGATTGACCATATCTAGACCCACAGCTGGATGAGACATAAGGCTGGACACTCTTGGGGCTGAGAGGATTGGTGAGGTTGGGTGAGCAAACGCAGACCCTTTAAAGTAATACTGCGTGGTACCCATCCCATGGGTCCCAAATCTCCAGGTTCAAGGGCATCTGCCCACATCGAAAATATGCCTGGGAAACCCAGAAGATGGTACACCGTGTGATCGGGAAAGGTTTCTAAAACGCACCTCATTTCTCCTCTACTTGTGCTCGGGTTCGCCATTGCAGCCGCTTTACTAACAATCTCCCTACGTGGAGAATCAGCACCGTTAACCTCCTGTTTCGTACAGGTTGCAATTTGTCCTGAGGATGAACGGGAAGAGGGGGAACCAATGAGAGACTAGCTCTAGCTGTTGGGACAGGCACAGGTCACTCTATTTTTCCATCAGGAAGAAGAATGAACCACAGGCTCAGCCTGCCCCCCCGGAACCAGAATAGGGTCTGAAGCAATCCTGCGCTTTTGCGGCCAGCTCCCAAAAAAGCGAGTTGACAAATGGAGCTCAGGGGCACTGCAATTCACAAAACTGCAGAGTTATAAATGATAACTCTCGTCCACAAATATATTGAGGGAAGGCAACGAAGAGGATTTGAAAGCAAGGCAGAATTGCAGGAAACAGATTTCAGGAGGTAGATGCGACTCGCCTTTAAAGCACATGAAAAGCGGCAAAACGTCGACAATGATGCCCTTGGCCAAAAAGGGCGTATGCGTTTTTTCCTGAATATATTCAGGAAAAAACGCATACGCCCTTTTTGGCCAACCAAACAAGCCGGAAAGGCCAATCAGCACTACAAAGAAGTCTCGCTTGCCATCGGTCAAAAGGGCCATGCTGAAAAAAGTGTAAAAACCAGAAATGCAGGACAGGCCAGGGAGACGTGGGAGCCTTGCTACGCTGATGGGCGGGATGTTAATTGCCAACAGCCACTCTGGAGAAGTGTACGGTGTGTCCTGAAACATGTAATAAACACAGCTTAGAGAGCATAGGGCACTTCCACTCATGGGCGTATACATTGGGAAAACTGAAAATCCACAAGACACAGGCACCCCGAAGTGTAGGGCTGCTCTGTTTACAAGAACCTCCACTTCGGTACACCTTAAATAGCCCAGGATAGAGAAAAATGGATAAAGAAGTTGTGGTACTTATGCACAATGGAATATCACTCAGCCATGAAATCAATGTCATAAGGCGAGTAGCAGCCAGTATGATGAGTGGATTGAGGTACGATGACTCTAAGTGAAATAAGTCACACAGAAAAAGACACTTATCCTAAGATATCACTTATAGAGGGAATGATAAAATAGCTACCCTTGAACTGAATTACAAGACAGAACAGAGTCACACGTTTAGAAAACACACTATGGCTGCTTAACGGGAAAGGTCCGGTGGGGTGATGCATAAAACAAGGGTTTGAAATTAGCTCAGATACCGTTCCATAAGCCAAATATGTAATGGACAAGACGTACACCCTGCTCAGTGAAATGGACTCAACACCACCTATTCACCGCACAAGAATATATCTGACTAGTAAGAATCTTAAAACCTATGTATTGATATCTCTCTGGAAGTGAATCAAGAGGGTGTAAAGCGGCATAAACACAGCAGTGAAAAGCAGCTAAGCCCCATTATCAAAATAAATTACTTGAAAAAAACCCATAAAACAAAGACAGTGAAAGAGAGAGAAATTCATACAAAATCCATTCAGGGGCTCTGATGCAACCTGGATTGACCATATCTAGACCCACAGCTGGATGAGACCTAAGGCTGGACACTCTTGGGGCTGAGAGGATTGGTGAGGTTGGGTGAGCAAACGCAGACCCTTTAAAGTAATACTGCGTGGTACCCATCCCATGGGTCCCAAATCTCCAGGTTCAAGGGCATCTTCCCACATCGAAAACATGCCTGGGAAACCCAGAAGATGGTACACCGCGTGATCGGGAAAGGTTTCTAAAACGCACCTCATTTCTCCTCTCCTTGTGCTCGGGTTCGCCATTCCAGCCGCTTTACTAACAATCTCCCTACGTGGAGAATCAGCACCGTTAACCTCCTGTTTCGTACAGGTTGCAATTTGTCCTGAGGATGAACGGGAAGAGGGGGAACCAATGAGAGACTAGCTCTAGGTGTTGGGACAGGCACAGGTCACTCTATTTTTCCGTCAGGAAGAAGAATGAACCACAGGCTCAGCCTGCACCCCCGGAACCAGAATAGGGTCTGAAGCAATCCTGCGCTTTTGCGGCCAGCTCCCAAAAAAGCGAGTTGACAAATGGAGCTCAGGGGCACTGCAATTCACAAACCTGCAGAGTTATAAATGATAACTCTCGTCCACAAATATATTGAGGGAAGGCAACGAAGAGGATTTGAAAGCAAGGCAGAATTGCAGGAAACAGATTTCAGGAGGTAGATGCGACTCGCCTTTAAAGCACATGAAAAGCGGCAAAACGTCGACAATGATGCCCTTGGCCAAAAAGGGCGTATGCGTTTTTTCCTGAATATATTCAGGAAAAAACGCATACGCCCTTTTTGGCCAACCAAGCAAGCCGGAAAGGCCAATCAGCACTACAAAGAAGTCTCGCTTGCCATCGGTCAAAAGGGCCATGCTGAAAAAAGTGTAAAAACCAGAAATGCAGGACAGGCCAGGGAGACGTGGGAGCCTTGCTACGCTGATGGGCGGGATGTAAATTGCCAACAGCCACTCTGGAGAAGTGTACGGTGTGTCCTGAAACATGTAATAAACACAGCTTAGAGAGCATAGGGCACTTCCACTCATGGGCGTATACATTGGGAAAACTGAAAATCCACAAGACACAGGCACCCCGAAGTGTAGGGCTGCTCTGTTTACAAGAACCTCCACTTCGGTACACCTTAAATAGCCCAGGATAGAGAAAAATGGATAAAGAAGTTGTGGTACTTATGCACAATGGAATATCACTCAGCCATGTAATCAATGTCATAAGGCGAGTAGCAGCCAGTATGATGAGTGGATTGAGGTACGATGACTCTAAGTGAAATAAGTCACACAGAAAAAGACACTTATCCTAAGATATCACTTATAGAGGGAATGATAAAATAGCTACCCTTGAACTGAATTACAAGACAGAACAGAGTCACACGTTTAGAAAACACACTATGGCTGCTTAACGGGAAAGGTCCGGTGGGGTGATGCATAAAACAAGGGTTTGAAATTAGCTCAGATACCGTTCCATAAGCCAAATATGTAATGGACAAGACGTACACCCTGCTCAGTGAAATGGACTCAACACCACCTATTCACCGCACAAGAATATATCTGACTAGTAAGAATCTTAAAACCTATGTATTGCTATCTCTCTGGAAGTGAATCAAGAGGGTGTAAAGCGGCATAAACACAGCAGTGAAAAGCAGCTAAGCCCCATTATCAAAATAAATTACTTGAAAAAAACCCATAAAACAAAGACAGTGAAAGAGAGAGAAATTCATACAAAATCCATTCAGGGGCTCTGATGCAACCTGGATTGACCATATCTAGACCCACAGCTGGATGAGACCTAAGGCTGGACACTCTTGGGGCTGAGAGGATTGGTGAGGTTGGGTGAGCAAACGCAGACCCTTTAAAGTAATACTGCGTGGTACCCATCCCATGGGTCCCAAATCTCCAGGTTCAAGGGCATCTTCCCACATCGAAAACATGCCTGGGAAACCCAGAAGATGGTACACCGCGTGATCGGGAAAGGTTTCTAAAACGCACCTCATTTCTCCTCTCCTTGTGCTCGGGTTCGCCATTCCAGCCGCTTTACTAACAATCTCCCTACGTGGAGAATCAGCACCGTTAACCTCCTGTTTCGTACAGGTTGCAATTTGTCCTGAGGATGAACGGGAAGAGGGGGAACCAATGAGAGACTAGCTCTAGGTGTTGGGACAGGCACAGGTCACTCTATTTTTCCGTCAGGAAGAAGAATGAACCACAGGCTCAGCCTGCACCCCCGGAACCAGAATAGGGTCTGAAGCAATCCTGCGCTTTTGCGGCCAGCTCCCAAAAAAGCGAGTTGACAAATGGAGCTCAGGGGCACTGCAATTCACAAACCTGCAGAGTTATAAATGATAACTCTCGTCCACAAATATATTGAGGGAAGGCAACGAAGAGGATTTGAAAGCAAGGCAGAATTGCAGGAAACAGATTTCAGGAGGTAGATGCGACTCGCCTTTAAAGCACATGAAAAGCGGCAAAACGTCGACAATGATGCCCTTGGCCAAAAAGGGCGTATGCGTTTTTTCCTGAATATATTCAGGAAAAAACGCATACGCCCTTTTTGGCCAACCAAGCAAGCCGGAAAGGCCAATCAGCACTACAAAGAAGTCTCGCTTGCCATCGGTCAAAAGGGCCATGCTGAAAAAAGTGTAAAAACCAGAAATGCAGGACAGGCCAGGGAGACGTGGGAGCCTTGCTACGCTGATGGGCGGGATGTAAATTGCCAACAGCCACTCTGGAGAAGTGTACGGTGTGTCCTGAAACATGTAATAAACACAGCTTAGAGAGCATAGGGCACTTCCACTCATGGGCGTATACATTGGGAAAACTGAAAATCCACAAGACACAGGCACCCCGAAGTGTAGGGCTGCTCTGTTTACAAGAACCTCCACTTCGGTACACCTTAAATAGCCCAGGATAGAGAAAAATGGATAAAGAAGTTGTGGTACTTATGCACAATGGAATATCACTCAGCCATGTAATCAATGTCATAAGGCGAGTAGCAGCCAGTATGATGAGTGGATTGAGGTACGATGACTCTAAGTGAAATAAGTCACACAGAAAAAGACACTTATCCTAAGATATCACTTATAGAGGGAATGATAAAATAGCTACCCTTGAACTGAATTACAAGACAGAACAGAGTCACACGTTTAGAAAACACACTATGGCTGCTTAACGGGAAAGGTCCGGTGGGGTGATGCATAAAACAAGGGTTTGAAATTAGCTCAGATACCGTTCCATAAGCCAAATATGTAATGGACAAGACGTACACCCTGCTCAGTGAAATGGACTCAACACCACCTATTCACCGCACAAGAATATATCTGACTAGTAAGAATCTTAAAACCTATGTATTGATATCTCTCTGGAAGTGAATCAAGAGGGTGTAAAGCGGCATAAACACAGCAGTGAAAAGCAGCTAAGCCCCATTATCAAAATAAATTACTTGAAAAAAACCCATAAAACAAAGACAGTGAAAGAGAGAGAAATTCATACAAAATCCATTCAGGGGCTCTGATGCAACCTGGATTGACCATATCTAGACCCACAGCTGGATGAGACCTAAGGCTGGACACTCTTGGGGCTGAGAGGATTGGTGAGGTTGGGTGAGCAAACGCAGACCCTTTAAAGTAATACTGCGTGGTACCCATCCCATGGGTCCCAAATCTCCAGGTTCAAGGGCATCTTCCCACATCGAAAACATGCCTGGGAAACCCAGAAGATGGTACACCGCGTGATCGGGAAAGGTTTCTAAAACGCACCTCATTTCTCCTCTCCTTGTGCTCGGGTTCGCCATTCCAGCCGCTTTACTAACAATCTCCCTACGTGGAGAATCAGCACCGTTAACCTCCTGTTTCGTACAGGTTGCAATTTGTCCTGAGGATGAACGGGAAGAGGGGGAACCAATGAGAGACTAGCTCTAGGTGTTGGGACAGGCACAGGTCACTCTATTTTTCCGTCAGGAAGAAGAATGAACCACAGGCTCAGCCTGCACCCCCGGAACCAGAATAGGGTCTGAAGCAATCCTGCGCTTTTGCGGCCAGCTCCCAAAAAAGCGAGTTGACAAATGGAGCTCAGGGGCACTGCAATTCACAAACCTGCAGAGTTATAAATGATAACTCTCGTCCACAAATATATTGAGGGAAGGCAACGAAGAGGATTTGAAAGCAAGGCAGAATTGCAGGAAACAGATTTCAGGAGGTAGATGCGACTCGCCTTTAAAGCACATGAAAAGCGGCAAAACGTCGACAATGATGCCCTTGGCCAAAAAGGGCGTATGCGTTTTTTCCTGAATATATTCAGGAAAAAACGCATACGCCCTTTTTGGCCAACCAAGCAAGCCGGAAAGGCCAATCAGCACTACAAAGAAGTCTCGCTTGCCATCGGTCAAAAGGGCCATGCTGAAAAAAGTGTAAAAACCAGAAATGCAGGACAGGCCAGGGAGACGTGGGAGCCTTGCTACGCTGATGGGCGGGATGTTAATTGCCAACAGCCACTCTGGAGAAGTGTACGGTGTGTCCTGAAACATGTAATAAACACAGCTTAGAGAGCATAGGGCACTTCCACTCATGGGCGTATACATTGGGAAAACTGAAAATCCACAAGACACAGGCACCTCAAAGTGTAGGGCTGCTCTGTTTACAAGAACCTCCACTTTGGTACACCTTAAATAGCCCAGGATAGAGAAAAATGGATAAAGAAGTTGTGGTACTTATGCACAATGGAATATCACTCAGCCATGAAATCAATGTCATAAGGCGAGTAGCAGCCAGTACATTGAATGGATTTAGGTACGATGACTCTAAGTGAAATAAGTCACACAGAAAAAGACACTTATCCTACGATATCACTTATAGAGGGAATGTCAAAATCGCTACCCTTGAACTGAATTACAAGACAGAACACAGTCACACGTTTAGAAAACACACTATGGCTGCTTAACGGGAAAGGTCAGGTGGGGTGATGCATAAAACAAGGGTTTGAAATTAGCTCAGATACCGTTCCATAAGCCAAATATGTAATGGACAAGACGTACACCCTGCTCAGTGAAATGGACTCAACACCACCTATTCACCTCACAAGAATATATCTGACTAGTAAGAATCTTAAAACCTATGTATTGCTATCTCTCTGGAAGTGAATCAAGAGGGTGTAAAGCGGCATAAACACAGCAGTGAAAAGCAGCTAATCCCCTTATCAAAATAAATTACTTAAAAAAAACCCATAAAACAAAGACAGTGAAAGAGAGAGAAATTCTTACAAAATCCATTCAGGGGCTCTGATGCAACCTGGATTGACCATATCTAGACCCACAGCTGGATGATACATAAGGCTGGACACTCTTGGGGCTGAGAGGATTGGTGAGGTTGGGTGAGCAAACGCAGACCCTTTAAAGTAATACTGCGTGGTATCCATCCCATGGGTCCCAAATCTCCAGGTTCAAGGGCATCTGCCCACATCGAAAATATGCCTGGGAAACCCAGAAGATGGTACACCGTGTGATCGGGAAAGGTTTCTAAAACGCACCTCATTTCTCCTCTCCTTGTGCTCGGGTTCGCCATTCCAGCCGCTTTACTAACAATCTCCCTACGTGGAGAATCAGCACCGTTAACCTCCTGTTTCGTACAGGTTGCAATTTGTCCTGAGGATGAACGGGAAGAGGGGGAACCAATGAGAGACTAGCTCTAGGTGTTGGGACAGGCACAGGTCACTCTATTTTTCCATCAGGAAGAAGAATGAACCACAGGCTCAGCCTGCCCCCCCGGAACCAGAATAGGGTCTGAAGCAATCCTGCGCTTTTGCGGCCAGCTCCCAAAAAAGCGAGTTGACAAATGGAGCTCAGGGGCACTGCAATTCACAAACCTGCAGAGTTATAAATGATAACTCTTGTCCACAAATATATTGAGGGAAGGCAACGAAGAGGATTTGAAAGCAAGGCAGAATTGCAGGAAACAGATTTCAGGAGGTAGATGCGACTCGCCTTTAAAGCACATGAAAAGCGGCAAAACGACGACAATGATGCCCTTGGCCAAAAAGGGCGTATGCGATTTTTCCTGAATATATTCAGGAAAAAACGCATACGCCCTTTTTGGCCAACCAAGCAAGCTGGAAAGGCAAATCAGCACTACAAAGAAGTCTCGCTTGCCATCGGTCAAAAGGGCCATGCTGAAAAAAGTGTAAAAACCAGAAATGCAGGACAGGCCAGGGAGACGTGGGAGCCTTGCTACGCTGATGGGCGGGATGTAAATTGCCAACAGCCACTCTGGAGAAGTGTACGGTGTGTCCTGAAACATGTAATAAACACAGCTTAGAGAGCATAGGGCACTTCCACTCATGGGCGTATACATTGGGAAAACTGAAAATCCACAAGACACAGGCACCTCAAAGTGTAGGGCTGCTCTGTTTACAAGAACCTCCACTTTGGTACACCTTAAATAGCCCAGGATAGAGAAAAATGGATAAAGAAGTTGTGGTACTTATGCACAATGGAATATCACTCAGCCATGAAATCAATGTCATAAGGCGAGTAGCAGCCAGTACATTGAATGGATTTAGGTACGATGACTCTAAGTGAAATAAGTCACACAGAAAAAGACACTTATCCTACGATATCACTTATAGAGGGAATGTCAAAATCGCTACCCTTGAACTGAATTACAAGACAGAACACAGTCACACGTTTAGAAAACACACTATGGCTGCTTAACGGGAAAGGTCAGGTGGGGTGATGCATAAAACAAGGGTTTGAAATTAGCTCAGATACCGTTCCATAAGCCAAATATGTAATGGACAAGACGTACACCCTGCTCAGTGAAATGGACTCAACACCACCTATTCACCTCACAAGAATATATCTGACTAGTAAGAATCTTAAAACCTATGTATTGCTATCTCTCTGGAAGTGAATCAAGAGGGTGTAAAGCGGCATAAACACAGCAGTGAAAAGCAGCTAATCCCCATTATCAAAATAAATTACTTAAAAAAAAACCCATAAAACAAAGACAGTGAAAGAGAGAGAAATTCTTACAAAATCCATTCAGGGGCTCTGATGCAACCTGGATTGACCATATCTAGACCCACAGCTGGATGAGACATAAGGCTGGACACTCTTGGGGCTGAGAGGATTGGTGAGGTTGGGTGAGCTAACGCAGACCCTTTAAAGTAATACTGCGTGGTATCCATCCCATGGGTCCCAAATCTCCAGGTTCAAGGGCATCTGCCCACATCGAAAATATGCCTGGGAAACCCAGAAGATGGTACACCGTGTGATCGGGAAAGGTTTCTAAAACGCACCTCATTTCTCCTCTCCTTGTGCTCGGGTTCGCCATTCCAGCCGCTTTACTAACAATCTCCCTACGTGGAGAATCAGCACCGTTAACCTCCTGTTTCGTACAGGTTGCAATTTGTCCTGAGGATGAACGGGAAGAGGGGGAACCAATGAGAGACTAGCTCTAGGTGTTGGGACAGGCACAGGTCACTCTATTTTTCCGTCAGGAAGAAGAATGAACCACAGGCTCAGCCTGCACCCCCGGAACCAGAATAGGGTCTGAAGCAATCCTGCGCTTTTGCGGCCAGCTCCCAAAAAAGCGAGTTGACAAATGGAGCTCAGGGGCACTGCAATTCACAAACCTGCAGAGTTATAAATGATAACTCTCGTCCACAAATATATTGAGGGAAGGCAACGAAGAGGATTTGAAAGCAAGGCAGAATTGCAGGAAACAGATTTCAGGAGGTAGATGCGACTCGCCTTTAAAGCACATGAAAAGCGGCAAAACGTCGACAATGATGCCCTTGGCCAAAAAGGGCGTATGCGTTTTTTCCTGAATATATTCAGGAAAAAACGCATACGCCCTTTTTGGCCAACCAAGCAAGCCGGAAAGGCCAATCAGCACTACAAAGAAGTCTCGCTTGCCATCGGTCAAAAGGGCCATGCTGAAAAAAGTGTAAAAACCAGAAATGCAGGACAGGCCAGGGAGACGTGGGAGCCTTGCTACGCTGATGGGCGGGATGTTAATTGCCAACAGCCACTCTGGAGAAGTGTACGGTGTGTCCTGAAACATGTAATAAACACAGCTTAGAGAGCATAGGGCACTTCCACTCATGGGCGTATACATTGGGAAAACTGAAAATCCACAAGACACAGGCACCTCAAAGTGTAGGGCTGCTCTGTTTACAAGAACCTCCACTTTGGTACACCTTAAATAGCCCAGGATAGAGAAAAATGGATAAAGAAGTTGTGGTACTTATGCACAATGGAATATCACTCAGCCATGAAATCAATGTCATAAGGCTAGTAGCAGCCAGTACGATGAGTGGATTGAGGTACGATGACTCTAAGTGAAATAAGTCACACAGAAAAAGACACTTATCCTACGATATCACTTATAGAGGGAATGTCAAAATCGCTACCCTTGAACTGAATTACAAGACAGAACACAGTCACACGTTTAGAAAACACACTATGGCTGCTTAACGGGAAAGGTCAGGTGGGGTGATGCATAAAACAAGGGTTTGAAATTAGCTCACATACCGTTCCATAAGCCAAATATGTAATGGACAAGACGTACACCCTGCTCAGTGAAATGGACTCAACACCACCTATTCACCTCACAAGAATATATCTGACTAGTAAGAATCTTAAAACCTATGTATTGCTATCTCTCTGGAAGTGAATCAAGAGGGTGTAAAGCGGCATAAACACAGCAGTGAAAAGCAGCTAATCCCCATTATCAAAATAAATTACTTAAAAAAAACCCATAAAACAAAGACAGTGAAAGAGAGAGAAATTCTTACAAAATCCATTCAGGGGCTCTGATGCAACCTGGATTGACCATATCTAGACCCACAGCTGGATGAGACATAAGGCTGGACACTCTTGGGGCTGAGAGGATTGGTGAGGTTGGGTGAGCAAACGCAGACCCTTTAAAGTAATACTGCGTGGTATCCATCCCATGGGTCCCAAATCTCCAGGTTCAAGGGCATCTGCCCACATCGAAAATATGCCTGGGAAACCCAGAAGATGGTACACCGTGTGATCGGGAAAGGTTTCTAAAACGCACCTCATTTCTCCTCTACTTGTGCTCGGGTTCGCCATTGCAGCCGCTTTACTAACAATCTCCCTACGTGGAGAATCAGCACCGTTAACCTCCTGTTTCGTACAGGTTTCAATTTGTCCTGAGGATGAACGGGAAGAGGGGGAACCAATGAGAGACTAGCTCTAGGTGTTGGGACAGGCACAGGTCACTCTATTTTTCCATCAGGAAGAAGAATGAACCACAGGCTCAGCCTGCCCCCCCGGAACCAGAATAGGGTCTGAAGCAATCCTGCGCTTTTGCGGCCAGCTCCCAAAAAAGCGAGTTGACAAATGGAGCTCAGGGGCACTGCAATTCACAAAACTGCAGAGTTATAAATGATAACTCTCGTCCACAAATATATTGAGGGAAGGCAACGAAGAGGATTTGAAAGCAAGGCAGAATTGCAGGAAACAGATTTCAGGAGGTAGATGCGACTCGCCTTTAAAGCACATGAAAAGCGGCAAAACGTCGACAATGATGCCCTTGGCCAAAAAGGGCGTATGCGTTTTTTCCTGAATATATTCAGGAAAAAACGCATACGCCCTTTTTGGCCAACCAAGCAAGCCGGAAAGGCCAATCAGCACTACAAAGAAGTCTCGCTTGCCATCGGTCAAAAGGGCCATGCTGAAAAAAGTGTAAAAACCAGAAATGCAGGACAGGCCAGGGAGACGTGGGAGCCTTGCTACGCTGATGGGCGGGATGTTAATTGCCAACAGCCACTCTGGAGAAGTGTACGGTGTGTCCTGAAACATGTAATAAACACAGCTTAGAGAGCATAGGGCACTTCCACTCATGGGCGTATACATTGGGAAAACTGAAAATCCACAAGACACAGGCACCCCAAAGTGTAGGGCTGCTCTGTTTACAAGAACCTCCACTTCGGTACACCTTAAATAGCCCAGGATAGAGAAAAATGGATAAAGAAGTTGTGGTACTTATGCACAATGGAATATCACTCAGCCATGAAATCAATGTCATAAGGCGAGTAGCAGCCAGTATGATGAGTGGATTGAGGTACGATGACTCTAAGTGAAATAAGTCACACAGAAAAAGACACTTATCCTAAGATATCACTTATAGAGGGAATGATAAAATAGCTACCCTTGAACTGAATTACAAGACAGAACAGAGTCACACGTTTAGAAAACACACTATGGCTGCTTAACGGGAAAGGTCCGGTGGGGTGATGCATAAAACAAGGGTTTGAAATTAGCTCAGATACCGTTCCATAAGCCAAATATGTAATGGACAAGACGTACACCCTGCTCAGTGAAATGGACTCAACACCACCTATTCACCGCACAAGAATATATCTGACTAGTAAGAATCTTAAAACCTATGTATTGATATCTCTCTGGAAGTGAATCAAGAGGGTGTAAAGCGGCATAAACACAGCAGTGAAAAGCAGCTAAGCCCCATTATCAAAATAAATTACTTGAAAAAAACCCATAAAACAAAGACAGTGAAAGAGAGAGAAATTCATACAAAATCCATTCAGGGGCTCTGATGCAACCTGGATTGACCATATCTAGACCCACAGCTGGATGAGACCTAAGGCTGGACACTCTTGGGGCTGAGAGGATTGGTGAGGTTGGGTGAGCAAACGCAGACCCTTTAAAGTAATACTGCGTGGTACCCATCCCATGGGTCCCAAATCTCCAGGTTCAAGGGCATCTTCCCACATCGAAAACATGCCTGGGAAACCCAGAAGATGGTACACCGCGTGATCGGGAAAGGTTTCTAAAACGCACCTCATTTCTCCTCTCCTTGTGCTCGGGTTCGCCATTCCAGCCGCTTTACTAACAATCTCCCTACGTGGAGAATCAGCACCGTTAACCTCCTGTTTCGTACAGGTTGCAATTTGTCCTGAGGATGAACGGGAAGAGGGGGAACCAATGAGAGACTAGCTCTAGGTGTTGGGACAGGCACAGGTCACTCTATTTTTCCGTCAGGAAGAAGAATGAACCACAGGCTCAGCCTGCACCCCCGGAACCAGAATAGGGTCTGAAGCAATCCTGCGCTTTTGCGGCCAGCTCCCAAAAAAGCGAGTTGACAAATGGAGCTCAGGGGCACTGCAATTCACAAACCTGCAGAGTTATAAATGATAACTCTCGTCCACAAATATATTGAGGGAAGGCAACGAAGAGGATTTGAAAGCAAGGCAGAATTGCAGGAAACAGATTTCAGGAGGTAGATGCGACTCGCCTTTAAAGCACATGAAAAGCGGCAAAACGTCGACAATGATGCCCTTGGCCAAAAAGGGCGTATGCGTTTTTTCCTGAATATATTCAGGAAAAAACGCATACGCCCTTTTTGGCCAACCAAGCAAGCCGGAAAGGCAAATCAGCACTACAAAGAAGTCTCGCTTGCCAACGGTCAAAAGGGCCGTGCTGAAAAAAGTGTAAAAACCAGAAATGCAGGACAGACCATGGAGACATGGGAGCCTTGCTACGCTGATGGGCGGGATGTAAATTGCCAGCAGCCACTCTGGAGACGTGTACGGTGTGTCCTGAAACATGTAATAAACACAGCTTAGAGAGCATAAGGCAGTTCCACTCATGGGCGTATACATTGGGAAAACTGAAAATCCACAAGACAAAGGCACCCCGAAGTGTAGGGCTGCTCTGTTTACAAGAACCTCCACTTCGGTACACCTTAAATAGCCCAGGATAGAGAAAAATGGATAAAGAAGTTGTGGTACTTATGCACAATGGAATATCACTCAGCAATGAAATCAATGTCATAAGGCTAGTAGCAGCCAGTACGATGAGTGGATTTAGGTACGATGACTCTAAGTGAAATAAGTCACACAGAAAAAGACACTTATCCTAAGATATCACTTATAGAGGGAATGTCAAAATCGCTACCCTACCCTTGAACTGAATTACAAGACAGAACAGAGTCACACGTTTAGAAAACAAACTATGGTTGCTTAACGGGAAAGGTCAGGTGGGGTGTTGCATAAAACAAGGTTTTGAAATTAGCTCAGATACCGTTCCATATACCAAATATGTAATGGACGAGACCTATTCCCTGCTTAGTGAAATGGACTCAACACCCCCTATTCACCGCAAAAGAATATATCTGACCAGTAAGAATCTTTAAACCTATGTATTGATATCTCTCTGGAAGTGAATCAAGAGGGTGTAAAGCGGCATAAACACAGCAGTGAAAAGCAGCTAAACTCCATTATAAAAATAAATTACTTTAAAAAAACCCATAAAACAAAGACAGTGAAAGAGTGAGAAATTCTTACAAAATCCATTCAGGGGCTCTGATGCAACCTGGATTGACCATATCTAGACCCACAGCTGGATGAGACATAAGGCTGGATACTCTTGGGGGTGAGAGGATTGGTGTGGTTGGGTGAGCAAACGCAGACCCTTTAAAGTAATACTGCGTGGTACCCATCCCACGGGTCCCAAATCTCCAGGTTCAAGGGCATCTTCCTACATCGAAAACATGCCTGGGAAACCCAGAAGATGGTACACCGTGTGATCGGGAAACGTTTCTAAAACGCACCTCATTTCTCCTCTCCTTGTGCTCGGGTTCGCCATTCCAGCCGCTTTACTAACAATCTCCCTACGTGGAGAATCAGCACCGTTAACCTCCTGTTTCGTACAGGTTGCAATTTGTCCTGAGGATGAACGGGAAGAGGGGGAACCAATGAGAGACTAGCTCTAGGTGTTGGGACAGGCACAGGTCACTCTATTTTTCCGTCAGGAAGAAGAATGAACCACAGGCTCAGCCTGCACCCCCGGAACCAGAATAGGGTCTGAAGCAATCCTGCGCTTTTGCGGCCAGCTCCCAAAAAAGCGAGTTGACAAATGGAGCTCAGGGGCACTGCAATTCACAAACCTGCAGAGTTATAAATGATAACTCTCGTCCACAAATATATTGAGGGAAGGCAACGAAGAGGATTTGAAAGCAAGGCAGAATTGCAGGAAACAGATTTCAGGAGGTAGATGCGACTCGCCTTTAAAGCACATGAAAAGCGGCAAAACGTCGACAATGATGCCCTTGGCCAAAAAGGGCGTATGCGTTTTTTCCTGAATACATTCAGGAAAAAACGCATACGCCCTTTTTGGCCAACCAAGCAAGCCGGAAAGGCAAATCAGCACTACAAAGAAGTCTCGCTTGCCATCGGTCAAAAGGGCCATGCTGAAAAAAGTGTAAAAACCAGAAATGCAGGACAGACCATGGAGACATGGGAGCCTTGCTATGCTGATGGGCGGGATGTAAATTGCCAACAGCCACTCTGGAGACGTGTACGGTGTGTCCTGAAACATGTAATAAACACAGCTTAGAGAGCATAGGGCACTTCCACTCATGGGCGTATACATTGGGAAAACTGAAAATCCACAAGACACAGGCACCTCAAAGTGTAGGGCTGCTCTGTTTACAAGAACCTCCACTTTGGTACACCTTAAATAGCCCAGGATAGAGAAAAATGGATAAAGAAGTTGTGGTACTTATGCACAATGGAATATCACTCAGCCATGAAATCAATGTCATAAGGCGAGTAGCAGCCAGTACATTGAATGGATTTAGGTACGATGACTCTAAGTGAAATAAGTCACACAGAAAAAGACACTTATCCTACGATATCACTTATAGAGGGAATGTCAAAATCGCTACCCTTGAACTGAATTACAAGACAGAACAGAGTCACACGTTTAGAAAACACACTATGGCTGCTTAACGGGAAAGGTCAGGTGGGGTGATGCATAAAACAAGGGTTTGAAATTAGCTCAGATACCGTTCCATAAGCCAAATATGTAATGGACAAGACGTACACCCTGCTCAGTGAAATGGACTCAACACCACCTATTCACCTCACAAGAATATATCTGACTAGTAAGAATCTTAAAACCTATGTATTGCTATCTCTCTGGAAGTGAATCAAGAGGGTGTAAAGCGGCATAAACACAGCAGTGAAAAGCAGCTAATCCCCATTATCAAAATAAATTACTTAAAAAAAACCCATAAAACAAAGACAGTGAAAGAGAGAGAAATTCTTACAAAATCCATTCAGGGGCTCTGATGCAACCTGGATTGACCATATCTAGACCCACAGCTGGATGAGACATAAGGCTGGACACTCTTGGGGCTGAGAGGATTGGTGAGGTTGGGTGAGCAAACGCAGACCCTTTAAAGTAATACTGCGTGGTATCCATCCCATGGGTCCCAAATCTCCAGGTTCAAGGGCATCTGCCCACATCGAAAATATGCCTGGGAAACCCAGAAGATGGTACACCGTGTGATCGGGAAAGGTTTCTAAAACGCACCTCATTTCTCCTCTCCTTGTGCTCGGGTTCGCCATTCCAGCCGCTTTACTAACAATCTCCCTACGTGGAGAATCAGCACCGTTAACCTCCTGTTTCGTACAGGTTGCAATTTGTCCTGAGGATGAACGGGAAGAGGGGGAACCAATGAGAGACTAGCTCTAGGTGTTGGGACAGGCACAGGTCACTCTATTTTTCCATCAGGAAGAAGAATGAACCACAGGCTCAGCCTGCCCCCCCGGAACCAGAATAGGGTCTGAAGCAATCCTGCGCTTTTGCGGCCAGCTCCCAAAAAAGCGAGTTGACAAATGGAGCTCAGGGGCACTGCAATTCACAAACCTGCAGAGTTATAAATGATAACTCTTGTCCACAAATATATTGAGGGAAGGCAACGAAGAGGATTTGAAAGCAAGGCAGAATTGCAGGAAACAGATTTCAGGAGGTAGATGCGACTCGCCTTTAAAGCACATGAAAAGCGGCAAAACGACGACAATGATGCCCTTGGCCAAAAAGGGCGTATGCGATTTTTCCTGAATATATTCAGGAAAAAACGCATACGCCCTTTTTGGCCAACCAAGCAAGCCGGAAAGGCAAATCAGCACTACAAAGAAGTCTCGCTTGCCATCGGTCAAAAGGGCCATGCTGAAAAAAGTGTAAAAACCAGAAATGCAGGACAGGCCAGGGAGACGTGGGAGCCTTGCTACGCTGATGGGCGGGATGTAAATTGCCAACAGCCACTCTGGAGAAGTGTACGCTGTGTCCTGAAACATGTAATAAACACAGCTTAGAGAGCATAGGGCACTTCCACTCATGGGCGTATACATTGGGAAAACTGAAAATCCACAACACACAGGCACCTCAAAGTGTAGGGCTGCTCTGTTTACAAGAACCTCCACTTTGGTACACCTTAAATAGCCCAGGATAGAGAAAAATGGATAAAGAAGTTGTGGTACTTATGCACAATGGAATATCACTCAGCCATGAAATCAATGTCATAAGGCGAGTAGCAGCCAGTACATTGAATGGATTTAGGTACGATGACTCTAAGTGAAATAAGTCACACAGAAAAAGACACTTATCCTACGATATCACTTATAGAGGGAATGTCAAAATCGCTACCCTTGAACTGAATTACAAGACAGAACACAGTCACACGTTTAGAAAACACACTATGGCTGCTTAACGGGAAAGGTCAGGTGGGGTGATGCATAAAACAAGGGTTTGAAATTAGCTCAGATACCGTTCCATAAGCCAAATATGTAATGGACAAGACGTACACCCTGCTCAGTGAAATGGACTCAACACCACCTATTCACCGCACAAGAATATATCTGACTAGTAAGAATCTTAAAACCTATGTATTGATATCTCTCTGGAAGTGAATCAAGAGGGTGTAAAGCGGCATAAACACAGCAGTGAAAAGCAGCTAAGCCCCATTATCAAAATAAATTACTTGAAAAAAACCCATAAAACAAAGACAGTGAAAGAGAGAGAAATTCATACAAAATCCATTCAGGGGCTCTGATGCAACCTGGATTGACCATATCTAGACCCACAGCTGGATGAGACCTAAGGCTGGACACTCTTGGGGCTGAGAGGATTGGTGAGGTTGGGTGAGCAAACGCAGACCCTTTAAAGTAATACTGCGTGGTACCCATCCCATGGGTCCCAAATCTCCAGGTTCAAGGGCATCTTCCCACATCGAAAACATGCCTGGGAAACCCAGAAGATGGTACACCGCGTGATCGGGAAAGGTTTCTAAAACGCACCTCATTTCTCCTCTCCTTGTGCTCGGGTTCGCCATTCCAGCCGCTTTACTAACAATCTCCCTACGTGGAGAATCAGCACCGTTAACCTCCTGTTTCGTACAGGTTGCAATTTGTCCTGAGGATGAACGGGAAGAGGGGGAACCAATGAGAGACTAGCTCTAGGTGTTGGGACAGGCACAGGTCACTCTATTTTTCCGTCAGGAAGAAGAATGAACCACAGGCTCAGCCTGCACCCCCGGAACCAGAATAGGGTCTGAAGCAATCCTGCGCTTTTGCGGCCAGCTCCCAAAAAAGCGAGTTGACAAATGGAGCTCAGGGGCACTGCAATTCACAAACCTGCAGAGTTATAAATGATAACTCTCGTCCACAAATATATTGAGGGAAGGCAACGAAGAGGATTTGAAAGCAAGGCAGAATTGCAGGAAACAGATTTCAGGAGGTAGATGCGACTCGCCTTTAAAGCACATGAAAAGCGGCAAAACGTCGACAATGATGCCCTTGGCCAAAAAGGGCGTATGCGTTTTTTCCTGAATATATTCAGGAAAAAACGCATACGCCCTTTTTGGCCAACCAAGCAAGCCGGAAAGGCCAATCAGCACTACAAAGAAGTCTCGCTTGCCATCGGTCAAAAGGGCCATGCTGAAAAAAGTGTAAAAACCAGAAATGCAGGACAGGCCAGGGAGACGTGGGAGCCTTGCTACGCTGATGGGCGGGATGTTAATTGCCAACAGCCACTCTGGAGAAGTGTACGGTGTGTCCTGAAACATGTAATAAACACAGCTTAGAGAGCATAGGGCACTTCCACTCATGGGCGTATACATTGGGAAAACTGAAAATCCACAAGACACAGGCACCCCGAAGTGTAGGGCTGCTCTGTTTACAAGAACCTCCACTTCGGTACACCTTAAATAGCCCAGGATAGAGAAAAATGGATAAAGAAGTTGTGGTACTTATGCACAATGGAATATCACTCAGCCATGTAATCAATGTCATAAGGCGAGTAGCAGCCAGTATGATGAGTGGATTGAGGTACGATGACTCTAAGTGAAATAAGTCACACAGAAAAAGACACTTATCCTAAGATATCACTTATAGAGGGAATGATAAAATAGCTACCCTTGAACTGAATTACAAGACAGAACAGAGTCACACGTTTAGAAAACACACTATGGCTGCTTAACGGGAAAGGTCCGGTGGGGTGATGCATAAAACAAGGGTTTGAAATTAGCTCAGATACCGTTCCATAAGCCAAATATGTAATGGACAAGACGTACACCCTGCTCAGTGAAATGGACTCAACACCACCTATTCACCGCACAAGAATATATCTGACTAGTAAGAATCTTAAAACCTATGTATTGATATCTCTCTGGAAGTGAATCAAGAGGGTGTAAAGCGGCATAAACACAGCAGTGAAAAGCAGCTAAGCCCCATTATCAAAATAAATTACTTGAAAAAAACCCATAAAACAAAGACAGTGAAAGAGAGAGAAATTCATACAAAATCCATTCAGGGGCTCTGATGCAACCTGGATTGACCATATCTAGACCCACAGCTGGATGAGACCTAAGGCTGGACACTCTTGGGGCTGAGAGGATTGGTGAGGTTGGGTGAGCAAACGCAGACCCTTTAAAGTAATACTGCGTGGTACCCATCCCATGGGTCCCAAATCTCCAGGTTCAAGGGCATCTTCCCACATCGAAAACATGCCTGGGAAACCCAGAAGATGGTACACCGCGTGATCGGGAAAGGTTTCTAAAACGCACCTCATTTCTCCTCTCCTTGTGCTCGGGTTCGCCATTCCAGCCGCTTTACTAACAATCTCCCTACGTGGAGAATCAGCACCGTTAACCTCCTGTTTCGTACAGGTTGCAATTTGTCCTGAGGATGAACGGGAAGAGGGGGAACCAATGAGAGACTAGCTCTAGGTGTTGGGACAGGCACAGGTCACTCTATTTTTCCATCAGGAAGAAGAATGAACCACAGGCTCAGCCTGCACCCCCGGAACCAGAATAGGGTCTGAAGCAATCCTGCGCTTTTGCGGCCAGCTCCCAAAAAAGCGAGTTGACAAATGGAGCTCAGGGGCACTGCAATTCACAAACCTGCAGAGTTATAAATGATAACTCTCGTCCACAAATATATTGAGGGAAGGCAACGAAGAGGATTTGAAAGCAAGGCAGAATTGCAGGAAACAGATTTCAGGAGGTAGATGCGACTCGCCTTTAAAGCACATGAAAAGCGGCAAAACGTCGACAATGATGCCCTTGGCCAAAAAGGGCGTATGCGTTTTTTCCTGAATATATTCAGGAAAAAACGCATACGCCCTTTTTGGCCAACCAAGCAAGCCGGAAAGGCCAATCAGCACTACAAAGAAGTCTCGCTTGCCATCGGTCAAAAGGGCCATGCTGAAAAAAGTGTAAAAACCAGAAATGCAGGACAGGCCAGGGAGACGTGGGAGCCTTGCTACGCTGATGGGCGGGATGTTAATTGCCAACAGCCACTCTGGAGAAGTGTACGGTGTGTCCTGAAACATGTAATAAACACAGCTTAGAGAGCATAGGGCACTTCCACTCATGGGCGTATACATTGGGAAAACTGAAAATCCACAAGACACAGGCACCCCGAAGTGTAGGGCTGCTCTGTTTACAAGAACCTCCACTTCGGTACACCTTAAATAGCCCAGGATAGAGAAAAATGGATAAAGAAGTTGTGGTACTTATGCACAATGGAATATCACTCAGCCATGTAATCAATGTCATAAGGCGAGTAGCAGCCAGTATGATGAGTGGATTGAGGTACGATGACTCTAAGTGAAATAAGTCACACAGAAAAAGACACTTATCCTAAGATATCACTTATAGAGGGAATGATAAAATAGCTACCCTTGAACTGAATTACAAGACAGAACAGAGTCACACGTTTAGAAAACACACTATGGCTGCTTAACGGGAAAGGTCCGGTGGGGTGATGCATAAAACAAGGGTTTGAAATTAGCTCAGATACCGTTCCATAAGCCAAATATGTAATGGACAAGACGTACACCCTGCTCAGTGAAATGGACTCAACACCACCTATTCACCGCACAAGAATATATCTGACTAGTAAGAATCTTAAAACCTATGTATTGATATCTCTCTGGAAGTGAATCAAGAGGGTGTAAAGCGGCATAAACACAGCAGTGAAAAGCAGCTAAGCCCCATTATCAAAATAAATTACTTGAAAAAAACCCATAAAACAAAGACAGTGAAAGAGAGAGAAATTCATACAAAATCCATTCAGGGGCTCTGATGCAACCTGGATTGACCATATCTAGACCCACAGCTGGATGAGACCTAAGGCTGGACACTCTTGGGGCTGAGAGGATTGGTGAGGTTGGGTGAGCAAACGCAGACCCTTTAAAGTAATACTGCGTGGTACCCATCCCATGGGTCCCAAATCTCCAGGTTCAAGGGCATCTTCCCACATCGAAAACATGCCTGGGAAACCCAGAAGATGGTACACCGCGTGATCGGGAAAGGTTTCTAAAACGCACCTCATTTCTCCTCTCCTTGTGCTCGGGTTCGCCATTCCAGCCGCTTTACTAACAATCTCCCTACGTGGAGAATCAGCACCGTTAACCTCCTGTTTCGTACAGGTTGCAATTTGTCCTGAGGATGAACGGGAAGAGGGGGAACCAATGAGAGACTAGCTCTAGGTGTTGGGACAGGCACAGGTCACTCTATTTTTCCGTCAGGAAGAAGAATGAACCACAGGCTCAGCCTGCACCCCCGGAACCAGAATAGGGTCTGAAGCAATCCTGCGCTTTTGCGGCCAGCTCCCAAAAAAGCGAGTTGACAAATGGAGCTCAGGGGCACTGCAATTCACAAACCTGCAGAGTTATAAATGATAACTCTCGTCCACAAATATATTGAGGGAAGGCAACGAAGAGGATTTGAAAGCAAGGCAGAATTGCAGGAAACAGATTTCAGGAGGTAGATGCGACTCGCCTTTAAAGCACATGAAAAGCGGCAAAACGTCGACAATGATGCCCTTGGCCAAAAAGGGCGTATGCGTTTTTTCCTGAATATATTCAGGAAAAAACGCATACGCCCTTTTTGGCCAACCAAGCAAGCCGGAAAGGCCAATCAGCACTACAAAGAAGTCTCGCTTGCCATCGGTCAAAAGGGCCATGCTGAAAAAAGTGTAAAAACCAGAAATGCAGGACAGGCCAGGGAGACGTGGGAGCCTTGCTACGCTGATGGGCGGGATGTTAATTGCCAACAGCCACTCTGGAGAAGTGTACGGTGTGTCCTGAAACATGTAATAAACACAGCTTAGAGAGCATAGGGCACTTCCACTCATGGGCGTATACATTGGGAAAACTGAAAATCCACAAGACACAGGCACCCCGAAGTGTAGGGCTGCTCTGTTTACAAGAACCTCCACTTCGGTACACCTTAAATAGCCCAGGATAGAGAAAAATGGATAAAGAAGTTGTGGTACTTATGCACAATGGAATATCACTCAGCCATGTAATCAATGTCATAAGGCGAGTAGCAGCCAGTATGATGAGTGGATTGAGGTACGATGACTCTAAGTGAAATAAGTCACACAGAAAAAGACACTTATCCTAAGATATCACTTATAGAGGGAATGATAAAATAGCTACCCTTGAACTGAATTACAAGACAGAACAGAGTCACACGTTTAGAAAACACACTATGGCTGCTTAACGGGAAAGGTCCGGTGGGGTGATGCATAAAACAAGGGTTTGAAATTAGCTCAGATACCGTTCCATAAGCCAAATATGTAATGGACAAGACGTACACCCTGCTCAGTGAAATGGACTCAACACCACCTATTCACCGCACAAGAATATATCTGACTAGTAAGAATCTTAAAACCTATGTATTGATATCTCTCTGGAAGTGAATCAAGAGGGTGTAAAGCGGCATAAACACAGCAGTGAAAAGCAGCTAAGCCCCATTATCAAAATAAATTACTTGAAAAAAACCCATAAAACAAAGACAGTGAAAGAGAGAGAAATTCATACAAAATCCATTCAGGGGCTCTGATGCAACCTGGATTGACCATATCTAGACCCACAGCTGGATGAGACCTAAGGCTGGACACTCTTGGGGCTGAGAGGATTGGTGAGGTTGGGTGAGCAAACGCAGACCCTTTAAAGTAATACTGCGTGGTACCCATCCCATGGGTCCCAAATCTCCAGGTTCAAGGGCATCTTCCCACATCGAAAACATGCCTGGGAAACCCAGAAGATGGTACACCGCGTGATCGGGAAAGGTTTCTAAAACGCACCTCATTTCTCCTCTCCTTGTGCTCGGGTTCGCCATTCCAGCCGCTTTACTAACAATCTCCCTACGTGGAGAATCAGCACCGTTAACCTCCTGTTTCGTACAGGTTGCAATTTGTCCTGAGGATGAACGGGAAGAGGGGGAACCAATGAGAGACTAGCTCTAGGTGTTGGGACAGGCACAGGTCACTCTATTTTTCCGTCAGGAAGAAGAATGAACCACAGGCTCAGCCTGCACCCCCGGAACCAGAATAGGGTCTGAAGCAATCCTGCGCTTTTGCGGCCAGCTCCCAAAAAAGCGAGTTGACAAATGGAGCTCAGGGGCACTGCAATTCACAAACCTGCAGAGTTATAAATGATAACTCTCGTCCACAAATATATTGAGGGAAGGCAACGAAGAGGATTTGAAAGCAAGGCAGAATTGCAGGAAACAGATTTCAGGAGGTAGATGCGACTCGCCTTTAAAGCACATGAAAAGCGGCAAAACGTCGACAATGATGCCCTTGGCCAAAAAGGGCGTATGCGTTTTTTCCTGAATATATTCAGGAAAAAACGCATACGCCCTTTTTGGCCAACCAAGCAAGCCGGAAAGGCCAATCAGCACTACAAAGAAGTCTCGCTTGCCATCGGTCAAAAGGGCCATGCTGAAAAAAGTGTAAAAACCAGAAATGCAGGACAGGCCAGGGAGACGTGGGAGCCTTGCTACGCTGATGGGCGGGATGTTAATTGCCAACAGCCACTCTGGAGAAGTGTACGGTGTGTCCTGAAACATGTAATAAACACAGCTTAGAGAGCATAGGGCACTTCCACTCATGGGCGTATACATTGGGAAAACTGAAAATCCACAAGACACAGGCACCCCGAAGTGTAGGGCTGCTCTGTTTACAAGAACCTCCACTTCGGTACACCTTAAATAGCCCAGGATAGAGAAAAATGGATAAAGAAGTTGTGGTACTTATGCACAATGGAATATCACTCAGCCATGTAATCAATGTCATAAGGCGAGTAGCAGCCAGTATGATGAGTGGATTGAGGTACGATGACTCTAAGTGAAATAAGTCACACAGAAAAAGACACTTATCCTAAGATATCACTTATAGAGGGAATGATAAAATAGCTACCCTTGAACTGAATTACAAGACAGAACAGAGTCACACGTTTAGAAAACACACTATGGCTGCTTAACGGGAAAGGTCCGGTGGGGTGATGCATAAAACAAGGGTTTGAAATTAGCTCAGATACCGTTCCATAAGCCAAATATGTAATGGACAAGACGTACACCCTGCTCAGTGAAATGGACTCAACACCACCTATTCACCGCACAAGAATATATCTGACTAGTAAGAATCTTAAAACCTATGTATTGATATCTCTCTGGAAGTGAATCAAGAGGGTGTAAAGCGGCATAAACACAGCAGTGAAAAGCAGCTAAGCCCCATTATCAAAATAAATTACTTGAAAAAAACCCATAAAACAAAGACAGTGAAAGAGAGAGAAATTCATACAAAATCCATTCAGGGGCTCTGATGCAACCTGGATTGACCATATCTAGACCCACAGCTGGATGAGACCTAAGGCTGGACACTCTTGGGGCTGAGAGGATTGGTGAGGTTGGGTGAGCAAACGCAGACCCTTTAAAGTAATACTGCGTGGTACCCATCCCATGGGTCCCAAATCTCCAGGTTCAAGGGCATCTTCCCACATCGAAAACATGCCTGGGAAACCCAGAAGATGGTACACCGCGTGATCGGGAAAGGTTTCTAAAACGCACCTCATTTCTCCTCTCCTTGTGCTCGGGTTCGCCATTCCAGCCGCTTTACTAACAATCTCCCTACGTGGAGAATCAGCACCGTTAACCTCCTGTTTCGTACAGGTTGCAATTTGTCCTGAGGATGAACGGGAAGAGGGGGAACCAATGAGAGACTAGCTCTAGGTGTTGGGACAGGCACAGGTCACTCTATTTTTCCGTCAGGAAGAAGAATGAACCACAGGCTCAGCCTGCACCCCCGGAACCAGAATAGGGTCTGAAGCAATCCTGCGCTTTTGCGGCCAGCTCCCAAAAAAGCGAGTTGACAAATGGAGCTCAGGGGCACTGCAATTCACAAACCTGCAGAGTTATAAATGATAACTCTCGTCCACAAATATATTGAGGGAAGGCAACGAAGAGGATTTGAAAGCAAGGCAGAATTGCAGGAAACAGATTTCAGGAGGTAGATGCGACTCGCCTTTAAAGCACATGAAAAGCGGCAAAACGTCGACAATGATGCCCTTGGCCAAAAAGGGCGTATGCGTTTTTTCCTGAATATATTCAGGAAAAAACGCATACGCCCTTTTTGGCCAACCAAGCAAGCCCGAAAGGCCAATCAGCACTACAAAGAAGTCTCGCTTGCCATCGGTCAAAAGGGCCATGCTGAAAAAAGTGTAAAAACCAGAAATGCAGGACAGGCCAGGGAGACGTGGGAGCCTTGCTACGCTGATGGGCGGGATGTTAATTGCCAACAGCCACTCTGGAGAAGTGTACGGTGTGTCCTGAAACATGTAATAAACACAGCTTAGAGAGCATAGGGCACTTCCACTCATGGGCGTATACATTGGGAAAACTGAAAATCCACAAGACACAGGCACCCCGAAGTGTAGGGCTGCTCTGTTTACAAGAACCTCCACTTCGGTACACCTTAAATAGCCCAGGATAGAGAAAAATGGATAAAGAAGTTGTGGTACTTATGCACAATGGAATATCACTCAGCCATGTAATCAATGTCATAAGGCGAGTAGCAGCCAGTATGATGAGTGGATTGAGGTACGATGACTCTAAGTGAAATAAGTCACACAGAAAAAGACACTTATCCTAAGATATCACTTATAGAGGGAATGATAAAATAGCTACCCTTGAACTGAATTACAAGACAGAACAGAGTCACACGTTTAGAAAACACACTATGGCTGCTTAACGGGAAAGGTCCGGTGGGGTGATGCATAAAACAAGGGTTTGAAATTAGCTCAGATACCGTTCCATAAGCCAAATATGTAATGGACAAGACGTACACCCTGCTCAGTGAAATGGACTCAACACCACCTATTCACCGCACAAGAATATATCTGACTAGTAAGAATCTTAAAACCTATGTATTGATATCTCTCTGGAAGTGAATCAAGAGGGTGTAAAGCGGCATAAACACAGCAGTGAAAAGCAGCTAAGCCCCATTATCAAAATAAATTACTTGAAAAAAACCCATAAAACAAAGACAGTGAAAGAGAGAGAAATTCATACAAAATCCATTCAGGGGCTCTGATGCAACCTGGATTGACCATATCTAGACCCACAGCTGGATGAGACCTAAGGCTGGACACTCTTGGGGCTGAGAGGATTGGTGAGGTTGGGTGAGCAAACGCAGACCCTTTAAAGTAATACTGCGTGGTACCCATCCCATGGGTCCCAAATCTCCAGGTTCAAGGGCATCTTCCCACATCGAAAACATGCCTGGGAAACCCAGAAGATGGTACACCGCGTGATCGGGAAAGGTTTCTAAAACGCACCTCATTTCTCCTCTCCTTGTGCTCGGGTTCGCCATTCCAGCCGCTTTACTAACAATCTCCCTACGTGGAGAATCAGCACCGTTAACCTCCTGTTTCGTACAGGTTGCAATTTGTCCTGAGGATGAACGGGAAGAGGGGGAACCAATGAGAGACTAGCTCTAGGTGTTGGGACAGGCACAGGTCACTCTATTTTTCCGTCAGGAAGAAGAATGAACCACAGGCTCAGCCTGCACCCCCGGAACCAGAATAGGGTCTGAAGCAATCCTGCGCTTTTGCGGCCAGCTCCCAAAAAAGCGAGTTGACAAATGGAGCTCAGGGGCACTGCAATTCACAAACCTGCAGAGTTATAAATGATAACTCTCGTCCACAAATATATTGAGGGAAGGCAACGAAGAGGATTTGAAAGCAAGGCAGAATTGCAGGAAACAGATTTCAGGAGGTAGATGCGACTCGCCTTTAAAGCACATGAAAAGCGGCAAAACGTCGACAATGATGCCCTTGGCCAAAAAGGGCGTATGCGTTTTTTCCTGAATATATTCAGGAAAAAACGCATACGCCCTTTTTGGCCAACCAAGCAAGCCGGAAAGGCCAATCAGCACTACAAAGAAGTCTCGCTTGCCATCGGTCAAAAGGGCCATGCTGAAAAAAGTGTAAAAACCAGAAATGCAGGACAGGCCAGGGAGACGTGGGAGCCTTGCTACGCTGATGGGCGGGATGTTAATTGCCAACAGCCACTCTGGAGAAGTGTACGGTGTGTCCTGAAACATGTAATAAACACAGCTTAGAGAGCATAGGGCACTTCCACTCATGGGCGTATACATTGGGAAAACTGAAAATCCACAAGACACAGGCACCCCGAAGTGTAGGGCTGCTCTGTTTACAAGAACCTCCACTTCGGTACACCTTAAATAGCCCAGGATAGAGAAAAATGGATAAAGAAGTTGTGGTACTTATGCACAATGGAATATCACTCAGCCATGAAATCAATGTCATAAGGCGAGTAGCAGCCAGTATGATGAGTGGATTGAGGTACGATGACTCTAAGTGAAATAAGTCACACAGAAAAAGACACTTATCCTAAGATATCACTTATAGAGGGAATGATAAAATAGCTACCCTTGAACTGAATTACAAGACAGAACAGAGTCACACGTTTAGAAAACACACTATGGCTGCTTAACGGGAAAGGTCCGGTGGGGTGATGCATAAAACAAGGGTTTGAAATTAGCTCAGATACCGTTCCATAAGCCAAATATGTAATGGACAAGACGTACACCCTGCTCAGTGAAATGGACTCAACACCACCTATTCACCGCACAAGAATATATCTGACTAGTAAGAATCTTAAAACCTATGTATTGATATCTCTCTGGAAGTGAATCAAGAGGGTGTAAAGCGGCATAAACACAGCAGTGAAAAGCAGCTAAGCCCCATTATCAAAATAAATTACTTGAAAAAAACCCATAAAACAAAGACAGTGAAAGAGAGAGAAATTCATACAAAATCCATTCAGGGGCTCTGATGCAACCTGGATTGACCATATCTAGACCCACAGCTGGATGAGACCTAAGGCTGGACACTCTTGGGGCTGAGAGGATTGGTGAGGTTGGGTGAGCAAACGCAGACCCTTTAAAGTAATACTGCGTGGTACCCATCCCATGGGTCCCAAATCTCCAGGTTCAAGGGCATCTTCCCACATCGAAAACATGCCTGGGAAACCCAGAAGATGGTACACCGCGTGATCGGGAAAGGTTTCTAAAACGCACCTCATTTCTCCTCTCCTTGTGCTCGGGTTCGCCATTCCAGCCGCTTTACTAACAATCTCCCTACGTGGAGAATCAGCACCGTTAACCTCCTGTTTCGTACAGGTTGCAATTTGTCCTGAGGATGAACGGGAAGAGGGGGAACCAATGAGAGACTAGCTCTAGGTGTTGGGACAGGCACAGGTCACTCTATTTTTCCGTCAGGAAGAAGAATGAACCACAGGCTCAGCCTGCACCCCCGGAACCAGAATAGGGTCTGAAGCAATCCTGCGCTTTTGCGGCCAGCTCCCAAAAAAGCGAGTTGACAAATGGAGCTCAGGGGCACTGCAATTCACAAACCTGCAGAGTTATAAATGATAACTCTCGTCCACAAATATATTGAGGGAAGGCAACGAAGAGGATTTGAAAGCAAGGCAGAATTGCAGGAAACAGATTTCAGGAGGTAGATGCGACTCGCCTTTAAAGCACATGAAAAGCGGCAAAACGTCGACAATGATGCCCTTGGCCAAAAAGGGCGTATGCGTTTTTTCCTGAATATATTCAGGAAAAAACGCATACGCCCTTTTTGGCCAACCAAGCAAGCCGGAAAGGCCAATCAGCACTACAAAGAAGTCTCGCTTGCCATCGGTCAAAAGGGCCATGCTGAAAAAAGTGTAAAAACCAGAAATGCAGGACAGGCCAGGGAGACGTGGGAGCCTTGCTACGCTGATGGGCGGGATGTTAATTGCCAACAGCCACTCTGGAGAAGTGTACGGTGTGTCCTGAAACATGTAATAAACACAGCTTAGAGAGCATAGGGCACTTCCACTCATGGGCGTATACATTGGGAAAACTGAAAATCCACAAGACACAGGCACCCCGAAGTGTAGGGCTGCTCTGTTTACAAGAACCTCCACTTCGGTACACCTTAAATAGCCCAGGATAGAGAAAAATGGATAAAGAAGTTGTGGTACTTATGCACAATGGAATATCACTCAGCCATGTAATCAATGTCATAAGGCGAGTAGAAGCCAGTATGATGAGTGGATTGAGGTACGATGACTCTAAGTGAAATAAGTCACACAGAAAAAGACACTTATCCTAAGATATCACTTATAGAGGGAATGATAAAATAGCTACCCTTGAACTGAATTACAAGACAGAACAGAGTCACACGTTTAGAAAACACACTATGGCTGCTTAACGGGAAAGGTGAGGTGGGGTGATGCATAAAACAAGGGTTTGAAATTAGCTCAGATACCGTTCCATAAGCCAAATATGTAATGGACAAGACGTACACCCTGCTCAGTGAAATGTACTCAACACCACCTATTCACCGCACAAGAATATATCTGACTAGTAAGAATCTTAAAACCTATGTATTGATATCTCTCTGGAAGTGAATCAAGAGGGTGTAAAGCGGCATAAACACAGCAGTGAAAAGCAGCTAAGCCCCATTATCAAAATAAATTACTTGAAAAAAACCCATAAAACAAAGACAGTGAAAGAGAGAGAAATTCATACAAAATCCATTCAGGGGCTCTGATGCAACCTGGATTGACCATATCTAGACCCACAGCTGGATGAGACCTAAGGCTGGACACTCTTGGGGCTGAGAGGATTGGTGAGGTTGGGTGAGCAAACGCAGACCCTTTAAAGTAATACTGCGTGGTACCCATCCCATGGGTCCCAAATCTCCAGGTTCAAGGGCATCTTCCCACATCGAAAACATGCCTGGGAAACCCAGAAGATGGTACACCGCGTGATCGGGAAAGGTTTCTAAAACGCACCTCATTTCTCCTCTCCTTGTGCTCGGGTTCGCCATTCCAGCCGCTTTACTAACAATCTCCCTACGTGGAGAATCAGCACCGTTAACCTCCTGTTTCGTACAGGTTTCAATTTGTCCTGAGGATGAACGGGAAGAGGGGGAACCAATGAGAGACTAGCTCTAGGTGTTGGGACAGGCACAGGTCACTCTATTTTTCCGTCAGGAAGAAGAATGAACCACAGGCTCAGCCTGCACCCCCGGAACCAGAATAGGGTCTGAAGCAATCCTGCGCTTTTGCGGCCAGCTCCCAAAAAAACGAGTTGACAAATGGAGCTCAGGGGCACTGCAATTCACAAACCTGCAGAGTTATAAATGATAACTCTCGTCCACAAATATATTGAGGGAAGGCAACGAAGAGGATTTGAAAGCAAGGCAGAATTGCAGGAAACAGATTTCAGGAGGTAGATGCGACTCGCCTTTAAAGCACATGAAAAGCGGCAAAACGTCGACAATGATGCCCTTGGCCAAAAAGGGCGTATGCGTTTTTTCCTGAATATATTCAGGAAAAAACGCATACGCCCTTTTTGGCCAACCAAGCAAGCCGGAAAGGCCAATCAGCACTACAAAGAAGTCTCGCTTGCCATCGGTCAAAAGGGCCATGCTGAAAAAAGTGTAAAAACCAGAAATGCAGGACAGGCCAGGGAGACGTGGGAGCCTTGCTACGCTGATGGGCGGGATGTTAATTGCCAACAGCCACTCTGGAGAAGTGTACGGTGTGTCCTGAAACATGTAATAAACACAGCTTAGAGAGCATAGGGCACTTCCACTCATGGGCGTATACATTGGGAAAACTGAAAATCCACAAGACACAGGCACCCCGAAGTGTAGGGCTGCTCTGTTTACAAGAACCTCCACTTCGGTACACCTTAAATAGCCCAGGATAGAGAAAAATGGATAAAGAAGTTGTGGTACTTATGCACAATGGAATATCACTCAGCCATGAAATCAATGTCATAAGGCGAGTAGCAGCCAGTATGATGAGTGGATTGAGGTACGATGACTCTAAGTGAAATAAGTCACACAGAAAAAGACACTTATCCTAAGATATCACTTATAGAGGGAATGATAAAATAGCTACCCTTGAACTGAATTACAAGACAGAACAGAGTCACACGTTTAGAAAACACACTATGGCTGCTTAACGGGAAAGGTCCGGTGGGGTGATGCATAAAACAAGGGTTTGAAATTAGCTCAGATACCGTTCCATAAGCCAAATATGTAATGGACAAGACGTACACCCTGCTCAGTGAAATGGACTCAACACCACCTATTCACCGCACAAGAATATATCTGACTAGTAAGAATCTTAAAACCTATGTATTGATATCTCTCTGGAAGTGAATCAAGAGGGTGTAAAGCGGCATAAACACAGCAGTGAAAAGCAGCTAAGCCCCATTATCAAAATAAATTACTTGAAAAAAACCCATAAAACAAAGACAGTGAAAGAGAGAGAAATTCATACAAAATCCATTCAGGGGCTCTGATGCAACCTGGATTGACCATATCTAGACCCACAGCTGGATGAGACCTAAGGCTGGACACTCTTGGGGCTGAGAGGATTGGTGAGGTTGGGTGAGCAAACGCAGACCCTTTAAAGTAATACTGCGTGGTACCCATCCCATGGGTCCCAAATCTCCAGGTTCAAGGGCATCTTCCCACATCGAAAACATGCCTGGGAAACCCAGAAGATGGTACACCGCGTGATCGGGAAAGGTTTCTAAAACGCACCTCATTTCTCCTCTCCTTGTGCTCGGGTTCGCCATTCCAGCCGCTTTACTAACAATCTCCCTACGTGGAGAATCAGCACCGTTAACCTCCTGTTTCGTACAGGTTGCAATTTGTCCTGAGGATGAACGGGAAGAGGGGGAACCAATGAGAGACTAGCTCTAGGTGTTGGGACAGGCACAGGTCACTCTATTTTTCCGTCAGGAAGAAGAATGAACCACAGGCTCAGCCTGCACCCCCGGAACCAGAATAGGGTCTGAAGCAATCCTGCGCTTTTGCGGCCAGCTCCCAAAAAAGCGAGTTGACAAATGGAGCTCAGGGGCACTGCAATTCACAAACCTGCAGAGTTATAAATGATAACTCTCGTCCACAAATATATTGAGGGAAGGCAACGAAGAGGATTTGAAAGCAAGGCAGAATTGCAGGAAACAGATTTCAGGAGGTAGATGCGACTCGCCTTTAAAGCACATGAAAAGCGGCAAAACGTCGACAATGATGCCCTTGGCCAAAAAGGGCGTATGCGTTTTTTCCTGAATATATTCAGGAAAAAACGCATACGCCCTTTTTGGCCAACCAAGCAAGCCGGAAAGGCCAATCAGCACTACAAAGAAGTCTCGCTTGCCATCGGTCAAAAGGGCCATGCTGAAAAAAGTGTAAAAACCAGAAATGCAGGACAGGCCAGGGAGACGTGGGAGCCTTGCTACGCTGAAGGGCGGGATGTAAATTGCCAACAGCCACTCTGGAGAAGTGTACGGTGTGTCCTGAAACATGTAATAAACACAGCTTAGAGAGCATAGGGCAGTTCCACTCATGGGCGTATACATTGGGAAAACTGAAAATCCACAAGACACAGGCACCCCAAAGTGTAGGGCTGCTCTGTTTACAAGAACCTCCACTTCGGTACACCTTAAATAGCCCAGGATAGAGAAAAATGGATAAAGAAGTTGTGGTACTTATGCACAATGGAATATCACTCAGCCATGTAATCAATGTCATAAGGCGAGTAGCAGCCAGTATGATGAGTGGATTGAGGTACGATGACTCTAAGTGAAATAAGTCACACAGAAAAAGACACTTATCCTAAGATATCACTTATAGAGGGAATGATAAAATAGCTACCCTTGAACTGAATTACAAGACAGAACAGAGTCACACGTTTAGAAAACACACTATGGCTGCTTAACGGGAAAGGTCCGGTGGGGTGATGCATAAAACAAGGGTTTGAAATTAGCTCAGATACCGTTCCATAAGCCAAATATGTAATGGACAAGACGTACACCCTGCTCAGTGAAATGGACTCAACACCACCTATTCACCGCACAAGAATATATCTGACTAGTAAGAATCTTAAAACCTATGTATTGATATCTCTCTGGAAGTGAATCAAGAGGGTGTAAAGCGGCATAAACACAGCAGTGAAAAGCAGCTAAGCCCCATTATCAAAATAAATTACTTGAAAAAAACCCATAAAACAAAGACAGTGAAAGAGAGAGAAATTCATACAAAATCCATTCAGGGGCTCTGATGCAACCTGGATTGACCATATCTAGACCCACAGCTGGATGAGACCTAAGGCTGGACACTCTTGGGGCTGAGAGGATTGGTGAGGTTGGGTGAGCAAACGCAGACCCTTTAAAGTAATACTGCGTGGTACCCATCCCATGGGTCCCAAATCTCCAGGTTCAAGGGCATCTTCCCACATCGAAAACATGCCTGGGAAACCCAGAAGATGGTACACCGCGTGATCGGGAAAGGTTTCTAAAACGCACCTCATTTCTCCTCTCCTTGTGCTCGGGTTCGCCATTCCAGCCGCTTTACTAACAATCTCCCTACGTGGAGAATCAGCACCGTTAACCTCCTGTTTCGTACAGGTTGCAATTTGTCCTGAGGATGAACGGGAAGAGGGGGAACCAATGAGAGACTAGCTCTAGGTGTTGGGACAGGCACAGGTCACTCTATTTTTCCGTCAGGAAGAAGAATGAACCACAGGCTCAGCCTGCACCCCCGGAACCAGAATAGGGTCTGAAGCAATCCTGCGCTTTTGCGGCCAGCTCCCAAAAAAGCGAGTTGACAAATGGAGCTCAGGGGCACTGCAATTCACAAACCTGCAGAGTTATAAATGATAACTCTCGTCCACAAATATATTGAGGGAAGGCAACGAAGAGGATTTGAAAGCAAGGCAGAATTGCAGGAAACAGATTTCAGGAGGTAGATGCGACTCGCCTTTAAAGCACATGAAAAGCGGCAAAACGTCGACAATGATGCCCTTGGCCAAAAAGGGCGTATGCGTTTTTTCCTGAATATATTCAGGAAAAAACGCATACGCCCTTTTTGGCCAACCAAGCAAGCCGGAAAGGCCAATCAGCACTACAAAGAAGTCTCGCTTGCCATCGGTCAAAAGGGCCATGCTGAAAAAAGTGTAAAAACCAGAAATGCAGGACAGGCCAGGGAGACGTGGGAGCCTTGCTACGCTGATGGGCGGGATGTTAATTGCCAACAGCCACTCTGGAGAAGTGTACGGTGTGTCCTGAAACATGTAATAAACACAGCTTAGAGAGCATAGGGCACTTCCACTCATGGGCGTATACATTGGGAAAACTGAAAATCCACAAGACACAGGCACCCCGAAGTGTAGGGCTGCTCTGTTTACAAGAACCTCCACTTCGGTACACCTTAAATAGCCCAGGATAGAGAAAAATGGATAAAGAAGTTGTGGTACTTATGCACAATGGAATATCACTCAGCCATGTAATCAATGTCATAAGGCGAGTAGCAGCCAGTATGATGAGTGGATTGAGGTACGATGACTCTAAGTGAAATAAGTCACACAGAAAAAGACACTTATCCTAAGATATCACTTATAGAGGGAATGATAAAATAGCTACCCTTGAACTGAATTACAAGACAGAACAGAGTCACACGTTTAGAAAACACACTATGGCTGCTTAACGGGAAAGGTCCGGTGGGGTGATGCATAAAACAAGGGTTTGAAATTAGCTCAGATACCGTTCCATAAGCCAAATATGTAATGGACAAGACGTACACCCTGCTCAGTGAAATGGACTCAACACCACCTATTCACCGCACAAGAATATATCTGACTAGTAAGAATCTTAAAACCTATGTATTGATATCTCTCTGGAAGTGAATCAAGAGGGTGTAAAGCGGCATAAACACAGCAGTGAAAAGCAGCTAAGCCCCATTATCAAAATAAATTACTTGAAAAAAACCCATAAAACAAAGACAGTGAAAGAGAGAGAAATTCATACAAAATCCATTCAGGGGCTCTGATGCAACCTGGATTGACCATATCTAGACCCACAGCTGGATGAGACCTAAGGCTGGACACTCTTGGGGCTGAGAGGATTGGTGAGGTTGGGTGAGCAAACGCAGACCCTTTAAAGTAATACTGCGTGGTACCCATCCCATGGGTCCCAAATCTCCAGGTTCAAGGGCATCTTCCCACATCGAAAACATGCCTGGGAAACCCAGAAGATGGTACACCGCGTGATCGGGAAAGGTTTCTAAAACGCACCTCATTTCTCCTCTCCTTGTGCTCGGGTTCGCCATTCCAGCCGCTTTACTAACAATCTCCCTACGTGGAGAATCAGCACCGTTAACCTCCTGTTTCGTACAGGTTGCAATTTGTCCTGAGGATGAACGGGAAGAGGGGGAACCAATGAGAGACTAGCTCTAGGTGTTGGGACAGGCACAGGTCACTCTATTTTTCCGTCAGGAAGAAGAATGAACCACAGGCTCAGCCTGCACCCCCGGAACCAGAATAGGGTCTGAAGCAATCCTGCGCTTTTGCGGCCAGCTCCCAAAAAAGCGAGTTGACAAATGGAGCTCAGGGGCACTGCAATTCACAAACCTGCAGAGTTATAAATGATAACTCTCGTCCACAAATATATTGAGGGAAGGCAACGAAGAGGATTTGAAAGCAAGGCAGAATTGCAGGAAACAGATTTCAGGAGGTAGATGCGACTCGCCTTTAAAGCACATGAAAAGCGGCAAAACGTCGACAATGATGCCCTTGGCCAAAAAGGGCGTATGCGTTTTTTCCTGAATATATTCAGGAAAAAACGCATACGCCCTTTTTGGCCAACCAAGCAAGCCGGAAAGGCCAATCAGCACTACAAAGAAGTCTCGCTTGCCATCGGTCAAAAGGGCCATGCTGAAAAAAGTGTAAAAACCAGAAATGCAGGACAGGCCAGGGAGACGTGGGAGCCTTGCTACGCTGATGGGCGGGATGTTAATTGCCAACAGCCACTCTGGAGAAGTGTACGGTGTGTCCTGAAACATGTAATAAACACAGCTTAGAGAGCATAGGGCACTTCCACTCATGGGCGTATACATTGGGAAAACTGAAAATCCACAAGACACAGGCACCCCGAAGTGTAGGGCTGCTCTGTTTACAAGAACCTCCACTTCGGTACACCTTAAATAGCCCAGGATAGAGAAAAATGGATAAAGAAGTTGTGGTACTTATGCACAATGGAATATCACTCAGCCATGTAATCAATGTCATAAGGCGAGTAGCAGCCAGTATGATGAGTGGATTGAGGTACGATGACTCTAAGTGAAATAAGTCACACAGAAAAAGACACTTATCCTAAGATATCACTTATAGAGGGAATGATAAAATAGCTACCCTTGAACTGAATTACAAGACAGAACAGAGTCACACGTTTAGAAAACACACTATGGCTGCTTAACGGGAAAGGTCCGGTGGGGTGATGCATAAAACAAGGGTTTGAAATTAGCTCAGATACCGTTCCATAAGCCAAATATGTAATGGACAAGACGTACACCCTGCTCAGTGAAATGGACTCAACACCACCTATTCACCGCACAAGAATATATCTGACTAGTAAGAATCTTAAAACCTATGTATTGATATCTCTCTGGAAGTGAATCAAGAGGGTGTAAAGCGGCATAAACACAGCAGTGAAAAGCAGCTAAGCCCCATTATCAAAATAAATTACTTGAAAAAAACCCATAAAACAAAGACAGTGAAAGAGAGAGAAATTCATACAAAATCCATTCAGGGGCTCTGATGCAACCTGGATTGACCATATCTAGACCCACAGCTGGATGAGACCTAAGGCTGGACACTCTTGGGGCTGAGAGGATTGGTGAGGTTGGGTGAGCAAACGCAGACCCTTTAAAGTAATACTGCGTGGTACCCATCCCATGGGTCCCAAATCTCCAGGTTCAAGGGCATCTTCCCACATCGAAAACATGCCTGGGAAACCCAGAAGATGGTACACCGCGTGATCGGGAAAGGTTTCTAAAACGCACCTCATTTCTCCTCTCCTTGTGCTCGGGTTCGCCATTCCAGCCGCTTTACTAACAATCTCCCTACGTGGAGAATCAGCACCGTTAACCTCCTGTTTCGTACAGGTTGCAATTTGTCCTGAGGATGAACGGGAAGAGGGGGAACCAATGAGAGACTAGCTCTAGGTGTTGGGACAGGCACAGGTCACTCTATTTTTCCGTCAGGAAGAAGAATGAACCACAGGCTCAGCCTGCACCCCCGGAACCAGAATAGGGTCTGAAGCAATCCTGCGCTTTTGCGGCCAGCTCCCAAAAAAGCGAGTTGACAAATGGAGCTCAGGGGCACTGCAATTCACAAACCTGCAGAGTTATAAATGATAACTCTCGTCCACAAATATATTGAGGGAAGGCAACGAAGAGGATTTGAAAGCAAGGCAGAATTGCAGGAAACAGATTTCAGGAGGTAGATGCGACTCGCCTTTAAAGCACATGAAAAGCGGCAAAACGTCGACAATGATGCCCTTGGCCAAAAAGGGCGTATGCGTTTTTTCCTGAATATATTCAGGAAAAAACGCATACGCCCTTTTTGGCCAACCAAGCAAGCCGGAAAGGCCAATCAGCACTACAAAGAAGTCTCGCTTGCCATCGGTCAAAAGGGCCATGCTGAAAAAAGTGTAAAAACCAGAAATGCAGGACAGGCCAGGGAGACGTGGGAGCCTTGCTACGCTGATGGGCGGGATGTTAATTGCCAACAGCCACTCTGGAGAAGTGTACGGTGTGTCCTGAAACATGTAATAAACACAGCTTAGAGAGCATAGGGCACTTCCACTCATGGGCGTATACATTGGGAAAACTGAAAATCCACAAGACACAGGCACCCCGAAGTGTAGGGCTGCTCTGTTTACAAGAACCTCCACTTCGGTACACCTTAAATAGCCCAGGATAGAGAAAAATGGATAAAGAAGTTGTGGTACTTATGCACAATGGAATATCACTCAGCCATGTAATCAATGTCATAAGGCGAGTAGCAGCCAGTATGATGAGTGGATTGAGGTACGATGACTCTAAGTGAAATAAGTCACACAGAAAAAGACACTTATCCTAAGATATCACTTATAGAGGGAATGATAAAATAGCTACCCTTGAACTGAATTACAAGACAGAACAGAGTCACACGTTTAGAAAACACACTATGGCTGCTTAACGGGAAAGGTCCGGTGGGGTGATGCATAAAACAAGGGTTTGAAATTAGCTCAGATACCGTTCCATAAGCCAAATATGTAATGGACAAGACGTACACCCTGCTCAGTGAAATGGACTCAACACCACCTATTCACCGCACAAGAATATATCTGACTAGTAAGAATCTTAAAACCTATGTATTGATATCTCTCTGGAAGTGAATCAAGAGGGTGTAAAGCGGCATAAACACAGCAGTGAAAAGCAGCTAAGCCCCATTATCAAAATAAATTACTTGAAAAAAACCCATAAAACAAAGACAGTGAAAGAGAGAGAAATTCATACAAAATCCATTCAGGGGCTCTGATGCAACCTGGATTGACCATATCTAGACCCACAGCTGGATGAGACCTAAGGCTGGACACTCTTGGGGCTGAGAGGATTGGTGAGGTTGGGTGAGCAAACGCAGACCCTTTAAAGTAATACTGCGTGGTACCCATCCCATGGGTCCCAAATCTCCAGGTTCAAGGGCATCTTCCCACATCGAAAACATGCCTGGGAAACCCAGAAGATGGTACACCGCGTGATCGGGAAAGGTTTCTAAAACGCACCTCATTTCTCCTCTCCTTGTGCTCGGGTTCGCCATTCCAGCCGCTTTACTAACAATCTCCCTACGTGGAGAATCAGCACCGTTAACCTCCTGTTTCGTACAGGTTTCAATTTGTCCTGAGGATGAACGGGAAGAGGGGGAACCAATGAGAGACTAGCTCTAGGTGTTGGGACAGGCACAGGTCACTCTATTTTTCCGTCAGGAAGAAGAATGAACCACAGGCTCAGCCTGCACCCCCGGAACCAGAATAGGGTCTGAAGCAATCCTGCGCTTTTGCGGCCAGCTCCCAAAAAAGCGAGTTGACAAATGGAGCTCAGGGGCACTGCAATTCACAAACCTGCAGAGTTATAAATGATAACTCTCGTCCACAAATATATTGAGGGAAGGCAACGAAGAGGATTTGAAAGCAAGGCAGAATTGCAGGAAACAGATTTCAGGAGGTAGATGCGACTCGCCTTTAAAGCACATGAAAAGCGGCAAAACGTCGACAATGATGCCCTTGGCCAAAAAGGGCGTATGCGTTTTTTCCTGAATATATTCAGGAAAAAACGCATACGCCCTTTTTGGCCAACCAAGCAAGCCGGAAAGGCAAATCAGCACTACAAACAAGTCTCGCTTGCCATCGGTCAAAAGGGCCATGCTGAAAAAAGTGTAAAAACCAGAAATGCAGGACAGGCCAGGGAGACGTGGGAGCCTTGCTACGCTGATGGGCGGGATGTTAATTGCCAACAGCCACTCTGGAGAAGTGTACGGTGTGTCCTGAAACATGTAATAAACACAGCTTAGAGAGCATAGGGCACTTCCACTCATGGGCGTATACATTGGGAAAACTGAAAATCCACAAGACACAGGCACCCCGAAGTGTAGGGCTGCTCTGTTTACAAGAACCTCCACTTCGGTACACCTTAAATAGCCCAGGATAGAGAAAAATGGATAAAGAAGTTGTGGTACTTATGCACAATGGAATATCACTCAGCCATGAAATCAATGTCATAAGGCGAGTAGCAGCCAGTATGATGAGTGGATTGAGGTACGATGACTCTAAGTGAAATAAGTCACACAGAAAAAGACACTTATCCTAAGATATCACTTATAGAGGGAATGATAAAATAGCTACCCTTGAACTGAATTACAAGACAGAACAGAGTCACACGTTTAGAAAACACACTATGGCTGCTTAACGGGAAAGGTCCGGTGGGGTGATGCATAAAACAAGGGTTTGAAATTAGCTCAGATACCGTTCCATAAGCCAAATATGTAATGGACAAGACGTACACCCTGCTCAGTGAAATGGACTCAACACCACCTATTCACCGCACAAGAATATATCTGACTAGTAAGAATCTTAAAACCTATGTATTGATATCTCTCTGGAAGTGAATCAAGAGGGTGTAAAGCGGCATAAACACAGCAGTGAAAAGCAGCTAAGCCCCATTATCAAAATAAATTACTTGAAAAAAACCCATAAAACAAAGACAGTGAAAGAGAGAGAAATTCATACAAAATCCATTCAGGGGCTCTGATGCAACCTGGATTGACCATATCTAGACCCACAGCTGGATGAGACCTAAGGCTGGACACTCTTGGGGCTGAGAGGATTGGTGAGGTTGGGTGAGCAAACGCAGACCCTTTAAAGTAATACTGCGTGGTACCCATCCCATGGGTCCCAAATCTCCAGGTTCAAGGGCATCTTCCCACATCGAAAACATGCCTGGGAAACCCAGAAGATGGTACACCGCGTGATCGGGAAAGGTTTCTAAAACGCACCTCATTTCTCCTCTCCTTGTGCTCGGGTTCGCCATTCCAGCCGCTTTACTAACAATCTCCCTACGTGGAGAATCAGCACCGTTAACCTCCTGTTTCGTACAGGTTGCAATTTGTCCTGAGGATGAACGGGAAGAGGGGGAACCAATGAGAGACTAGCTCTAGGTGTTGGGACAGGCACAGGTCACTCTATTTTTCCGTCAGGAAGAAGAATGAACCACAGGCTCAGCCTGCACCCCCGGAACCAGAATAGGGTCTGAAGCAATCCTGCGCTTTTGCGGCCAGCTCCCAAAAAAGCGAGTTGACAAATGGAGCTCAGGGGCACTGCAATTCACAAACCTGCAGAGTTATAAATGATAACTCTCGTCCACAAATATATTGAGGGAAGGCAACGAAGAGGATTTGAAAGCAAGGCAGAATTGCAGGAAACAGATTTCAGGAGGTAGATGCGACTCGCCTTTAAAGCACATGAAAAGCGGCAAAACGTCGACAATGATGCCCTTGGCCAAAAAGGGCGTATGCGTTTTTTCCTGAATATATTCAGGAAAAAACGCATACGCCCTTTTTGGCCAACCAAGCAAGCCGGAAAGGCAAATCAGCACTACAAAGAAGTCTCGCTTGCCATCGGTCAAAAGGGCCCTGCTGAAAAAAGTGTAAAAACCAGAAATGCAGGACAGGCCAGGGAGACGTGGGAGCCTTGCTACGCTGATGGGCGGGATGTTAATTGCCAACAGCCACTCTGGAGAAGTGTACGGTGTGTCCTGAAACATGTAATAAACACAGCTTAGAGAGCATAGGGCACTTCCACTCATGGGCGTATACATTGGGAAAACTGAAAATCCACAAGACACAGGCACCCCGAAGTGTAGGGCTGCTCTGTTTACAAGAACCTCCACTTCGGTACACCTTAAATAGCCCAGGATAGAGAAAAATGGATAAAGAAGTTGTGGTACTTATGCACAATGGAATATCACTCAGCCATGAAATCAATGTCATAAGGCGAGTAGCAGCCAGTATGATGAGTGGATTGAGGTACGATGACTCTAAGTGAAATAAGTCACACAGAAAAAGACACTTATCCTAAGATATCACTTATAGAGGGAATGATAAAATAGCTACCCTTGAACTGAATTACAAGACAGAACAGAGTCACACGTTTAGAAAACACACTATGGCTGCTTAACGGGAAAGGTCCGGTGGGGTGATGCATAAAACAAGGGTTTGAAATTAGCTCAGATACCGTTCCATAAGCCAAATATGTAATGGACAAGACGTACACCCTGCTCAGTGAAATGGACTCAACACCACCTATTCACCGCACAAGAATATATCTGACTAGTAAGAATCTTAAAACCTATGTATTGATATCTCTCTGGAAGTGAATCAAGAGGGTGTAAAGCGGCATAAACACAGCAGTGAAAAGCAGCTAAGCCCCATTATCAAAATAAATTACTTGAAAAAAACCCATAAAACAAAGACAGTGAAAGAGAGAGAAATTCATACAAAATCCATTCAGGGGCTCTGATGCAACCTGGATTGACCATATCTAGACCCACAGCTGGATGAGACCTAAGGCTGGACACTCTTGGGGCTGAGAGGATTGGTGAGGTTGGGTGAGCAAACGCAGACCCTTTAAAGTAATACTGCGTGGTACCCATCCCATGGGTCCCAAATCTCCAGGTTCAAGGGCATCTTCCCACATCGAAAACATGCCTGGGAAACCCAGAAGATGGTACACCGCGTGATCGGGAAAGGTTTCTAAAACGCACCTCATTTCTCCTCTCCTTGTGCTCGGGTTCGCCATTCCAGCCGCTTTACTAACAATCTCCCTACGTGGAGAATCAGCACCGTTAACCTCCTGTTTCGTACAGGTTGCAATTTGTCCTGAGGATGAACGGGAAGAGGGGGAACCAATGAGAGACTAGCTCTAGGTGTTGGGACAGGCACAGGTCACTCTATTTTTCCGTCAGGAAGAAGAATGAACCACAGGCTCAGCCTGCACCCCCGGAACCAGAATAGGGTCTGAAGCAATCCTGCGCTTTTGCGGCCAGCTCCCAAAAAAGCGAGTTGACAAATGGAGCTCAGGGGCACTGCAATTCACAAACCTGCAGAGTTATAAATGATAACTCTCGTCCACAAATATATTGAGGGAAGGCAACGAAGAGGATTTGAAAGCAAGGCAGAATTGCAGGAAACAGATTTCAGGAGGTAGATGCGACTCGCCTTTAAAGCACATGAAAAGCGGCAAAACGTCGACAATGATGCCCTTGGCCAAAAAGGGCGTATGCGTTTTTTCCTGAATATATTCAGGAAAAAACGCATACGCCCTTTTTGGCCAACCAAGCAAGCCGGAAAGGCCAATCAGCACTACAAAGAAGTCTCGCTTGCCATCAGTCAAAAGGGCCATGCTGAAAAAAGTGTAAAAACCAGAAATGCAGGACAGGCCAGGGAGACGTGGGAGCCTTGCTACGCTGAAGGGCGGGATGTAAATTGCCAACAGCCACTCTGGAGAAGTGTACGGTGTGTCCTGAAACATGTAATAAACACAGCTTAGAGAGCATAGGGCAGTTCCACTCATGGGCGTATACATTGGGAAAACTGAAAATCCACAAGACACAGGCACCCCAAAGTGTAGGGCTGCTCTGTTTACAAGAACCTCCACTTCGGTACACCTTAAATAGCCCAGGATAGAGAAAAATGGATAAAGAAGTTGTGGTACTTATGCACAATGGAATATCACTCAGCCATGTAATCAATGTCATAAGGCGAGTAGCAGCCAGTATGATGAGTGGATTGAGGTACGATGACTCTAAGTGAAATAAGTCACACAGAAAAAGACACTTATCCTACGATATCACTTATAGAGGGAATGTCAAAATCGCTACCCTTGAACTGAATTACAAGACAGAACAGAGTCACACGTTTAGAAAACACACTATGGCTGCTTAACGGGAAAGGTCAGGTGGGGTGATGCATAAAACAAGGGTTTGAAATTAGCTCAGATACCGTTCCATAAGCCAAATATGTAATGGACAAGACGTACACCCTGCTCAGTGAAATGGACTCAACACCACCTATTCACCGCACAAGAATATATCTGACTAGTAAGAATCTTAAAACCTATGTATTGATATCTCTCTGGAAGTGAATCAAGAGGGTGTAAAGCGGCATAAACACAGCAGTGAAAAGCAGCTAAGCCCCATTATCAAAATAAATTACTTGAAAAAAACCCATAAAACAAAGACAGTGAAAGAGAGAGAAATTCATACAAAATCCATTCAGGGGCTCTGATGCAACCTGGATTGACCATATCTAGACCCACAGCTGGATGAGACCTAAGGCTGGACACTCTTGGGGCTGAGAGGATTGGTGAGGTTGGGTGAGCAAACGCAGACCCTTTAAAGTAATACTGCGTGGTACCCATCCCATGGGTCCCAAATCTCCAGGTTCAAGGGCATCTTCCCACATCGAAAACATGCCTGGGAAACCCAGAAGATGGTACACCGCGTGATCGGGAAAGGTTTCTAAAACGCACCTCATTTCTCCTCTCCTTGTGCTCGGGTTCGCCATTCCAGCCGCTTTACTAACAATCTCCCTACGTGGAGAATCAGCACCGTTAACCTCCTGTTTCGTACAGGTTTCAATTTGTCCTGAGGATGAACGGGAAGAGGGGGAACCAATGAGAGACTAGCTCTAGGTGTTGGGACAGGCACAGGTCACTCTATTTTTCCGTCAGGAAGAAGAATGAACCACAGGCTCAGCCTGCACCCCCGGAACCAGAATAGGGTCTGAAGCAATCCTGCGCTTTTGCGGCCAGCTCCCAAAAAAGCGAGTTGACAAATGGAGCTCAGGGGCACTGCAATTCACAAACCTGCAGAGTTATAAATGATAACTCTCGTCCACAAATATATTGAGGGAAGGCAACGAAGAGGATTTGAAAGCAAGGCAGAATTGCAGGAAACAGATTTCAGGAGGTAGATGCGACTCGCCTTTAAAGCACATGAAAAGCGGCAAAACGTCGACAATGATGCCCTTGGCCAAAAAGGGCGTATGCGTTTTTTCCTGAATATATTCAGGAAAAAACGCATACGCCCTTTTTGGCCAACCAAGCAAGCCGGAAAGGCCAATCAGCACTACAAAGAAGTCTCGCTTGCCATCGGTCAAAAGGGCCATGCTGAAAAAAGTGTAAAAACCAGAAATGCAGGACAGGCCAGGGAGACGTGGGAGCCTTGCTACGCTGATGGGCGGGATGTTAATTGCCAACAGCCACTCTGGAGAAGTGTACGGTGTGTCCTGAAACATGTAATAAACACAGCTTAGAGAGCATAGGGCACTTCCACTCATGGGCGTATACATTGGGAAAACTGAAAATCCACAAGACACAGGCACCCCGAAGTGTAGGGCTGCTCTGTTTACAAGAACCTCCACTTCGGTACACCTTAAATAGCCCAGGATAGAGAAAAATGGATAAAGAAGTTGTGGTACTTATGCACAATGGAATATCACTCAGCCATGAAATCAATGTCATAAGGCGAGTAGCAGCCAGTATGATGAGTGGATTGAGGTACGATGACTCTAAGTGAAATAAGTCACACAGAAAAAGACACTTATCCTAAGATATCACTTATAGAGGGAATGATAAAATAGCTACCCTTGAACTGAATTACAAGACAGAACAGAGTCACACGTTTAGAAAACACACTATGGCTGCTTAACGGGAAAGGTCCGGTGGGGTGATGCATAAAACAAGGGTTTGAAATTAGCTCAGATACCGTTCCATAAGCCAAATATGTAATGGACAAGACGTACACCCTGCTCAGTGAAATGGACTCAACACCACCTATTCACCGCACAAGAATATATCTGACTAGTAAGAATCTTAAAACCTATGTATTGATATCTCTCTGGAAGTGAATCAAGAGGGTGTAAAGCGGCATAAACACAGCAGTGAAAAGCAGCTAAGCCCCATTATCAAAATAAATTACTTGAAAAAAACCCATAAAACAAAGACAGTGAAAGAGAGAGAAATTCATACAAAATCCATTCAGGGGCTCTGATGCAACCTGGATTGACCATATCTAGACCCACAGCTGGATGAGACCTAAGGCTGGACACTCTTGGGGCTGAGAGGATTGGTGAGGTTGGGTGAGCAAACGCAGACCCTTTAAAGTAATACTGCGTGGTACCCATCCCATGGGTCCCAAATCTCCAGGTTCAAGGGCATCTTCCCACATCGAAAACATGCCTGGGAAACCCAGAAGATGGTACACCGCGTGATCGGGAAAGGTTTCTAAAACGCACCTCATTTCTCCTCTCCTTGTGCTCGGGTTCGCCATTCCAGCCGCTTTACTAACAATCTCCCTACGTGGAGAATCAGCACCGTTAACCTCCTGTTTCGTACAGGTTGCAATTTGTCCTGAGGATGAACGGGAAGAGGGGGAACCAATGAGAGACTAGCTCTAGGTGTTGGGACAGGCACAGGTCACTCTATTTTTCCGTCAGGAAGAAGAATGAACCACAGGCTCAGCCTGCACCCCCGGAACCAGAATAGGGTCTGAAGCAATCCTGCGCTTTTGCGGCCAGCTCCCAAAAAAGCGAGTTGACAAATGGAGCTCAGGGGCACTGCAATTCACAAACCTGCAGAGTTATAAATGATAACTCTCGTCCACAAATATATTGAGGGAAGGCAACGAAGAGGATTTGAAAGCAAGGCAGAATTGCAGGAAACAGATTTCAGGAGGTAGATGCGACTCGCCTTTAAAGCACATGAAAAGCGGCAAAACGTCGACAATGATGCCCTTGGCCAAAAAGGGCGTATGCGTTTTTTCCTGAATATATTCAGGAAAAAACGCATACGCCCTTTTTGGCCAACCAAGCAAGCCGGAAAGGCCAATCAGCACTACAAAGAAGTCTCGCTTGCCATCAGTCAAAAGGGCCATGCTGAAAAAAGTGTAAAAACCAGAAATGCAGGACAGGCCAGGGAGACGTGGGAGCCTTGCTACGCTGAAGGGCGGGATGTAAATTGCCAACAGCCACTCTGGAGAAGTGTACGGTGTGTCCTGAAACATGTAATAAACACAGCTTAGAGAGCATAGGGCAGTTCCACTCATGGGCGTATACATTGGGAAAACTGAAAATCCACAAGACACAGGCACCCCAAAGTGTAGGGCTGCTCTGTTTACAAGAACCTCCACTTCGGTACACCTTAAATAGCCCAGGATAGAGAAAAATGGATAAAGAAGTTGTGGTACTTATGCACAATGGAATATCACTCAGCCATGTAATCAATGTCATAAGGCGAGTAGCAGCCAGTATGATGAGTGGATTGAGGTACGATGACTCTAAGTGAAATAAGTCACACAGAAAAGGACACTTATCCTACGATATCACTTATAGAGGGAATGTCAAAATCGCTACCCTTGAACTGAATTACAAGACAGAACAGAGTCACACATTTAGAAAACACACTATGGCTGCTTAACGGGAAAGGTCAGGTGGGGTGATGCATAAAACAAGGGTTTGAAATTAGCTCAGATACCGTTCCATAAGCCAAATATGTAATGGACAAGACGTACACCCTGCTCAGTGAAATGGACTCAACACCACCTATTCACCGCACAAGAATATATCTGACTAGTAAGAATCTTAAAACCTATGTATTGCTATCTCTCTGGAAGTGAATCAAGAGGGTGTAAAGCGGCATAAACACAGCAGTGAAAAGCAGCTAAGCCCCATTATCAAAATAAATTACTTAAAAAAAACCCATAAAACAAAGACAGTGAAAGAGAGAGAAATTCTTACAAAATCCATTCAGGGGCTCTGATGCAACCTGGATTGACCATATCTAGACCCACAGCTGGATGAGACATAAGGCTGGACACTCTTGGGGCTGAGAGGATTGGTGAGGTTGGGTGAGCAAACGCAGACCCTTTAAAGTAATACTGCGTGGTACCCATCCCATGGGTCCCAAATCTCCAGGTTCAAGGGCATCTGCCCACATCGAAAATATGCCTGGGAAACCCAGAAGATGGTACACCGTGTGATCGGGAAAGGTTTCTAAAACGCACCTCATTTCTCCTCTACTTGTGCTCGGGTTCGCCATTGCAGCCGCTTTACTAACAATCTCCCTACGTGGAGAATCAGCACCGTTAACCTCCTGTTTCGTACAGGTTGCAATTTGTCCTGAGGATGAACGGGAAGAGGGGGAACCAATGAGAGACTAGCTCTAGCTGTTGGGACAGGCACAGGTCACTCTATTTTTCCATCAGGAAGAAGAATGAACCACAGGCTCAGCCTGCCCCCCCGGAACCAGAATAGGGTCTGAAGCAATCCTGCGCTTTTGCGGCCAGCTCCCAAAAAAGCGAGTTGACAAATGGAGCTCAGGGGCACTGCAATTCACAAAACTGCAGAGTTATAAATGATAACTCTCGTCCACAAATATATTGAGGGAAGGCAACGAAGAGGATTTGAAAGCAAGGCAGAATTGCAGGAAACAGATTTCAGGAGGTAGATGCGACTCGCCTTTAAAGCACATGAAAAGCGGCAAAACGTCGACAATGATGCCCTTGGCCAAAAAGGGCGTATGCGTTTTTTCCTGAATATATTCAGGAAAAAACGCATACGCCCTTTTTGGCCAACCAAACAAGCCGGAAAGGCCAATCAGCACTACAAAGAAGTCTCGCTTGCCATCGGTCAAAAGGGCCATGCTGAAAAAAGTGTAAAAACCAGAAATGCAGGACAGGCCAGGGAGACGTGGGAGCCTTGCTACGCTGATGGGCGGGATGTTAATTGCCAACAGCCACTCTGGAGAAGTGTACGGTGTGTCCTGAAACATGTAATAAACACAGCTTAGAGAGCATAGGGCACTTCCACTCATGGGCGTATACATTGGGAAAACTGAAAATCCACAAGACACAGGCACCCCGAAGTGTAGGGCTGCTCTGTTTACAAGAACCTCCACTTCGGTACACCTTAAATAGCCCAGGATAGAGAAAAATGGATAAAGAAGTTGTGGTACTTATGCACAATGGAATATCACTCAGCCATGAAATCAATGTCATAAGGCGAGTAGCAGCCAGTATGATGAGTGGATTGAGGTACGATGACTCTAAGTGAAATAAGTCACACAGAAAAAGACACTTATCCTAAGATATCACTTATAGAGGGAATGATAAAATAGCTACCCTTGAACTGAATTACAAGACAGAACAGAGTCACACGTTTAGAAAACACACTATGGCTGCTTAACGGGAAAGGTCCGGTGGGGTGATGCATAAAACAAGGGTTTGAAATTAGCTCAGATACCGTTCCATAAGCCAAATATGTAATGGACAAGACGTACACCCTGCTCAGTGAAATGGACTCAACACCACCTATTCACCGCACAAGAATATATCTGACTAGTAAGAATCTTAAAACCTATGTATTGATATCTCTCTGGAAGTGAATCAAGAGGGTGTAAAGCGGCATAAACACAGCAGTGAAAAGCAGCTAAGCCCCATTATCAAAATAAATTACTTGAAAAAAACCCATAAAACAAAGACAGTGAAAGAGAGAGAAATTCATACAAAATCCATTCAGGGGCTCTGATGCAACCTGGATTGACCATATCTAGACCCACAGCTGGATGAGACCTAAGGCTGGACACTCTTGGGGCTGAGAGGATTGGTGAGGTTGGGTGAGCAAACGCAGACCCTTTAAAGTAATACTGCGTGGTACCCATCCCATGGGTCCCAAATCTCCAGGTTCAAGGGCATCTTCCCACATCGAAAACATGCCTGGGAAACCCAGAAGATGGTACACCGCGTGATCGGGAAAGGTTTCTAAAACGCACCTCATTTCTCCTCTCCTTGTGCTCGGGTTCGCCATTCCAGCCGCTTTACTAACAATCTCCCTACGTGGAGAATCAGCACCGTTAACCTCCTGTTTCGTACAGGTTGCAATTTGTCCTGAGGATGAACGGGAAGAGGGGGAACCAATGAGAGACTAGCTCTAGGTGTTGGGACAGGCACAGGTCACTCTATTTTTCCGTCAGGAAGAAGAATGAACCACAGGCTCAGCCTGCACCCCCGGAACCAGAATAGGGTCTGAAGCAATCCTGCGCTTTTGCGGCCAGCTCCCAAAAAAGCGAGTTGACAAATGGAGCTCAGGGGCACTGCAATTCACAAACCTGCAGAGTTATAAATGATAACTCTCGTCCACAAATATATTGAGGGAAGGCAACGAAGAGGATTTGAAAGCAAGGCAGAATTGCAGGAAACAGATTTCAGGAGGTAGATGCGACTCGCCTTTAAAGCACATGAAAAGCGGCAAAACGTCGACAATGATGCCCTTGGCCAAAAAGGGCGTATGCGTTTTTTCCTGAATATATTCAGGAAAAAACGCATACGCCCTTTTTGGCCAACCAAGCAAGCCGGAAAGGCCAATCAGCACTACAAAGAAGTCTCGCTTGCCATCGGTCAAAAGGGCCATGCTGAAAAAAGTGTAAAAACCAGAAATGCAGGACAGGCCAGGGAGACGTGGGAGCCTTGCTACGCTGATGGGCGGGATGTAAATTGCCAACAGCCACTCTGGAGAAGTGTACGGTGTGTCCTGAAACATGTAATAAACACAGCTTAGAGAGCATAGGGCACTTCCACTCATGGGCGTATACATTGGGAAAACTGAAAATCCACAAGACACAGGCACCCCGAAGTGTAGGGCTGCTCTGTTTACAAGAACCTCCACTTCGGTACACCTTAAATAGCCCAGGATAGAGAAAAATGGATAAAGAAGTTGTGGTACTTATGCACAATGGAATATCACTCAGCCATGTAATCAATGTCATAAGGCGAGTAGCAGCCAGTATGATGAGTGGATTGAGGTACGATGACTCTAAGTGAAATAAGTCACACAGAAAAAGACACTTATCCTAAGATATCACTTATAGAGGGAATGATAAAATAGCTACCCTTGAACTGAATTACAAGACAGAACAGAGTCACACGTTTAGAAAACACACTATGGCTGCTTAACGGGAAAGGTCCGGTGGGGTGATGCATAAAACAAGGGTTTGAAATTAGCTCAGATACCGTTCCATAAGCCAAATATGTAATGGACAAGACGTACACCCTGCTCAGTGAAATGGACTCAACACCACCTATTCACCGCACAAGAATATATCTGACTAGTAAGAATCTTAAAACCTATGTATTGCTATCTCTCTGGAAGTGAATCAAGAGGGTGTAAAGCGGCATAAACACAGCAGTGAAAAGCAGCTAAGCCCCATTATCAAAATAAATTACTTGAAAAAAACCCATAAAACAAAGACAGTGAAAGAGAGAGAAATTCATACAAAATCCATTCAGGGGCTCTGATGCAACCTGGATTGACCATATCTAGACCCACAGCTGGATGAGACCTAAGGCTGGACACTCTTGGGGCTGAGAGGATTGGTGAGGTTGGGTGAGCAAACGCAGACCCTTTAAAGTAATACTGCGTGGTACCCATCCCATGGGTCCCAAATCTCCAGGTTCAAGGGCATCTTCCCACATCGAAAACATGCCTGGGAAACCCAGAAGATGGTACACCGCGTGATCGGGAAAGGTTTCTAAAACGCACCTCATTTCTCCTCTCCTTGTGCTCGGGTTCGCCATTCCAGCCGCTTTACTAACAATCTCCCTACGTGGAGAATCAGCACCGTTAACCTCCTGTTTCGTACAGGTTGCAATTTGTCCTGAGGATGAACGGGAAGAGGGGGAACCAATGAGAGACTAGCTCTAGGTGTTGGGACAGGCACAGGTCACTCTATTTTTCCGTCAGGAAGAAGAATGAACCACAGGCTCAGCCTGCACCCCCGGAACCAGAATAGGGTCTGAAGCAATCCTGCGCTTTTGCGGCCAGCTCCCAAAAAAGCGAGTTGACAAATGGAGCTCAGGGGCACTGCAATTCACAAACCTGCAGAGTTATAAATGATAACTCTCGTCCACAAATATATTGAGGGAAGGCAACGAAGAGGATTTGAAAGCAAGGCAGAATTGCAGGAAACAGATTTCAGGAGGTAGATGCGACTCGCCTTTAAAGCACATGAAAAGCGGCAAAACGTCGACAATGATGCCCTTGGCCAAAAAGGGCGTATGCGTTTTTTCCTGAATATATTCAGGAAAAAACGCATACGCCCTTTTTGGCCAACCAAGCAAGCCGGAAAGGCCAATCAGCACTACAAAGAAGTCTCGCTTGCCATCGGTCAAAAGGGCCATGCTGAAAAAAGTGTAAAAACCAGAAATGCAGGACAGGCCAGGGAGACGTGGGAGCCTTGCTACGCTGATGGGCGGGATGTAAATTGCCAACAGCCACTCTGGAGAAGTGTACGGTGTGTCCTGAAACATGTAATAAACACAGCTTAGAGAGCATAGGGCACTTCCACTCATGGGCGTATACATTGGGAAAACTGAAAATCCACAAGACACAGGCACCCCGAAGTGTAGGGCTGCTCTGTTTACAAGAACCTCCACTTCGGTACACCTTAAATAGCCCAGGATAGAGAAAAATGGATAAAGAAGTTGTGGTACTTATGCACAATGGAATATCACTCAGCCATGTAATCAATGTCATAAGGCGAGTAGCAGCCAGTATGATGAGTGGATTGAGGTACGATGACTCTAAGTGAAATAAGTCACACAGAAAAAGACACTTATCCTAAGATATCACTTATAGAGGGAATGATAAAATAGCTACCCTTGAACTGAATTACAAGACAGAACAGAGTCACACGTTTAGAAAACACACTATGGCTGCTTAACGGGAAAGGTCCGGTGGGGTGATGCATAAAACAAGGGTTTGAAATTAGCTCAGATACCGTTCCATAAGCCAAATATGTAATGGACAAGACGTACACCCTGCTCAGTGAAATGGACTCAACACCACCTATTCACCGCACAAGAATATATCTGACTAGTAAGAATCTTAAAACCTATGTATTGATATCTCTCTGGAAGTGAATCAAGAGGGTGTAAAGCGGCATAAACACAGCAGTGAAAAGCAGCTAAGCCCCATTATCAAAATAAATTACTTGAAAAAAACCCATAAAACAAAGACAGTGAAAGAGAGAGAAATTCATACAAAATCCATTCAGGGGCTCTGATGCAACCTGGATTGACCATATCTAGACCCACAGCTGGATGAGACCTAAGGCTGGACACTCTTGGGGCTGAGAGGATTGGTGAGGTTGGGTGAGCAAACGCAGACCCTTTAAAGTAATACTGCGTGGTACCCATCCCATGGGTCCCAAATCTCCAGGTTCAAGGGCATCTTCCCACATCGAAAACATGCCTGGGAAACCCAGAAGATGGTACACCGCGTGATCGGGAAAGGTTTCTAAAACGCACCTCATTTCTCCTCTCCTTGTGCTCGGGTTCGCCATTCCAGCCGCTTTACTAACAATCTCCCTACGTGGAGAATCAGCACCGTTAACCTCCTGTTTCGTACAGGTTGCAATTTGTCCTGAGGATGAACGGGAAGAGGGGGAACCAATGAGAGACTAGCTCTAGGTGTTGGGACAGGCACAGGTCACTCTATTTTTCCGTCAGGAAGAAGAATGAACCACAGGCTCAGCCTGCACCCCCGGAACCAGAATAGGGTCTGAAGCAATCCTGCGCTTTTGCGGCCAGCTCCCAAAAAAGCGAGTTGACAAATGGAGCTCAGGGGCACTGCAATTCACAAACCTGCAGAGTTATAAATGATAACTCTCGTCCACAAATATATTGAGGGAAGGCAACGAAGAGGATTTGAAAGCAAGGCAGAATTGCAGGAAACAGATTTCAGGAGGTAGATGCGACTCGCCTTTAAAGCACATGAAAAGCGGCAAAACGTCGACAATGATGCCCTTGGCCAAAAAGGGCGTATGCGTTTTTTCCTGAATATATTCAGGAAAAAACGCATACGCCCTTTTTGGCCAACCAAGCAAGCCGGAAAGGCCAATCAGCACTACAAAGAAGTCTCGCTTGCCATCGGTCAAAAGGGCCATGCTGAAAAAAGTGTAAAAACCAGAAATGCAGGACAGGCCAGGGAGACGTGGGAGCCTTGCTACGCTGATGGGCGGGATGTTAATTGCCAACAGCCACTCTGGAGAAGTGTACGGTGTGTCCTGAAACATGTAATAAACACAGCTTAGAGAGCATAGGGCACTTCCACTCATGGGCGTATACATTGGGAAAACTGAAAATCCACAAGACACAGGCACCTCAAAGTGTAGGGCTGCTCTGTTTACAAGAACCTCCACTTTGGTACACCTTAAATAGCCCAGGATAGAGAAAAATGGATAAAGAAGTTGTGGTACTTATGCACAATGGAATATCACTCAGCCATGAAATCAATGTCATAAGGCGAGTAGCAGCCAGTACATTGAATGGATTTAGGTACGATGACTCTAAGTGAAATAAGTCACACAGAAAAAGACACTTATCCTACGATATCACTTATAGAGGGAATGTCAAAATCGCTACCCTTGAACTGAATTACAAGACAGAACACAGTCACACGTTTAGAAAACACACTATGGCTGCTTAACGGGAAAGGTCAGGTGGGGTGATGCATAAAACAAGGGTTTGAAATTAGCTCAGATACCGTTCCATAAGCCAAATATGTAATGGACAAGACGTACACCCTGCTCAGTGAAATGGACTCAACACCACCTATTCACCTCACAAGAATATATCTGACTAGTAAGAATCTTAAAACCTATGTATTGCTATCTCTCTGGAAGTGAATCAAGAGGGTGTAAAGCGGCATAAACACAGCAGTGAAAAGCAGCTAATCCCCTTATCAAAATAAATTACTTAAAAAAAACCCATAAAACAAAGACAGTGAAAGAGAGAGAAATTCTTACAAAATCCATTCAGGGGCTCTGATGCAACCTGGATTGACCATATCTAGACCCACAGCTGGATGATACATAAGGCTGGACACTCTTGGGGCTGAGAGGATTGGTGAGGTTGGGTGAGCAAACGCAGACCCTTTAAAGTAATACTGCGTGGTATCCATCCCATGGGTCCCAAATCTCCAGGTTCAAGGGCATCTGCCCACATCGAAAATATGCCTGGGAAACCCAGAAGATGGTACACCGTGTGATCGGGAAAGGTTTCTAAAACGCACCTCATTTCTCCTCTCCTTGTGCTCGGGTTCGCCATTCCAGCCGCTTTACTAACAATCTCCCTACGTGGAGAATCAGCACCGTTAACCTCCTGTTTCGTACAGGTTGCAATTTGTCCTGAGGATGAACGGGAAGAGGGGGAACCAATGAGAGACTAGCTCTAGGTGTTGGGACAGGCACAGGTCACTCTATTTTTCCATCAGGAAGAAGAATGAACCACAGGCTCAGCCTGCCCCCCCGGAACCAGAATAGGGTCTGAAGCAATCCTGCGCTTTTGCGGCCAGCTCCCAAAAAAGCGAGTTGACAAATGGAGCTCAGGGGCACTGCAATTCACAAACCTGCAGAGTTATAAATGATAACTCTTGTCCACAAATATATTGAGGGAAGGCAACGAAGAGGATTTGAAAGCAAGGCAGAATTGCAGGAAACAGATTTCAGGAGGTAGATGCGACTCGCCTTTAAAGCACATGAAAAGCGGCAAAACGACGACAATGATGCCCTTGGCCAAAAAGGGCGTATGCGATTTTTCCTGAATATATTCAGGAAAAAACGCATACGCCCTTTTTGGCCAACCAAGCAAGCTGGAAAGGCAAATCAGCACTACAAAGAAGTCTCGCTTGCCATCGGTCAAAAGGGCCATGCTGAAAAAAGTGTAAAAACCAGAAATGCAGGACAGGCCAGGGAGACGTGGGAGCCTTGCTACGCTGATGGGCGGGATGTAAATTGCCAACAGCCACTCTGGAGAAGTGTACGGTGTGTCCTGAAACATGTAATAAACACAGCTTAGAGAGCATAGGGCACTTCCACTCATGGGCGTATACATTGGGAAAACTGAAAATCCACAAGACACAGGCACCTCAAAGTGTAGGGCTGCTCTGTTTACAAGAACCTCCACTTTGGTACACCTTAAATAGCCCAGGATAGAGAAAAATGGATAAAGAAGTTGTGGTACTTATGCACAATGGAATATCACTCAGCCATGAAATCAATGTCATAAGGCGAGTAGCAGCCAGTACATTGAATGGATTTAGGTACGATGACTCTAAGTGAAATAAGTCACACAGAAAAAGACACTTATCCTACGATATCACTTATAGAGGGAATGTCAAAATCGCTACCCTTGAACTGAATTACAAGACAGAACACAGTCACACGTTTAGAAAACACACTATGGCTGCTTAACGGGAAAGGTCAGGTGGGGTGATGCATAAAACAAGGGTTTGAAATTAGCTCAGATACCGTTCCATAAGCCAAATATGTAATGGACAAGACGTACACCCTGCTCAGTGAAATGGACTCAACACCACCTATTCACCTCACAAGAATATATCTGACTAGTAAGAATCTTAAAACCTATGTATTGCTATCTCTCTGGAAGTGAATCAAGAGGGTGTAAAGCGGCATAAACACAGCAGTGAAAAGCAGCTAATCCCCATTATCAAAATAAATTACTTAAAAAAAAACCCATAAAACAAAGACAGTGAAAGAGAGAGAAATTCTTACAAAATCCATTCAGGGGCTCTGATGCAACCTGGATTGACCATATCTAGACCCACAGCTGGATGAGACATAAGGCTGGACACTCTTGGGGCTGAGAGGATTGGTGAGGTTGGGTGAGCTAACGCAGACCCTTTAAAGTAATACTGCGTGGTATCCATCCCATGGGTCCCAAATCTCCAGGTTCAAGGGCATCTGCCCACATCGAAAATATGCCTGGGAAACCCAGAAGATGGTACACCGTGTGATCGGGAAAGGTTTCTAAAACGCACCTCATTTCTCCTCTCCTTGTGCTCGGGTTCGCCATTCCAGCCGCTTTACTAACAATCTCCCTACGTGGAGAATCAGCACCGTTAACCTCCTGTTTCGTACAGGTTGCAATTTGTCCTGAGGATGAACGGGAAGAGGGGGAACCAATGAGAGACTAGCTCTAGGTGTTGGGACAGGCACAGGTCACTCTATTTTTCCGTCAGGAAGAAGAATGAACCACAGGCTCAGCCTGCACCCCCGGAACCAGAATAGGGTCTGAAGCAATCCTGCGCTTTTGCGGCCAGCTCCCAAAAAAGCGAGTTGACAAATGGAGCTCAGGGGCACTGCAATTCACAAACCTGCAGAGTTATAAATGATAACTCTCGTCCACAAATATATTGAGGGAAGGCAACGAAGAGGATTTGAAAGCAAGGCAGAATTGCAGGAAACAGATTTCAGGAGGTAGATGCGACTCGCCTTTAAAGCACATGAAAAGCGGCAAAACGTCGACAATGATGCCCTTGGCCAAAAAGGGCGTATGCGTTTTTTCCTGAATATATTCAGGAAAAAACGCATACGCCCTTTTTGGCCAACCAAGCAAGCCGGAAAGGCCAATCAGCACTACAAAGAAGTCTCGCTTGCCATCGGTCAAAAGGGCCATGCTGAAAAAAGTGTAAAAACCAGAAATGCAGGACAGGCCAGGGAGACGTGGGAGCCTTGCTACGCTGATGGGCGGGATGTTAATTGCCAACAGCCACTCTGGAGAAGTGTACGGTGTGTCCTGAAACATGTAATAAACACAGCTTAGAGAGCATAGGGCACTTCCACTCATGGGCGTATACATTGGGAAAACTGAAAATCCACAAGACACAGGCACCTCAAAGTGTAGGGCTGCTCTGTTTACAAGAACCTCCACTTTGGTACACCTTAAATAGCCCAGGATAGAGAAAAATGGATAAAGAAGTTGTGGTACTTATGCACAATGGAATATCACTCAGCCATGAAATCAATGTCATAAGGCTAGTAGCAGCCAGTACGATGAGTGGATTGAGGTACGATGACTCTAAGTGAAATAAGTCACACAGAAAAAGACACTTATCCTACGATATCACTTATAGAGGGAATGTCAAAATCGCTACCCTTGAACTGAATTACAAGACAGAACACAGTCACACGTTTAGAAAACACACTATGGCTGCTTAACGGGAAAGGTCAGGTGGGGTGATGCATAAAACAAGGGTTTGAAATTAGCTCACATACCGTTCCATAAGCCAAATATGTAATGGACAAGACGTACACCCTGCTCAGTGAAATGGACTCAACACCACCTATTCACCTCACAAGAATATATCTGACTAGTAAGAATCTTAAAACCTATGTATTGCTATCTCTCTGGAAGTGAATCAAGAGGGTGTAAAGCGGCATAAACACAGCAGTGAAAAGCAGCTAATCCCCATTATCAAAATAAATTACTTAAAAAAAACCCATAAAACAAAGACAGTGAAAGAGAGAGAAATTCTTACAAAATCCATTCAGGGGCTCTGATGCAACCTGGATTGACCATATCTAGACCCACAGCTGGATGAGACATAAGGCTGGACACTCTTGGGGCTGAGAGGATTGGTGAGGTTGGGTGAGCAAACGCAGACCCTTTAAAGTAATACTGCGTGGTATCCATCCCATGGGTCCCAAATCTCCAGGTTCAAGGGCATCTGCCCACATCGAAAATATGCCTGGGAAACCCAGAAGATGGTACACCGTGTGATCGGGAAAGGTTTCTAAAACGCACCTCATTTCTCCTCTACTTGTGCTCGGGTTCGCCATTGCAGCCGCTTTACTAACAATCTCCCTACGTGGAGAATCAGCACCGTTAACCTCCTGTTTCGTACAGGTTTCAATTTGTCCTGAGGATGAACGGGAAGAGGGGGAACCAATGAGAGACTAGCTCTAGGTGTTGGGACAGGCACAGGTCACTCTATTTTTCCATCAGGAAGAAGAATGAACCACAGGCTCAGCCTGCCCCCCCGGAACCAGAATAGGGTCTGAAGCAATCCTGCGCTTTTGCGGCCAGCTCCCAAAAAAGCGAGTTGACAAATGGAGCTCAGGGGCACTGCAATTCACAAAACTGCAGAGTTATAAATGATAACTCTCGTCCACAAATATATTGAGGGAAGGCAACGAAGAGGATTTGAAAGCAAGGCAGAATTGCAGGAAACAGATTTCAGGAGGTAGATGCGACTCGCCTTTAAAGCACATGAAAAGCGGCAAAACGTCGACAATGATGCCCTTGGCCAAAAAGGGCGTATGCGTTTTTTCCTGAATATATTCAGGAAAAAACGCATACGCCCTTTTTGGCCAACCAAGCAAGCCGGAAAGGCCAATCAGCACTACAAAGAAGTCTCGCTTGCCATCGGTCAAAAGGGCCATGCTGAAAAAAGTGTAAAAACCAGAAATGCAGGACAGGCCAGGGAGACGTGGGAGCCTTGCTACGCTGATGGGCGGGATGTTAATTGCCAACAGCCACTCTGGAGAAGTGTACGGTGTGTCCTGAAACATGTAATAAACACAGCTTAGAGAGCATAGGGCACTTCCACTCATGGGCGTATACATTGGGAAAACTGAAAATCCACAAGACACAGGCACCCCAAAGTGTAGGGCTGCTCTGTTTACAAGAACCTCCACTTCGGTACACCTTAAATAGCCCAGGATAGAGAAAAATGGATAAAGAAGTTGTGGTACTTATGCACAATGGAATATCACTCAGCCATGAAATCAATGTCATAAGGCGAGTAGCAGCCAGTATGATGAGTGGATTGAGGTACGATGACTCTAAGTGAAATAAGTCACACAGAAAAAGACACTTATCCTAAGATATCACTTATAGAGGGAATGATAAAATAGCTACCCTTGAACTGAATTACAAGACAGAACAGAGTCACACGTTTAGAAAACACACTATGGCTGCTTAACGGGAAAGGTCCGGTGGGGTGATGCATAAAACAAGGGTTTGAAATTAGCTCAGATACCGTTCCATAAGCCAAATATGTAATGGACAAGACGTACACCCTGCTCAGTGAAATGGACTCAACACCACCTATTCACCGCACAAGAATATATCTGACTAGTAAGAATCTTAAAACCTATGTATTGATATCTCTCTGGAAGTGAATCAAGAGGGTGTAAAGCGGCATAAACACAGCAGTGAAAAGCAGCTAAGCCCCATTATCAAAATAAATTACTTGAAAAAAACCCATAAAACAAAGACAGTGAAAGAGAGAGAAATTCATACAAAATCCATTCAGGGGCTCTGATGCAACCTGGATTGACCATATCTAGACCCACAGCTGGATGAGACCTAAGGCTGGACACTCTTGGGGCTGAGAGGATTGGTGAGGTTGGGTGAGCAAACGCAGACCCTTTAAAGTAATACTGCGTGGTACCCATCCCATGGGTCCCAAATCTCCAGGTTCAAGGGCATCTTCCCACATCGAAAACATGCCTGGGAAACCCAGAAGATGGTACACCGCGTGATCGGGAAAGGTTTCTAAAACGCACCTCATTTCTCCTCTCCTTGTGCTCGGGTTCGCCATTCCAGCCGCTTTACTAACAATCTCCCTACGTGGAGAATCAGCACCGTTAACCTCCTGTTTCGTACAGGTTGCAATTTGTCCTGAGGATGAACGGGAAGAGGGGGAACCAATGAGAGACTAGCTCTAGGTGTTGGGACAGGCACAGGTCACTCTATTTTTCCGTCAGGAAGAAGAATGAACCACAGGCTCAGCCTGCACCCCCGGAACCAGAATAGGGTCTGAAGCAATCCTGCGCTTTTGCGGCCAGCTCCCAAAAAAGCGAGTTGACAAATGGAGCTCAGGGGCACTGCAATTCACAAACCTGCAGAGTTATAAATGATAACTCTCGTCCACAAATATATTGAGGGAAGGCAACGAAGAGGATTTGAAAGCAAGGCAGAATTGCAGGAAACAGATTTCAGGAGGTAGATGCGACTCGCCTTTAAAGCACATGAAAAGCGGCAAAACGTCGACAATGATGCCCTTGGCCAAAAAGGGCGTATGCGTTTTTTCCTGAATATATTCAGGAAAAAACGCATACGCCCTTTTTGGCCAACCAAGCAAGCCGGAAAGGCAAATCAGCACTACAAAGAAGTCTCGCTTGCCAACGGTCAAAAGGGCCGTGCTGAAAAAAGTGTAAAAACCAGAAATGCAGGACAGACCATGGAGACATGGGAGCCTTGCTACGCTGATGGGCGGGATGTAAATTGCCAGCAGCCACTCTGGAGACGTGTACGGTGTGTCCTGAAACATGTAATAAACACAGCTTAGAGAGCATAAGGCAGTTCCACTCATGGGCGTATACATTGGGAAAACTGAAAATCCACAAGACAAAGGCACCCCGAAGTGTAGGGCTGCTCTGTTTACAAGAACCTCCACTTCGGTACACCTTAAATAGCCCAGGATAGAGAAAAATGGATAAAGAAGTTGTGGTACTTATGCACAATGGAATATCACTCAGCAATGAAATCAATGTCATAAGGCTAGTAGCAGCCAGTACGATGAGTGGATTTAGGTACGATGACTCTAAGTGAAATAAGTCACACAGAAAAAGACACTTATCCTAAGATATCACTTATAGAGGGAATGTCAAAATCGCTACCCTACCCTTGAACTGAATTACAAGACAGAACAGAGTCACACGTTTAGAAAACAAACTATGGTTGCTTAACGGGAAAGGTCAGGTGGGGTGTTGCATAAAACAAGGTTTTGAAATTAGCTCAGATACCGTTCCATATACCAAATATGTAATGGACGAGACCTATTCCCTGCTTAGTGAAATGGACTCAACACCCCCTATTCACCGCAAAAGAATATATCTGACCAGTAAGAATCTTTAAACCTATGTATTGATATCTCTCTGGAAGTGAATCAAGAGGGTGTAAAGCGGCATAAACACAGCAGTGAAAAGCAGCTAAACTCCATTATAAAAATAAATTACTTTAAAAAAACCCATAAAACAAAGACAGTGAAAGAGTGAGAAATTCTTACAAAATCCATTCAGGGGCTCTGATGCAACCTGGATTGACCATATCTAGACCCACAGCTGGATGAGACATAAGGCTGGATACTCTTGGGGGTGAGAGGATTGGTGTGGTTGGGTGAGCAAACGCAGACCCTTTAAAGTAATACTGCGTGGTACCCATCCCACGGGTCCCAAATCTCCAGGTTCAAGGGCATCTTCCTACATCGAAAACATGCCTGGGAAACCCAGAAGATGGTACACCGTGTGATCGGGAAACGTTTCTAAAACGCACCTCATTTCTCCTCTCCTTGTGCTCGGGTTCGCCATTCCAGCCGCTTTACTAACAATCTCCCTACGTGGAGAATCAGCACCGTTAACCTCCTGTTTCGTACAGGTTGCAATTTGTCCTGAGGATGAACGGGAAGAGGGGGAACCAATGAGAGACTAGCTCTAGGTGTTGGGACAGGCACAGGTCACTCTATTTTTCCGTCAGGAAGAAGAATGAACCACAGGCTCAGCCTGCACCCCCGGAACCAGAATAGGGTCTGAAGCAATCCTGCGCTTTTGCGGCCAGCTCCCAAAAAAGCGAGTTGACAAATGGAGCTCAGGGGCACTGCAATTCACAAACCTGCAGAGTTATAAATGATAACTCTCGTCCACAAATATATTGAGGGAAGGCAACGAAGAGGATTTGAAAGCAAGGCAGAATTGCAGGAAACAGATTTCAGGAGGTAGATGCGACTCGCCTTTAAAGCACATGAAAAGCGGCAAAACGTCGACAATGATGCCCTTGGCCAAAAAGGGCGTATGCGTTTTTTCCTGAATACATTCAGGAAAAAACGCATACGCCCTTTTTGGCCAACCAAGCAAGCCGGAAAGGCAAATCAGCACTACAAAGAAGTCTCGCTTGCCATCGGTCAAAAGGGCCATGCTGAAAAAAGTGTAAAAACCAGAAATGCAGGACAGACCATGGAGACATGGGAGCCTTGCTATGCTGATGGGCGGGATGTAAATTGCCAACAGCCACTCTGGAGACGTGTACGGTGTGTCCTGAAACATGTAATAAACACAGCTTAGAGAGCATAGGGCACTTCCACTCATGGGCGTATACATTGGGAAAACTGAAAATCCACAAGACACAGGCACCTCAAAGTGTAGGGCTGCTCTGTTTACAAGAACCTCCACTTTGGTACACCTTAAATAGCCCAGGATAGAGAAAAATGGATAAAGAAGTTGTGGTACTTATGCACAATGGAATATCACTCAGCCATGAAATCAATGTCATAAGGCGAGTAGCAGCCAGTACATTGAATGGATTTAGGTACGATGACTCTAAGTGAAATAAGTCACACAGAAAAAGACACTTATCCTACGATATCACTTATAGAGGGAATGTCAAAATCGCTACCCTTGAACTGAATTACAAGACAGAACAGAGTCACACGTTTAGAAAACACACTATGGCTGCTTAACGGGAAAGGTCAGGTGGGGTGATGCATAAAACAAGGGTTTGAAATTAGCTCAGATACCGTTCCATAAGCCAAATATGTAATGGACAAGACGTACACCCTGCTCAGTGAAATGGACTCAACACCACCTATTCACCTCACAAGAATATATCTGACTAGTAAGAATCTTAAAACCTATGTATTGCTATCTCTCTGGAAGTGAATCAAGAGGGTGTAAAGCGGCATAAACACAGCAGTGAAAAGCAGCTAATCCCCATTATCAAAATAAATTACTTAAAAAAAACCCATAAAACAAAGACAGTGAAAGAGAGAGAAATTCTTACAAAATCCATTCAGGGGCTCTGATGCAACCTGGATTGACCATATCTAGACCCACAGCTGGATGAGACATAAGGCTGGACACTCTTGGGGCTGAGAGGATTGGTGAGGTTGGGTGAGCAAACGCAGACCCTTTAAAGTAATACTGCGTGGTATCCATCCCATGGGTCCCAAATCTCCAGGTTCAAGGGCATCTGCCCACATCGAAAATATGCCTGGGAAACCCAGAAGATGGTACACCGTGTGATCGGGAAAGGTTTCTAAAACGCACCTCATTTCTCCTCTCCTTGTGCTCGGGTTCGCCATTCCAGCCGCTTTACTAACAATCTCCCTACGTGGAGAATCAGCACCGTTAACCTCCTGTTTCGTACAGGTTGCAATTTGTCCTGAGGATGAACGGGAAGAGGGGGAACCAATGAGAGACTAGCTCTAGGTGTTGGGACAGGCACAGGTCACTCTATTTTTCCATCAGGAAGAAGAATGAACCACAGGCTCAGCCTGCCCCCCCGGAACCAGAATAGGGTCTGAAGCAATCCTGCGCTTTTGCGGCCAGCTCCCAAAAAAGCGAGTTGACAAATGGAGCTCAGGGGCACTGCAATTCACAAACCTGCAGAGTTATAAATGATAACTCTTGTCCACAAATATATTGAGGGAAGGCAACGAAGAGGATTTGAAAGCAAGGCAGAATTGCAGGAAACAGATTTCAGGAGGTAGATGCGACTCGCCTTTAAAGCACATGAAAAGCGGCAAAACGACGACAATGATGCCCTTGGCCAAAAAGGGCGTATGCGATTTTTCCTGAATATATTCAGGAAAAAACGCATACGCCCTTTTTGGCCAACCAAGCAAGCCGGAAAGGCAAATCAGCACTACAAAGAAGTCTCGCTTGCCATCGGTCAAAAGGGCCATGCTGAAAAAAGTGTAAAAACCAGAAATGCAGGACAGGCCAGGGAGACGTGGGAGCCTTGCTACGCTGATGGGCGGGATGTAAATTGCCAACAGCCACTCTGGAGAAGTGTACGCTGTGTCCTGAAACATGTAATAAACACAGCTTAGAGAGCATAGGGCACTTCCACTCATGGGCGTATACATTGGGAAAACTGAAAATCCACAACACACAGGCACCTCAAAGTGTAGGGCTGCTCTGTTTACAAGAACCTCCACTTTGGTACACCTTAAATAGCCCAGGATAGAGAAAAATGGATAAAGAAGTTGTGGTACTTATGCACAATGGAATATCACTCAGCCATGAAATCAATGTCATAAGGCGAGTAGCAGCCAGTACATTGAATGGATTTAGGTACGATGACTCTAAGTGAAATAAGTCACACAGAAAAAGACACTTATCCTACGATATCACTTATAGAGGGAATGTCAAAATCGCTACCCTTGAACTGAATTACAAGACAGAACACAGTCACACGTTTAGAAAACACACTATGGCTGCTTAACGGGAAAGGTCAGGTGGGGTGATGCATAAAACAAGGGTTTGAAATTAGCTCAGATACCGTTCCATAAGCCAAATATGTAATGGACAAGACGTACACCCTGCTCAGTGAAATGGACTCAACACCACCTATTCACCGCACAAGAATATATCTGACTAGTAAGAATCTTAAAACCTATGTATTGATATCTCTCTGGAAGTGAATCAAGAGGGTGTAAAGCGGCATAAACACAGCAGTGAAAAGCAGCTAAGCCCCATTATCAAAATAAATTACTTGAAAAAAACCCATAAAACAAAGACAGTGAAAGAGAGAGAAATTCATACAAAATCCATTCAGGGGCTCTGATGCAACCTGGATTGACCATATCTAGACCCACAGCTGGATGAGACCTAAGGCTGGACACTCTTGGGGCTGAGAGGATTGGTGAGGTTGGGTGAGCAAACGCAGACCCTTTAAAGTAATACTGCGTGGTACCCATCCCATGGGTCCCAAATCTCCAGGTTCAAGGGCATCTTCCCACATCGAAAACATGCCTGGGAAACCCAGAAGATGGTACACCGCGTGATCGGGAAAGGTTTCTAAAACGCACCTCATTTCTCCTCTCCTTGTGCTCGGGTTCGCCATTCCAGCCGCTTTACTAACAATCTCCCTACGTGGAGAATCAGCACCGTTAACCTCCTGTTTCGTACAGGTTGCAATTTGTCCTGAGGATGAACGGGAAGAGGGGGAACCAATGAGAGACTAGCTCTAGGTGTTGGGACAGGCACAGGTCACTCTATTTTTCCGTCAGGAAGAAGAATGAACCACAGGCTCAGCCTGCACCCCCGGAACCAGAATAGGGTCTGAAGCAATCCTGCGCTTTTGCGGCCAGCTCCCAAAAAAGCGAGTTGACAAATGGAGCTCAGGGGCACTGCAATTCACAAACCTGCAGAGTTATAAATGATAACTCTCGTCCACAAATATATTGAGGGAAGGCAACGAAGAGGATTTGAAAGCAAGGCAGAATTGCAGGAAACAGATTTCAGGAGGTAGATGCGACTCGCCTTTAAAGCACATGAAAAGCGGCAAAACGTCGACAATGATGCCCTTGGCCAAAAAGGGCGTATGCGTTTTTTCCTGAATATATTCAGGAAAAAACGCATACGCCCTTTTTGGCCAACCAAGCAAGCCGGAAAGGCCAATCAGCACTACAAAGAAGTCTCGCTTGCCATCGGTCAAAAGGGCCATGCTGAAAAAAGTGTAAAAACCAGAAATGCAGGACAGGCCAGGGAGACGTGGGAGCCTTGCTACGCTGATGGGCGGGATGTTAATTGCCAACAGCCACTCTGGAGAAGTGTACGGTGTGTCCTGAAACATGTAATAAACACAGCTTAGAGAGCATAGGGCACTTCCACTCATGGGCGTATACATTGGGAAAACTGAAAATCCACAAGACACAGGCACCCCGAAGTGTAGGGCTGCTCTGTTTACAAGAACCTCCACTTCGGTACACCTTAAATAGCCCAGGATAGAGAAAAATGGATAAAGAAGTTGTGGTACTTATGCACAATGGAATATCACTCAGCCATGTAATCAATGTCATAAGGCGAGTAGCAGCCAGTATGATGAGTGGATTGAGGTACGATGACTCTAAGTGAAATAAGTCACACAGAAAAAGACACTTATCCTAAGATATCACTTATAGAGGGAATGATAAAATAGCTACCCTTGAACTGAATTACAAGACAGAACAGAGTCACACGTTTAGAAAACACACTATGGCTGCTTAACGGGAAAGGTCCGGTGGGGTGATGCATAAAACAAGGGTTTGAAATTAGCTCAGATACCGTTCCATAAGCCAAATATGTAATGGACAAGACGTACACCCTGCTCAGTGAAATGGACTCAACACCACCTATTCACCGCACAAGAATATATCTGACTAGTAAGAATCTTAAAACCTATGTATTGATATCTCTCTGGAAGTGAATCAAGAGGGTGTAAAGCGGCATAAACACAGCAGTGAAAAGCAGCTAAGCCCCATTATCAAAATAAATTACTTGAAAAAAACCCATAAAACAAAGACAGTGAAAGAGAGAGAAATTCATACAAAATCCATTCAGGGGCTCTGATGCAACCTGGATTGACCATATCTAGACCCACAGCTGGATGAGACCTAAGGCTGGACACTCTTGGGGCTGAGAGGATTGGTGAGGTTGGGTGAGCAAACGCAGACCCTTTAAAGTAATACTGCGTGGTACCCATCCCATGGGTCCCAAATCTCCAGGTTCAAGGGCATCTTCCCACATCGAAAACATGCCTGGGAAACCCAGAAGATGGTACACCGCGTGATCGGGAAAGGTTTCTAAAACGCACCTCATTTCTCCTCTCCTTGTGCTCGGGTTCGCCATTCCAGCCGCTTTACTAACAATCTCCCTACGTGGAGAATCAGCACCGTTAACCTCCTGTTTCGTACAGGTTGCAATTTGTCCTGAGGATGAACGGGAAGAGGGGGAACCAATGAGAGACTAGCTCTAGGTGTTGGGACAGGCACAGGTCACTCTATTTTTCCATCAGGAAGAAGAATGAACCACAGGCTCAGCCTGCACCCCCGGAACCAGAATAGGGTCTGAAGCAATCCTGCGCTTTTGCGGCCAGCTCCCAAAAAAGCGAGTTGACAAATGGAGCTCAGGGGCACTGCAATTCACAAACCTGCAGAGTTATAAATGATAACTCTCGTCCACAAATATATTGAGGGAAGGCAACGAAGAGGATTTGAAAGCAAGGCAGAATTGCAGGAAACAGATTTCAGGAGGTAGATGCGACTCGCCTTTAAAGCACATGAAAAGCGGCAAAACGTCGACAATGATGCCCTTGGCCAAAAAGGGCGTATGCGTTTTTTCCTGAATATATTCAGGAAAAAACGCATACGCCCTTTTTGGCCAACCAAGCAAGCCGGAAAGGCCAATCAGCACTACAAAGAAGTCTCGCTTGCCATCGGTCAAAAGGGCCATGCTGAAAAAAGTGTAAAAACCAGAAATGCAGGACAGGCCAGGGAGACGTGGGAGCCTTGCTACGCTGATGGGCGGGATGTTAATTGCCAACAGCCACTCTGGAGAAGTGTACGGTGTGTCCTGAAACATGTAATAAACACAGCTTAGAGAGCATAGGGCACTTCCACTCATGGGCGTATACATTGGGAAAACTGAAAATCCACAAGACACAGGCACCCCGAAGTGTAGGGCTGCTCTGTTTACAAGAACCTCCACTTCGGTACACCTTAAATAGCCCAGGATAGAGAAAAATGGATAAAGAAGTTGTGGTACTTATGCACAATGGAATATCACTCAGCCATGTAATCAATGTCATAAGGCGAGTAGCAGCCAGTATGATGAGTGGATTGAGGTACGATGACTCTAAGTGAAATAAGTCACACAGAAAAAGACACTTATCCTAAGATATCACTTATAGAGGGAATGATAAAATAGCTACCCTTGAACTGAATTACAAGACAGAACAGAGTCACACGTTTAGAAAACACACTATGGCTGCTTAACGGGAAAGGTCCGGTGGGGTGATGCATAAAACAAGGGTTTGAAATTAGCTCAGATACCGTTCCATAAGCCAAATATGTAATGGACAAGACGTACACCCTGCTCAGTGAAATGGACTCAACACCACCTATTCACCGCACAAGAATATATCTGACTAGTAAGAATCTTAAAACCTATGTATTGATATCTCTCTGGAAGTGAATCAAGAGGGTGTAAAGCGGCATAAACACAGCAGTGAAAAGCAGCTAAGCCCCATTATCAAAATAAATTACTTGAAAAAAACCCATAAAACAAAGACAGTGAAAGAGAGAGAAATTCATACAAAATCCATTCAGGGGCTCTGATGCAACCTGGATTGACCATATCTAGACCCACAGCTGGATGAGACCTAAGGCTGGACACTCTTGGGGCTGAGAGGATTGGTGAGGTTGGGTGAGCAAACGCAGACCCTTTAAAGTAATACTGCGTGGTACCCATCCCATGGGTCCCAAATCTCCAGGTTCAAGGGCATCTTCCCACATCGAAAACATGCCTGGGAAACCCAGAAGATGGTACACCGCGTGATCGGGAAAGGTTTCTAAAACGCACCTCATTTCTCCTCTCCTTGTGCTCGGGTTCGCCATTCCAGCCGCTTTACTAACAATCTCCCTACGTGGAGAATCAGCACCGTTAACCTCCTGTTTCGTACAGGTTGCAATTTGTCCTGAGGATGAACGGGAAGAGGGGGAACCAATGAGAGACTAGCTCTAGGTGTTGGGACAGGCACAGGTCACTCTATTTTTCCGTCAGGAAGAAGAATGAACCACAGGCTCAGCCTGCACCCCCGGAACCAGAATAGGGTCTGAAGCAATCCTGCGCTTTTGCGGCCAGCTCCCAAAAAAGCGAGTTGACAAATGGAGCTCAGGGGCACTGCAATTCACAAACCTGCAGAGTTATAAATGATAACTCTCGTCCACAAATATATTGAGGGAAGGCAACGAAGAGGATTTGAAAGCAAGGCAGAATTGCAGGAAACAGATTTCAGGAGGTAGATGCGACTCGCCTTTAAAGCACATGAAAAGCGGCAAAACGTCGACAATGATGCCCTTGGCCAAAAAGGGCGTATGCGTTTTTTCCTGAATATATTCAGGAAAAAACGCATACGCCCTTTTTGGCCAACCAAGCAAGCCGGAAAGGCCAATCAGCACTACAAAGAAGTCTCGCTTGCCATCGGTCAAAAGGGCCATGCTGAAAAAAGTGTAAAAACCAGAAATGCAGGACAGGCCAGGGAGACGTGGGAGCCTTGCTACGCTGATGGGCGGGATGTTAATTGCCAACAGCCACTCTGGAGAAGTGTACGGTGTGTCCTGAAACATGTAATAAACACAGCTTAGAGAGCATAGGGCACTTCCACTCATGGGCGTATACATTGGGAAAACTGAAAATCCACAAGACACAGGCACCCCGAAGTGTAGGGCTGCTCTGTTTACAAGAACCTCCACTTCGGTACACCTTAAATAGCCCAGGATAGAGAAAAATGGATAAAGAAGTTGTGGTACTTATGCACAATGGAATATCACTCAGCCATGTAATCAATGTCATAAGGCGAGTAGCAGCCAGTATGATGAGTGGATTGAGGTACGATGACTCTAAGTGAAATAAGTCACACAGAAAAAGACACTTATCCTAAGATATCACTTATAGAGGGAATGATAAAATAGCTACCCTTGAACTGAATTACAAGACAGAACAGAGTCACACGTTTAGAAAACACACTATGGCTGCTTAACGGGAAAGGTCCGGTGGGGTGATGCATAAAACAAGGGTTTGAAATTAGCTCAGATACCGTTCCATAAGCCAAATATGTAATGGACAAGACGTACACCCTGCTCAGTGAAATGGACTCAACACCACCTATTCACCGCACAAGAATATATCTGACTAGTAAGAATCTTAAAACCTATGTATTGATATCTCTCTGGAAGTGAATCAAGAGGGTGTAAAGCGGCATAAACACAGCAGTGAAAAGCAGCTAAGCCCCATTATCAAAATAAATTACTTGAAAAAAACCCATAAAACAAAGACAGTGAAAGAGAGAGAAATTCATACAAAATCCATTCAGGGGCTCTGATGCAACCTGGATTGACCATATCTAGACCCACAGCTGGATGAGACCTAAGGCTGGACACTCTTGGGGCTGAGAGGATTGGTGAGGTTGGGTGAGCAAACGCAGACCCTTTAAAGTAATACTGCGTGGTACCCATCCCATGGGTCCCAAATCTCCAGGTTCAAGGGCATCTTCCCACATCGAAAACATGCCTGGGAAACCCAGAAGATGGTACACCGCGTGATCGGGAAAGGTTTCTAAAACGCACCTCATTTCTCCTCTCCTTGTGCTCGGGTTCGCCATTCCAGCCGCTTTACTAACAATCTCCCTACGTGGAGAATCAGCACCGTTAACCTCCTGTTTCGTACAGGTTGCAATTTGTCCTGAGGATGAACGGGAAGAGGGGGAACCAATGAGAGACTAGCTCTAGGTGTTGGGACAGGCACAGGTCACTCTATTTTTCCGTCAGGAAGAAGAATGAACCACAGGCTCAGCCTGCACCCCCGGAACCAGAATAGGGTCTGAAGCAATCCTGCGCTTTTGCGGCCAGCTCCCAAAAAAGCGAGTTGACAAATGGAGCTCAGGGGCACTGCAATTCACAAACCTGCAGAGTTATAAATGATAACTCTCGTCCACAAATATATTGAGGGAAGGCAACGAAGAGGATTTGAAAGCAAGGCAGAATTGCAGGAAACAGATTTCAGGAGGTAGATGCGACTCGCCTTTAAAGCACATGAAAAGCGGCAAAACGTCGACAATGATGCCCTTGGCCAAAAAGGGCGTATGCGTTTTTTCCTGAATATATTCAGGAAAAAACGCATACGCCCTTTTTGGCCAACCAAGCAAGCCGGAAAGGCCAATCAGCACTACAAAGAAGTCTCGCTTGCCATCGGTCAAAAGGGCCATGCTGAAAAAAGTGTAAAAACCAGAAATGCAGGACAGGCCAGGGAGACGTGGGAGCCTTGCTACGCTGATGGGCGGGATGTTAATTGCCAACAGCCACTCTGGAGAAGTGTACGGTGTGTCCTGAAACATGTAATAAACACAGCTTAGAGAGCATAGGGCACTTCCACTCATGGGCGTATACATTGGGAAAACTGAAAATCCACAAGACACAGGCACCCCGAAGTGTAGGGCTGCTCTGTTTACAAGAACCTCCACTTCGGTACACCTTAAATAGCCCAGGATAGAGAAAAATGGATAAAGAAGTTGTGGTACTTATGCACAATGGAATATCACTCAGCCATGTAATCAATGTCATAAGGCGAGTAGCAGCCAGTATGATGAGTGGATTGAGGTACGATGACTCTAAGTGAAATAAGTCACACAGAAAAAGACACTTATCCTAAGATATCACTTATAGAGGGAATGATAAAATAGCTACCCTTGAACTGAATTACAAGACAGAACAGAGTCACACGTTTAGAAAACACACTATGGCTGCTTAACGGGAAAGGTCCGGTGGGGTGATGCATAAAACAAGGGTTTGAAATTAGCTCAGATACCGTTCCATAAGCCAAATATGTAATGGACAAGACGTACACCCTGCTCAGTGAAATGGACTCAACACCACCTATTCACCGCACAAGAATATATCTGACTAGTAAGAATCTTAAAACCTATGTATTGATATCTCTCTGGAAGTGAATCAAGAGGGTGTAAAGCGGCATAAACACAGCAGTGAAAAGCAGCTAAGCCCCATTATCAAAATAAATTACTTGAAAAAAACCCATAAAACAAAGACAGTGAAAGAGAGAGAAATTCATACAAAATCCATTCAGGGGCTCTGATGCAACCTGGATTGACCATATCTAGACCCACAGCTGGATGAGACCTAAGGCTGGACACTCTTGGGGCTGAGAGGATTGGTGAGGTTGGGTGAGCAAACGCAGACCCTTTAAAGTAATACTGCGTGGTACCCATCCCATGGGTCCCAAATCTCCAGGTTCAAGGGCATCTTCCCACATCGAAAACATGCCTGGGAAACCCAGAAGATGGTACACCGCGTGATCGGGAAAGGTTTCTAAAACGCACCTCATTTCTCCTCTCCTTGTGCTCGGGTTCGCCATTCCAGCCGCTTTACTAACAATCTCCCTACGTGGAGAATCAGCACCGTTAACCTCCTGTTTCGTACAGGTTGCAATTTGTCCTGAGGATGAACGGGAAGAGGGGGAACCAATGAGAGACTAGCTCTAGGTGTTGGGACAGGCACAGGTCACTCTATTTTTCCGTCAGGAAGAAGAATGAACCACAGGCTCAGCCTGCACCCCCGGAACCAGAATAGGGTCTGAAGCAATCCTGCGCTTTTGCGGCCAGCTCCCAAAAAAGCGAGTTGACAAATGGAGCTCAGGGGCACTGCAATTCACAAACCTGCAGAGTTATAAATGATAACTCTCGTCCACAAATATATTGAGGGAAGGCAACGAAGAGGATTTGAAAGCAAGGCAGAATTGCAGGAAACAGATTTCAGGAGGTAGATGCGACTCGCCTTTAAAGCACATGAAAAGCGGCAAAACGTCGACAATGATGCCCTTGGCCAAAAAGGGCGTATGCGTTTTTTCCTGAATATATTCAGGAAAAAACGCATACGCCCTTTTTGGCCAACCAAGCAAGCCGGAAAGGCCAATCAGCACTACAAAGAAGTCTCGCTTGCCATCGGTCAAAAGGGCCATGCTGAAAAAAGTGTAAAAACCAGAAATGCAGGACAGGCCAGGGAGACGTGGGAGCCTTGCTACGCTGATGGGCGGGATGTTAATTGCCAACAGCCACTCTGGAGAAGTGTACGGTGTGTCCTGAAACATGTAATAAACACAGCTTAGAGAGCATAGGGCACTTCCACTCATGGGCGTATACATTGGGAAAACTGAAAATCCACAAGACACAGGCACCCCGAAGTGTAGGGCTGCTCTGTTTACAAGAACCTCCACTTCGGTACACCTTAAATAGCCCAGGATAGAGAAAAATGGATAAAGAAGTTGTGGTACTTATGCACAATGGAATATCACTCAGCCATGAAATCAATGTCATAAGGCGAGTAGCAGCCAGTATGATGAGTGGATTGAGGTACGATGACTCTAAGTGAAATAAGTCACACAGAAAAAGACACTTATCCTAAGATATCACTTATAGAGGGAATGATAAAATAGCTACCCTTGAACTGAATTACAAGACAGAACAGAGTCACACGTTTAGAAAACACACTATGGCTGCTTAACGGGAAAGGTCCGGTGGGGTGATGCATAAAACAAGGGTTTGAAATTAGCTCAGATACCGTTCCATAAGCCAAATATGTAATGGACAAGACGTACACCCTGCTCAGTGAAATGGACTCAACACCACCTATTCACCGCACAAGAATATATCTGACTAGTAAGAATCTTAAAACCTATGTATTGATATCTCTCTGGAAGTGAATCAAGAGGGTGTAAAGCGGCATAAACACAGCAGTGAAAAGCAGCTAAGCCCCATTATCAAAATAAATTACTTGAAAAAAACCCATAAAACAAAGACAGTGAAAGAGAGAGAAATTCATACAAAATCCATTCAGGGGCTCTGATGCAACCTGGATTGACCATATCTAGACCCACAGCTGGATGAGACCTAAGGCTGGACACTCTTGGGGCTGAGAGGATTGGTGAGGTTGGGTGAGCAAACGCAGACCCTTTAAAGTAATACTGCGTGGTACCCATCCCATGGGTCCCAAATCTCCAGGTTCAAGGGCATCTTCCCACATCGAAAACATGCCTGGGAAACCCAGAAGATGGTACACCGCGTGATCGGGAAAGGTTTCTAAAACGCACCTCATTTCTCCTCTCCTTGTGCTCGGGTTCGCCATTCCAGCCGCTTTACTAACAATCTCCCTACGTGGAGAATCAGCACCGTTAACCTCCTGTTTCGTACAGGTTGCAATTTGTCCTGAGGATGAACGGGAAGAGGGGGAACCAATGAGAGACTAGCTCTAGGTGTTGGGACAGGCACAGGTCACTCTATTTTTCCGTCAGGAAGAAGAATGAACCACAGGCTCAGCCTGCACCCCCGGAACCAGAATAGGGTCTGAAGCAATCCTGCGCTTTTGCGGCCAGCTCCCAAAAAAGCGAGTTGACAAATGGAGCTCAGGGGCACTGCAATTCACAAACCTGCAGAGTTATAAATGATAACTCTCGTCCACAAATATATTGAGGGAAGGCAACGAAGAGGATTTGAAAGCAAGGCAGAATTGCAGGAAACAGATTTCAGGAGGTAGATGCGACTCGCCTTTAAAGCACATGAAAAGCGGCAAAACGTCGACAATGATGCCCTTGGCCAAAAAGGGCGTATGCGTTTTTTCCTGAATATATTCAGGAAAAAACGCATACGCCCTTTTTGGCCAACCAAGCAAGCCGGAAAGGCCAATCAGCACTACAAAGAAGTCTCGCTTGCCATCGGTCAAAAGGGCCATGCTGAAAAAAGTGTAAAAACCAGAAATGCAGGACAGGCCAGGGAGACGTGGGAGCCTTGCTACGCTGATGGGCGGGATGTTAATTGCCAACAGCCACTCTGGAGAAGTGTACGGTGTGTCCTGAAACATGTAATAAACACAGCTTAGAGAGCATAGGGCACTTCCACTCATGGGCGTATACATTGGGAAAACTGAAAATCCACAAGACACAGGCACCCCGAAGTGTAGGGCTGCTCTGTTTACAAGAACCTCCACTTCGGTACACCTTAAATAGCCCAGGATAGAGAAAAATGGATAAAGAAGTTGTGGTACTTATGCACAATGGAATATCACTCAGCCATGTAATCAATGTCATAAGGCGAGTAGCAGCCAGTATGATGAGTGGATTGAGGTACGATGACTCTAAGTGAAATAAGTCACACAGAAAAAGACACTTATCCTAAGATATCACTTATAGAGGGAATGATAAAATAGCTACCCTTGAACTGAATTACAAGACAGAACAGAGTCACACGTTTAGAAAACACACTATGGCTGCTTAACGGGAAAGGTCCGGTGGGGTGATGCATAAAACAAGGGTTTGAAATTAGCTCAGATACCGTTCCATAAGCCAAATATGTAATGGACAAGACGTACACCCTGCTCAGTGAAATGGACTCAACACCACCTATTCACCGCACAAGAATATATCTGACTAGTAAGAATCTTAAAACCTATGTATTGATATCTCTCTGGAAGTGAATCAAGAGGGTGTAAAGCGGCATAAACACAGCAGTGAAAAGCAGCTAAGCCCCATTATCAAAATAAATTACTTGAAAAAAACCCATAAAACAAAGACAGTGAAAGAGAGAGAAATTCATACAAAATCCATTCAGGGGCTCTGATGCAACCTGGATTGACCATATCTAGACCCACAGCTGGATGAGACCTAAGGCTGGACACTCTTGGGGCTGAGAGGATTGGTGAGGTTGGGTGAGCAAACGCAGACCCTTTAAAGTAATACTGCGTGGTACCCATCCCATGGGTCCCAAATCTCCAGGTTCAAGGGCATCTTCCCACATCGAAAACATGCCTGGGAAACCCAGAAGATGGTACACCGCGTGATCGGGAAAGGTTTCTAAAACGCACCTCATTTCTCCTCTCCTTGTGCTCGGGTTCGCCATTCCAGCCGCTTTACTAACAATCTCCCTACGTGGAGAATCAGCACCGTTAACCTCCTGTTTCGTACAGGTTGCAATTTGTCCTGAGGATGAACGGGAAGAGGGGGAACCAATGAGAGACTAGCTCTAGGTGTTGGGACAGGCACAGGTCACTCTATTTTTCCGTCAGGAAGAAGAATGAACCACAGGCTCAGCCTGCACCCCCGGAACCAGAATAGGGTCTGAAGCAATCCTGCGCTTTTGCGGCCAGCTCCCAAAAAAGCGAGTTGACAAATGGAGCTCAGGGGCACTGCAATTCACAAACCTGCAGAGTTATAAATGATAACTCTCGTCCACAAATATATTGAGGGAAGGCAACGAAGAGGATTTGAAAGCAAGGCAGAATTGCAGGAAACAGATTTCAGGAGGTAGATGCGACTCGCCTTTAAAGCACATGAAAAGCGGCAAAACGTCGACAATGATGCCCTTGGCCAAAAAGGGCGTATGCGTTTTTTCCTGAATATATTCAGGAAAAAACGCATACGCCCTTTTTGGCCAACCAAGCAAGCCGGAAAGGCAAATCAGCACTACAAAGAAGTCTCGCTTGCCATCGGTCAAAAGGGCCATGCTGAAAAAAGTGTAAAAACCAGAAATGCAGGACAGGCCAGGGAGACGTGGGAGCCTTGCTACGCTGATGGGCGGGATGTTAATTGCCAACAGCCACTCTGGAGAAGTGTACGGTGTGTCCTGAAACATGTAATAAACACAGCTTAGAGAGCATAGGGCACTTCCACTCATGGGCGTATACATTGGGAAAACTGAAAATCCACAAGACACAGGCACCCCGAAGTGTAGGGCTGCTCTGTTTACAAGAACCTCCACTTCGGTACACCTTAAATAGCCCAGGATAGAGAAAAATGGATAAAGAAGTTGTGGTACTTATGCACAATGGAATATCACTCAGCCATGAAATCAATGTCATAAGGCGAGTAGCAGCCAGTATGATGAGTGGATTGAGGTACGATGACTCTAAGTGAAATAAGTCACACAGAAAAAGACACTTATCCTAAGATATCACTTATAGAGGGAATGATAAAATAGCTACCCTTGAACTGAATTACAAGACAGAACAGAGTCACACGTTTAGAAAACACACTATGGCTGCTTAACGGGAAAGGTCCGGTGGGGTGATGCATAAAACAAGGGTTTGAAATTAGCTCAGATACCGTTCCATAAGCCAAATATGTAATGGACAAGACGTACACCCTGCTCAGTGAAATGGACTCAACACCACCTATTCACCGCACAAGAATATATCTGACTAGTAAGAATCTTAAAACCTATGTATTGATATCTCTCTGGAAGTGAATCAAGAGGGTGTAAAGCGGCATAAACACAGCAGTGAAAAGCAGCTAAGCCCCATTATCAAAATAAATTACTTGAAAAAAACCCATAAAACAAAGACAGTGAAAGAGAGAGAAATTCATACAAAATCCATTCAGGGGCTCTGATGCAACCTGGATTGACCATATCTAGACCCACAGCTGGATGAGACCTAAGGCTGGACACTCTTGGGGCTGAGAGGATTGGTGAGGTTGGGTGAGCAAACGCAGACCCTTTAAAGTAATACTGCGTGGTACCCATCCCATGGGTCCCAAATCTCCAGGTTCAAGGGCATCTTCCCACATCGAAAACATGCCTGGGAAACCCAGAAGATGGTACACCGCGTGATCGGGAAAGGTTTCTAAAACGCACCTCATTTCTCCTCTCCTTGTGCTCGGGTTCGCCATTCCAGCCGCTTTACTAACAATCTCCCTACGTGGAGAATCAGCACCGTTAACCTCCTGTTTCGTACAGGTTGCAATTTGTCCTGAGGATGAACGGGAAGAGGGGGAACCAATGAGAGACTAGCTCTAGGTGTTGGGACAGGCACAGGTCACTCTATTTTTCCGTCAGGAAGAAGAATGAACCACAGGCTCAGCCTGCACCCCCGGAACCAGAATAGGGTCTGAAGCAATCCTGCGCTTTTGCGGCCAGCTCCCAAAAAAGCGAGTTGACAAATGGAGCTCAGGGGCACTGCAATTCACAAACCTGCAGAGTTATAAATGATAACTCTCGTCCACAAATATATTGAGGGAAGGCAACGAAGAGGATTTGAAAGCAAGGCAGAATTGCAGGAAACAGATTTCAGGAGGTAGATGCGACTCGCCTTTAAAGCACATGAAAAGCGGCAAAACGTCGACAATGATGCCCTTGGCCAAAAAGGGCGTATGCGTTTTTTCCTGAATATATTCAGGAAAAAACGCATACGCCCTTTTTGGCCAACCAAGCAAGCCGGAAAGGCCAATCAGCACTACAAAGAAGTCTCGCTTGCCATCGGTCAAAAGGGCCATGCTGAAAAAAGTGTAAAAACCAGAAATGCAGGACAGGCCAGGGAGACGTGGGAGCCTTGCTACGCTGAAGGGCGGGATGTAAATTGCCAACAGCCACTCTGGAGAAGTGTACGGTGTGTCCTGAAACATGTAATAAACACAGCTTAGAGAGCATAGGGCAGTTCCACTCATGGGCGTATACATTGGGAAAACTGAAAATCCACAAGACACAGGCACCCCAAAGTGTAGGGCTGCTCTGTTTACAAGAACCTCCACTTCGGTACACCTTAAATAGCCCAGGATAGAGAAAAATGGATAAAGAAGTTGTGGTACTTATGCACAATGGAATATCACTCAGCCATGTAATCAATGTCATAAGGCGAGTAGCAGCCAGTATGATGAGTGGATTGAGGTACGATGACTCTAAGTGAAATAAGTCACACAGAAAAAGACACTTATCCTACGATATCACTTATAGAGGGAATGTCAAAATCGCTACCCTTGAACTGAATTACAAGACAGAACAGAGTCACACGTTTAGAAAACACACTATGGCTGCTTAACGGGAAAGGTCAGGTGGGGTGATGCATAAAACAAGGGTTTGAAATTAGCTCAGATACCGTTCCATAAGCCAAATATGTAATGGACAAGACGTACACCCTGCTCAGTGAAATGGACTCAACACCACCTATTCACCGCACAAGAATATATCTGACTAGTAAGAATCTTAAAACCTATGTATTGATATCTCTCTGGAAGTGAATCAAGAGGGTGTAAAGCGGCATAAACACAGCAGTGAAAATCAGCTAAGCCCCATTATCAAAATAAATTACTTGAAAAAAACCCATAAAACAAAGACAGTGAAAGAGAGAGAAATTCATACAAAATCCATTCAGGGGCTCTGATGCAACCTGGATTGACCATATCTAGACCCACAGCTGGATGAGACCTAAGGCTGGACACTCTTGGGGCTGAGAGGATTGGTGAGGTTGGGTGAGCAAACGCAGACCCTTTAAAGTAATACTGCGTGGTACCCATCCCATGGGTCCCAAATCTCCAGGTTCAAGGGCATCTTCCCACATCGAAAACATGCCTGGGAAACCCAGAAGATGGTACACCGCGTGATCGGGAAAGGTTTCTAAAACGCACCTCATTTCTCCTCTCCTTGTGCTCGGGTTCGCCATTCCAGCCGCTTTACTAACAATCTCCCTACGTGGAGAATCAGCACCGTTAACCTCCTGTTTCGTACAGGTTTCAATTTGTCCTGAGGATGAACGGGAAGAGGGGGAACCAATGAGAGACTAGCTCTAGGTGTTGGGACAGGCACAGGTCACTCTATTTTTCCGTCAGGAAGAAGAATGAACCACAGGCTCAGCCTGCACCCCCGGAACCAGAATAGGGTCTGAAGCAATCCTGCGCTTTTGCGGCCAGCTCCCAAAAAAGCGAGTTGACAAATGGAGCTCAGGGGCACTGCAATTCACAAACCTGCAGAGTTATAAATGATAACTCTCGTCCACAAATATATTGAGGGAAGGCAACGAAGAGGATTTGAAAGCAAGGCAGAATTGCAGGAAACAGATTTCAGGAGGTAGATGCGACTCGCCTTTAAAGCACATGAAAAGCGGCAAAACGTCGACAATGATGCCCTTGGCCAAAAAGGGCGTATGCGTTTTTTCCTGAATATATTCAGGAAAAAACGCATACGCCCTTTTTGGCCAACCAAGCAAGCCGGAAAGGCCAATCAGCACTACAAAGAAGTCTCGCTTGCCATCGGTCAAAAGGGCCATGCTGAAAAAAGTGTAAAAACCAGAAATGCAGGACAGGCCAGGGAGACGTGGGAGCCTTGCTACGCTGATGGGCGGGATGTTAATTGCCAACAGCCACTCTGGAGAAGTGTACGGTGTGTCCTGAAACATGTAATAAACACAGCTTAGAGAGCATAGGGCACTTCCACTCATGGGCGTATACATTGGGAAAACTGAAAATCCACAAGACACAGGCACCCCGAAGTGTAGGGCTGCTCTGTTTACAAGAACCTCCACTTCGGTACACCTTAAATAGCCCAGGATAGAGAAAAATGGATAAAGAAGTTGTGGTACTTATGCACAATGGAATATCACTCAGCCATGAAATCAATGTCATAAGGCGAGTAGCAGCCAGTATGATGAGTGGATTGAGGTACGATGACTCTAAGTGAAATAAGTCACACAGAAAAAGACACTTATCCTAAGATATCACTTATAGAGGGAATGATAAAATAGCTACCCTTGAACTGAATTACAAGACAGAACAGAGTCACACGTTTAGAAAACACACTATGGCTGCTTAACGGGAAAGGTCCGGTGGGGTGATGCATAAAACAAGGGTTTGAAATTAGCTCAGATACCGTTCCATAAGCCAAATATGTAATGGACAAGACGTACACCCTGCTCAGTGAAATGGACTCAACACCACCTATTCACCGCACAAGAATATATCTGACTAGTAAGAATCTTAAAACCTATGTATTGATATCTCTCTGGAAGTGAATCAAGAGGGTGTAAAGCGGCATAAACACAGCAGTGAAAAGCAGCTAAGCCCCATTATCAAAATAAATTACTTGAAAAAAACCCATAAAACAAAGACAGTGAAAGAGAGAGAAATTCATACAAAATCCATTCAGGGGCTCTGATGCAACCTGGATTGACCATATCTAGACCCACAGCTGGATGAGACCTAAGGCTGGACACTCTTGGGGCTGAGAGGATTGGTGAGGTTGGGTGAGCAAACGCAGACCCTTTAAAGTAATACTGCGTGGTACCCATCCCATGGGTCCCAAATCTCCAGGTTCAAGGGCATCTTCCCACATCGAAAACATGCCTGGGAAACCCAGAAGATGGTACACCGCGTGATCGGGAAAGGTTTCTAAAACGCACCTCATTTCTCCTCTCCTTGTGCTCGGGTTCGCCATTCCAGCCGCTTTACTAACAATCTCCCTACGTGGAGAATCAGCACCGTTAACCTCCTGTTTCGTACAGGTTGCAATTTGTCCTGAGGATGAACGGGAAGAGGGGGAACCAATGAGAGACTAGCTCTAGGTGTTGGGACAGGCACAGGTCACTCTATTTTTCCGTCAGGAAGAAGAATGAACCACAGGCTCAGCCTGCACCCCCGGAACCAGAATAGGGTCTGAAGCAATCCTGCGCTTTTGCGGCCAGCTCCCAAAAAAGCGAGTTGACAAATGGAGCTCAGGGGCACTGCAATTCACAAACCTGCAGAGTTATAAATGATAACTCTCGTCCACAAATATATTGAGGGAAGGCAACGAAGAGGATTTGAAAGCAAGGCAGAATTGCAGGAAACAGATTTCAGGAGGTAGATGCGACTCGCCTTTAAAGCACATGAAAAGCGGCAAAACGTCGACAATGATGCCCTTGGCCAAAAAGGGCGTATGCGTTTTTTCCTGAATATATTCAGGAAAAAACGCATACGCCCTTTTTGGCCAACCAAGCAAGCCGGAAAGGCCAATCAGCACTACAAAGAAGTCTCGCTTGCCATCAGTCAAAAGGGCCATGCTGAAAAAAGTGTAAAAACCAGAAATGCAGGACAGGCCAGGGAGACGTGGGAGCCTTGCTACGCTGAAGGGCGGGATGTAAATTGCCAACAGCCACTCTGGAGAAGTGTACGGTGTGTCCTGAAACATGTAATAAACACAGCTTAGAGAGCATAGGGCAGTTCCACTCATGGGCGTATACATTGGGAAAACTGAAAATCCACAAGACACAGGCACCCCAAAGTGTAGGGCTGCTCTGTTTACAAGAACCTCCACTTCGGTACACCTTAAATAGCCCAGGATAGAGAAAAATGGATAAAGAAGTTGTGGTACTTATGCACAATGGAATATCACTCAGCCATGTAATCAATGTCATAAGGCGAGTAGCAGCCAGTATGATGAGTGGATTGAGGTACGATGACTCTAAGTGAAATAAGTCACACAGAAAAGGACACTTATCCTACGATATCACTTATAGAGGGAATGTCAAAATCGCTACCCTTGAACTGAATTACAAGACAGAACAGAGTCACACGTTTAGAAAACACACTATGGCTGCTTAACGGGAAAGGTCAGGTGGGGTGATGCATAAAACAAGGGTTTGAAATTAGCTCAGATACCGTTCCATAAGCCAAATATGTAATGGACAAGACGTACACCCTGCTCAGTGAAATGGACTCAACACCACCTATTCACCGCACAAGAATATATCTGACTAGTAAGAATCTTAAAACCTATGTATTGCTATCTCTCTGGAAGTGAATCAAGAGGGTGTAAAGCGGCATAAACACAGCAGTGAAAAGCAGCTAAGCCCCATTATCAAAATAAATTACTTAAAAAAAACCCATAAAACAAAGACAGTGAAAGAGAGAGAAATTCTTACAAAATCCATTCAGGGGCTCTGATGCAACCTGGATTGACCATATCTAGACCCACAGCTGGATGAGACATAAGGCTGGACACTCTTGGGGCTGAGAGGATTGGTGAGGTTGGGTGAGCAAACGCAGACCCTTTAAAGTAATACTGCGTGGTACCCATCCCATGGGTCCCAAATCTCCAGGTTCAAGGGCATCTGCCCACATCGAAAATATGCCTGGGAAACCCAGAAGATGGTACACCGTGTGATCGGGAAAGGTTTCTAAAACGCACCTCATTTCTCCTCTACTTGTGCTCGGGTTCGCCATTGCAGCCGCTTTACTAACAATCTCCCTACGTGGAGAATCAGCACCGTTAACCTCCTGTTTCGTACAGGTTGCAATTTGTCCTGAGGATGAACGGGAAGAGGGGGAACCAATGAGAGACTAGCTCTAGCTGTTGGGACAGGCACAGGTCACTCTATTTTTCCATCAGGAAGAAGAATGAACCACAGGCTCAGCCTGCCCCCCCGGAACCAGAATAGGGTCTGAAGCAATCCTGCGCTTTTGCGGCCAGCTCCCAAAAAAGCGAGTTGACAAATGGAGCTCAGGGGCACTGCAATTCACAAAACTGCAGAGTTATAAATGATAACTCTCGTCCACAAATATATTGAGGGAAGGCAACGAAGAGGATTTGAAAGCAAGGCAGAATTGCAGGAAACAGATTTCAGGAGGTAGATGCGACTCGCCTTTAAAGCACATGAAAAGCGGCAAAACGTCGACAATGATGCCCTTGGCCAAAAAGGGCGTATGCGTTTTTTCCTGAATATATTCAGGAAAAAACGCATACGCCCTTTTTGGCCAACCAAACAAGCCGGAAAGGCCAATCAGCACTACAAAGAAGTCTCGCTTGCCATCGGTCAAAAGGGCCATGCTGAAAAAAGTGTAAAAACCAGAAATGCAGGACAGGCCAGGGAGACGTGGGAGCCTTGCTACGCTGATGGGCGGGATGTTAATTGCCAACAGCCACTCTGGAGAAGTGTACGGTGTGTCCTGAAACATGTAATAAACACAGCTTAGAGAGCATAGGGCACTTCCACTCATGGGCGTATACATTGGGAAAACTGAAAATCCACAAGACACAGGCACCCCGAAGTGTAGGGCTGCTCTGTTTACAAGAACCTCCACTTCGGTACACCTTAAATAGCCCAGGATAGAGAAAAATGGATAAAGAAGTTGTGGTACTTATGCACAATGGAATATCACTCAGCCATGAAATCAATGTCATAAGGCGAGTAGCAGCCAGTATGATGAGTGGATTGAGGTACGATGACTCTAAGTGAAATAAGTCACACAGAAAAAGACACTTATCCTAAGATATCACTTATAGAGGGAATGATAAAATAGCTACCCTTGAACTGAATTACAAGACAGAACAGAGTCACACGTTTAGAAAACACACTATGGCTGCTTAACGGGAAAGGTCCGGTGGGGTGATGCATAAAACAAGGGTTTGAAATTAGCTCATATACCGTTCCATAAGCCAAATATGTAATGGACAAGACGTACACCCTGCTCAGTGAAATGGACTCAACACCACCTATTCACCGCACAAGAATATATCTGACTAGTAAGAATCTTAAAACCTATGTATTGATATCTCTCTGGAAGTGAATCAAGAGGGTGTAAAGCGGCATAAACACAGCAGTGAAAAGCAGCTAAGCCCCATTATCAAAATAAATTACTTGAAAAAAACCCATAAAACAAAGACAGTGAAAGAGAGAGAAATTCATACAAAATCCATTCAGGGGCTCTGATGCAACCTGGATTGACCATATCTAGACCCACAGCTGGATGAGACCTAAGGCTGGACACTCTTGGGGCTGAGAGGATTGGTGAGGTTGGGTGAGCAAACGCAGACCCTTTAAAGTAATACTGCGTGGTACCCATCCCATGGGTCCCAAATCTCCAGGTTCAAGGGCATCTTCCCACATCGAAAACATGCCTGGGAAACCCAGAAGATGGTACACCGCGTGATCGGGAAAGGTTTCTAAAACGCACCTCATTTCTCCTCTCCTTGTGCTCGGGTTCGCCATTCCAGCCGCTTTACTAACAATCTCCCTACGTGGAGAATCAGCACCGTTAACCTCCTGTTTCGTACAGGTTGCAATTTGTCCTGAGGATGAACGGGAAGAGGGGGAACCAATGAGAGACTAGCTCTAGGTGTTGGGACAGGCACAGGTCACTCTATTTTTCCGTCAGGAAGAAGAATGAACCACAGGCTCAGCCTGCACCCCCGGAACCAGAATAGGGTCTGAAGCAATCCTGCGCTTTTGCGGCCAGCTCCCAAAAAAGCGAGTTGACAAATGGAGCTCAGGGGCACTGCAATTCACAAACCTGCAGAGTTATAAATGATAACTCTCGTCCACAAATATATTGAGGGAAGGCAACGAAGAGGATTTGAAAGCAAGGCAGAATTGCAGGAAACAGATTTCAGGAGGTAGATGCGACTCGCCTTTAAAGCACATGAAAAGCGGCAAAACGTCGACAATGATGCCCTTGGCCAAAAAGGGCGTATGCGTTTTTTCCTGAATATATTCAGGAAAAAACGCATACGCCCTTTTTGGCCAACCAAGCAAGCCGGAAAGGCCAATCAGCACTACAAAGAAGTCTCGCTTGCCATCGGTCAAAAGGGCCATGCTGAAAAAAGTGTAAAAACCAGAAATGCAGGACAGGCCAGGGAGACGTGGGAGCCTTGCTACGCTGATGGGCGGGATGTAAATTGCCAACAGCCACTCTGGAGAAGTGTACGGTGTGTCCTGAAACATGTAATAAACACAGCTTAGAGAGCATAGGGCACTTCCACTCATGGGCGTATACATTGGGAAAACTGAAAATCCACAAGACACAGGCACCCCGAAGTGTAGGGCTGCTCTGTTTACAAGAACCTCCACTTCGGTACACCTTAAATAGCCCAGGATAGAGAAAAATGGATAAAGAAGTTGTGGTACTTATGCACAATGGAATATCACTCAGCCATGTAATCAATGTCATAAGGCGAGTAGCAGCCAGTATGATGAGTGGATTGAGGTACGATGACTCTAAGTGAAATAAGTCACACAGAAAAAGACACTTATCCTAAGATATCACTTATAGAGGGAATGATAAAATAGCTACCCTTGAACTGAATTACAAGACAGAACAGAGTCACACGTTTAGAAAACACACTATGGCTGCTTAACGGGAAAGGTCCGGTGGGGTGATGCATAAAACAAGGGTTTGAAATTAGCTCAGATACCGTTCCATAAGCCAAATATGTAATGGACAAGACGTACACCCTGCTCAGTGAAATGGACTCAACACCACCTATTCACCGCACAAGAATATATCTGACTAGTAAGAATCTTAAAACCTATGTATTGATATCTCTCTGGAAGTGAATCAAGAGGGTGTAAAGCGGCATAAACACAGCAGTGAAAAGCAGCTAAGCCCCATTATCAAAATAAATTACTTGAAAAAAACCCATAAAACAAAGACAGTGAAAGAGAGAGAAATTCATACAAAATCCATTCAGGGGCTCTGATGCAACCTGGATTGACCATATCTAGACCCACAGCTGGATGAGACCTAAGGCTGGACACTCTTGGGGCTGAGAGGATTGGTGAGGTTGGGTGAGCAAACGCAGACCCTTTAAAGTAATACTGCGTGGTACCCATCCCATGGGTCCCAAATCTCCAGGTTCAAGGGCATCTTCCCACATCGAAAACATGCCTGGGAAACCCAGAAGATGGTACACCGCGTGATCGGGAAAGGTTTCTAAAACGCACCTCATTTCTCCTCTCCTTGTGCTCGGGTTCGCCATTCCAGCCGCTTTACTAACAATCTCCCTACGTGGAGAATCAGCACCGTTAACCTCCTGTTTCGTACAGGTTGCAATTTGTCCTGAGGATGAACGGGAAGAGGGGGAACCAATGAGAGACTAGCTCTAGGTGTTGGGACAGGCACAGGTCACTCTATTTTTCCGTCAGGAAGAAGAATGAACCACAGGCTCAGCCTGCACCCCCGGAACCAGAATAGGGTCTGAAGCAATCCTGCGCTTTTGCGGCCAGCTCCCAAAAAAGCGAGTTGACAAATGGAGCTCAGGGGCACTGCAATTCACAAACCTGCAGAGTTATAAATGATAACTCTCGTCCACAAATATATTGAGGGAAGGCAACGAAGAGGATTTGAAAGCAAGGCAGAATTGCAGGAAACAGATTTCAGGAGGTAGATGCGACTCGCCTTTAAAGCACATGAAAAGCGGCAAAACGTCGACAATGATGCCCTTGGCCAAAAAGGGCGTATGCGTTTTTTCCTGAATATATTCAGGAAAAAACGCATACGCCCTTTTTGGCCAACCAAGCAAGCCGGAAAGGCCAATCAGCACTACAAAGAAGTCTCGCTTGCCATCGGTCAAAAGGGCCATGCTGAAAAAAGTGTAAAAACCAGAAATGCAGGACAGGCCAGGGAGACGTGGGAGCCTTGCTACGCTGATGGGCGGGATGTAAATTGCCAACAGCCACTCTGGAGAAGTGTACGGTGTGTCCTGAAACATGTAATAAACACAGCTTAGAGAGCATAGGGCACTTCCACTCATGGGCGTATACATTGGGAAAACTGAAAATCCACAAGACACAGGCACCCCGAAGTGTAGGGCTGCTCTGTTTACAAGAACCTCCACTTCGGTACACCTTAAATAGCCCAGGATAGAGAAAAATGGATAAAGAAGTTGTGGTACTTATGCACAATGGAATATCACTCAGCCATGTAATCAATGTCATAAGGCGAGTAGCAGCCAGTATGATGAGTGGATTGAGGTACGATGACTCTAAGTGAAATAAGTCACACAGAAAAAGACACTTATCCTAAGATATCACTTATAGAGGGAATGATAAAATAGCTACCCTTGAACTGAATTACAAGACAGAACAGAGTCACACGTTTAGAAAACACACTATGGCTGCTTAACGGGAAAGGTCCGGTGGGGTGATGCATAAAACAAGGGTTTGAAATTAGCTCAGATACCGTTCCATAAGCCAAATATGTAATGGACAAGACGTACACCCTGCTCAGTGAAATGGACTCAACACCACCTATTCACCGCACAAGAATATATCTGACTAGTAAGAATCTTAAAACCTATGTATTGCTATCTCTCTGGAAGTGAATCAAGAGGGTGTAAAGCGGCATAAACACAGCAGTGAAAAGCAGCTAAGCCCCATTATCAAAATAAATTACTTGAAAAAAACCCATAAAACAAAGACAGTGAAAGAGAGAGAAATTCATACAAAATCCATTCAGGGGCTCTGATGCAACCTGGATTGACCATATCTAGACCCACAGCTGGATGAGACCTAAGGCTGGACACTCTTGGGGCTGAGAGGATTGGTGAGGTTGGGTGAGCAAACGCAGACCCTTTAAAGTAATACTGCGTGGTACCCATCCCATGGGTCCCAAATCTCCAGGTTCAAGGGCATCTTCCCACATCGAAAACATGCCTGGGAAACCCAGAAGATGGTACACCGCGTGATCGGGAAAGGTTTCTAAAACGCACCTCATTTCTCCTCTCCTTGTGCTCGGGTTCGCCATTCCAGCCGCTTTACTAACAATCTCCCTACGTGGAGAATCAGCACCGTTAACCTCCTGTTTCGTACAGGTTGCAATTTGTCCTGAGGATGAACGGGAAGAGGGGGAACCAATGAGAGACTAGCTCTAGGTGTTGGGACAGGCACAGGTCACTCTATTTTTCCGTCAGGAAGAAGAATGAACCACAGGCTCAGCCTGCACCCCCGGAACCAGAATAGGGTCTGAAGCAATCCTGCGCTTTTGCGGCCAGCTCCCAAAAAAGCGAGTTGACAAATGGAGCTCAGGGGCACTGCAATTCACAAACCTGCAGAGTTATAAATGATAACTCTCGTCCACAAATATATTGAGGGAAGGCAACGAAGAGGATTTGAAAGCAAGGCAGAATTGCAGGAAACAGATTTCAGGAGGTAGATGCGACTCGCCTTTAAAGCACATGAAAAGCGGCAAAACGTCGACAATGATGCCCTTGGCCAAAAAGGGCGTATGCGTTTTTTCCTGAATATATTCAGGAAAAAACGCATACGCCCTTTTTGGCCAACCAAGCAAGCCGGAAAGGCCAATCAGCACTACAAAGAAGTCTCGCTTGCCATCGGTCAAAAGGGCCATGCTGAAAAAAGTGTAAAAACCAGAAATGCAGGACAGGCCAGGGAGACGTGGGAGCCTTGCTACGCTGATGGGCGGGATGTAAATTGCCAACAGCCACTCTGGAGAAGTGTACGGTGTGTCCTGAAACATGTAATAAACACAGCTTAGAGAGCATAGGGCACTTCCACTCATGGGCGTATACATTGGGAAAACTGAAAATCCACAAGACACAGGCACCCCGAAGTGTAGGGCTGCTCTGTTTACAAGAACCTCCACTTCGGTACACCTTAAATAGCCCAGGATAGAGAAAAATGGATAAAGAAGTTGTGGTACTTATGCACAATGGAATATCACTCAGCCATGAAATCAATGTCATAAGGCGAGTAGCAGCCAGTATGATGAGTGGATTGAGGTACGATGACTCTAAGTGAAATAAGTCACACAGAAAAAGACACTTATCCTAAGATATCACTTATAGAGGGAATGATAAAATAGCTACCCTTGAACTGAATTACAAGACAGAACAGAGTCACACGTTTAGAAAACACACTATGGCTGCTTAACGGGAAAGGTCCGGTGGGGTGATGCATAAAACAAGGGTTTGAAATTAGCTCAGATACCGTTCCATAAGCCAAATATGTAATGGACAAGACGTACACCCTGCTCAGTGAAATGGACTCAACACCACCTATTCACCGCACAAGAATATATCTGACTAGTAAGAATCTTAAAACCTATGTATTGATATCTCTCTGGAAGTGAATCAAGAGGGTGTAAAGCGGCATAAACACAGCAGTGAAAAGCAGCTAAGCCCCATTATCAAAATAAATTACTTGAAAAAAACCCATAAAACAAAGACAGTGAAAGAGAGAGAAATTCATACAAAATCCATTCAGGGGCTCTGATGCAACCTGGATTGACCATATCTAGACCCACAGCTGGATGAGACCTAAGGCTGGACACTCTTGGGGCTGAGAGGATTGGTGAGGTTGGGTGAGCAAACGCAGACCCTTTAAAGTAATACTGCGTGGTACCCATCCCATGGGTCCCAAATCTCCAGGTTCAAGGGCATCTTCCCACATCGAAAACATGCCTGGGAAACCCAGAAGATGGTACACCGCGTGATCGGGAAAGGTTTCTAAAACGCACCTCATTTCTCCTCTCCTTGTGCTCGGGTTCGCCATTCCAGCCGCTTTACTAACAATCTCCCTACGTGGAGAATCAGCACCGTTAACCTCCTGTTTCGTACAGGTTGCAATTTGTCCTGAGGATGAACGGGAAGAGGGGGAACCAATGAGAGACTAGCTCTAGGTGTTGGGACAGGCACAGGTCACTCTATTTTTCCGTCAGGAAGAAGAATGAACCACAGGCTCAGCCTGCACCCCCGGAACCAGAATAGGGTCTGAAGCAATCCTGCGCTTTTGCGGCCAGCTCCCAAAAAAGCGAGTTGACAAATGGAGCTCAGGGGCACTGCAATTCACAAACCTGCAGAGTTATAAATGATAACTCTCGTCCACAAATATATTGAGGGAAGGCAACGAAGAGGATTTGAAAGCAAGGCAGAATTGCAGGAAACAGATTTCAGGAGGTAGATGCGACTCGCCTTTAAAGCACATGAAAAGCGGCAAAACGTCGACAATGATGCCCTTGGCCAAAAAGGGCGTATGCGTTTTTTCCTGAATATATTCAGGAAAAAACGCATACGCCCTTTTTGGCCAACCAAGCAAGCCGGAAAGGCCAATCAGCACTACAAAGAAGTCTCGCTTGCCATCGGTCAAAAGGGCCATGCTGAAAAAAGTGTAAAAACCAGAAATGCAGGACAGGCCAGGGAGACGTGGGAGCCTTGCTACGCTGATCGGCGGGATGTTAATTGCCAACAGCCACTCTGGAGAAGTGTACGGTGTGTCCTGAAACATGTAATAAACACAGCTTAGAGAGCATAGGGCACTTCCACTCATGGGCGTATACATTGGGAAAACTGAAAATCCACAAGACACAGGCACCCCGAAGTGTAGGGCTGCTCTGTTTACAAGAACCTCCACTTCGGTACACCTTAAATAGCCCAGGATAGAGAAAAATGGATAAAGAAGTTGTGGTACTTATGCACAATGGAATATCACTCAGCCATGAAATCAATGTCATAAGGCGAGTAGCAGCCAGTATGATGAGTGGATTGAGGTACGATGACTCTAAGTGAAATAAGTCACACAGAAAAAGACACTTATCCTAAGATATCACTTATAGAGGGAATGATAAAATAGCTACCCTTGAACTGAATTACAAGACAGAACAGAGTCACACGTTTAGAAAACACACTATGGCTGCTTAACGGGAAAGGTCCGGTCGGGTGATGCATAAAACAAGGGTTTGAAATTAGCTCAGATACCGTTCCATAAGCCAAATATGTAATGGACAAGACGTACACCCTGCTCAGTGAAATGGACTCAACACCACCTATTCACCGCACAAGAATATATCTGACTAGTAAGAATCTTAAAACCTATGTATTGCTATCTCTCTGGAAGTGAATCAAGAGGGTGTAAAGCGGCATAAACACAGCAGTGAAAAGCAGCTAAGCCCCATTATCAAAATAAATTACTTGAAAAAAACCCATAAAACAAAGACAGTGAAAGAGAGAGAAATTCATACAAAATCCATTCAGGGGCTCTGATGCAACCTGGATTGACCATATCTAGACCCACAGCTGGATGAGACCTAAGGCTGGACACTCTTGGGGCTGAGAGGATTGGTGAGGTTGGGTGAGCAAACGCAGACCCTTTAAAGTAATACTGCGTGGTACCCATCCCATGGGTCCCAAATCTCCAGGTTCAAGGGCATCTTCCCACATCGAAAACATGCCTGGGAAACCCAGAAGATGGTACACCGCGTGATCGGGAAAGGTTTCTAAAACGCACCTCATTTCTCCTCTCCTTGTGCTCGGGTTCGCCATTCCAGCCGCTTTACTAACAATCTCCCTACGTGGAGAATCAGCACCGTTAACCTCCTGTTTCGTACAGGTTGCAATTTGTCCTGAGGATGAACGGGAAGAGGGGGAACCAATGAGAGACTAGCTCTAGGTGTTGGGACAGGCACAGGTCACTCTATTTTTCCGTCAGGAAGAAGAATGAACCACAGGCTCAGCCTGCACCCCCGGAACCAGAATAGGGTCTGAAGCAATCCTGCGCTTTTGCGGCCAGCTCCCAAAAAAGCGAGTTGACAAATGGAGCTCAGGGGCACTGCAATTCACAAACCTGCAGAGTTATAAATGATAACTCTCGTCCACAAATATATTGAGGGAAGGCAACGAAGAGGATTTGAAAGCAAGGCAGAATTGCAGGAAACAGATTTCAGGAGGTAGATGCGACTCGCCTTTAAAGCACATGAAAAGCGGCAAAACGTCGACAATGATGCCCTTGGCCAAAAAGGGCGTATGCGTTTTTTCCTGAATATATTCAGGAAAAAACGCATACGCCCTTTTTGGCCAACCAAGCAAGCCGGAAAGGCCAATCAGCACTACAAAGAAGTCTCGCTTGCCATCGGTCAAAAGGGCCATGCTGAAAAAAGTGTAAAAACCAGAAATGCAGGACAGGCCAGGGAGACGTGGGAGCCTTGCTACGCTGATGGGCGGGATGTAAATTGCCAACAGCCACTCTGGAGAAGTGTACGGTGTGTCCTGAAACATGTAATAAACACAGCTTAGAGAGCATAGGGCACTTCCACTCATGGGCGTATACATTGGGAAAACTGAAAATCCACAAGACACAGGCACCCCGAAGTGTAGGGCTGCTCTGTTTACAAGAACCTCCACTTCGGTACACCTTAAATAGCCCAGGATAGAGAAAAATGGATAAAGAAGTTGTGGTACTTATGCACAATGGAATATCACTCAGCCATGAAATCAATGTCATAAGGCGAGTAGCAGCCAGTATGATGAGTGGATTGAGGTACGATGACTCTAAGTGAAATAAGTCACACAGAAAAAGACACTTATCCTAAGATATCACTTATAGAGGGAATGATAAAATAGCTACCCTTGAACTGAATTACAAGACAGAACAGAGTCACACGTTTAGAAAACACACTATGGCTGCTTAACGGGAAAGGTCCGGTGGGGTGATGCATAAAACAAGGGTTTGAAATTAGCTCAGATACCGTTCCATAAGCCAAATATGTAATGGACAAGACGTACACCCTGCTCAGTGAAATGGACTCAACACCACCTATTCACCGCACAAGAATATATCTGACTAGTAAGAATCTTAAAACCTATGTATTGATATCTCTCTGGAAGTGAATCAAGAGGGTGTAAAGCGGCATAAACACAGCAGTGAAAAGCAGCTAAGCCCCATTATCAAAATAAATTACTTGAAAAAAACCCATAAAACAAAGACAGTGAAAGAGAGAGAAATTCATACAAAATCCATTCAGGGGCTCTGATGCAACCTGGATTGACCATATCTAGACCCACAGCTGGATGAGACCTAAGGCTGGACACTCTTGGGGCTGAGAGGATTGGTGAGGTTGGGTGAGCAAACGCAGACCCTTTAAAGTAATACTGCGTGGTACCCATCCCATGGGTCCCAAATCTCCAGGTTCAAGGGCATCTTCCCACATCGAAAACATGCCTGGGAAACCCAGAAGATGGTACACCGCGTGATCGGGAAAGGTTTCTAAAACGCACCTCATTTCTCCTCTCCTTGTGCTCGGGTTCGCCATTCCAGCCGCTTTACTAACAATCTCCCTACGTGGAGAATCAGCACCGTTAACCTCCTGTTTCGTACAGGTTGCAATTTGTCCTGAGGATGAACGGGAAGAGGGGGAACCAATGAGAGACTAGCTCTAGGTGTTGGGACAGGCACAGGTCACTCTATTTTTCCGTCAGGAAGAAGAATGAACCACAGGCTCAGCCTGCACCCCCGGAACCAGAATAGGGTCTGAAGCAATCCTGCGCTTTTGCGGCCAGCTCCCAAAAAAGCGAGTTGACAAATGGAGCTCAGGGGCACTGCAATTCACAAACCTGCAGAGTTATAAATGATAACTCTCGTCCACAAATATATTGAGGGAAGGCAACGAAGAGGATTTGAAAGCAAGGCAGAATTGCAGGAAACAGATTTCAGGAGGTAGATGCGACTCGCCTTTAAAGCACATGAAAAGCGGCAAAACGTCGACAATGATGCCCTTGGCCAAAAAGGGCGTATGCGTTTTTTCCTGAATATATTCAGGAAAAAACGCATACGCCCTTTTTGGCCAACCAAGCAAGCCGGAAAGGCCAATCAGCACTACAAAGAAGTCTCGCTTGCCATCGGTCAAAAGGGCCATGCTGAAAAAAGTGTAAAAACCAGAAATGCAGGACAGGCCAGGGAGACGTGGGAGCCTTGCTACGCTGATGGGCGGGATGTTAATTGCCAACAGCCACTCTGGAGAAGTGTACGGTGTGTCCTGAAACATGTAATAAACACAGCTTAGAGAGCATAGGGCACTTCCACTCATGGGCGTATACATTGGGAAAACTGAAAATCCACAAGACACAGGCACCCCAAAGTGTAGGGCTGCTCTGTTTACAAGAACCTCCACTTCGGTACACCTTAAATAGCCCAGGATAGAGAAAAATGGATAAAGAAGTTGTGGTACTTATGCACAATGGAATATCACTCAGCCATGAAATCAATGTCATAAGGCGAGTAGCAGCCAGTATGATGAGTGGATTGAGGTACGATGACTCTAAGTGAAATAAGTCACACAGAAAAAGACACTTATCCTAAGATATCACTTATAGAGGGAATGATAAAATAGCTACCCTTGAACTGAATTACAAGACAGAACAGAGTCACACGTTTAGAAAACACACTATGGCTGCTTAACGGGAAAGGTCCGGTGGGGTGATGCATAAAACAAGGGTTTGAAATTAGCTCAGATACCGTTCCATAAGCCAAATATGTAATGGACAAGACGTACACCCTGCTCAGTGAAATGGACTCAACACCACCTATTCACCGCACAAGAATATATCTGACTAGTAAGAATCTTAAAACCTATGTATTGATATCTCTCTGGAAGTGAATCAAGAGGGTGTAAAGCGGCATAAACACAGCAGTGAAAAGCAGCTAAGCCCCATTATCAAAATAAATTACTTGAAAAAAACCCATAAAACAAAGACAGTGAAAGAGAGAGAAATTCATACAAAATCCATTCAGGGGCTCTGATGCAACCTGGATTGACCATATCTAGACCCACAGCTGGATGAGACCTAAGGCTGGACACTCTTGGGGCTGAGAGGATTGGTGAGGTTGGGTGAGCAAACGCAGACCCTTTAAAGTAATACTGCGTGGTACCCATCCCATGGGTCCCAAATCTCCAGGTTCAAGGGCATCTTCCCACATCGAAAACATGCCTGGGAAACCCAGAAGATGGTACACCGCGTGATCGGGAAAGGTTTCTAAAACGCACCTCATTTCTCCTCTCCTTGTGCTCGGGTTCGCCATTCCAGCCGCTTTACTAACAATCTCCCTACGTGGAGAATCAGCACCGTTAACCTCCTGTTTCGTACAGGTTGCAATTTGTCCTGAGGATGAACGGGAAGAGGGGGAACCAATGAGAGACTAGCTCTAGGTGTTGGGACAGGCACAGGTCACTCTATTTTTCCGTCAGGAAGAAGAATGAACCACAGGCTCAGCCTGCACCCCCGGAACCAGAATAGGGTCTGAAGCAATCCTGCGCTTTTGCGGCCAGCTCCCAAAAAAGCGAGTTGACAAATGGAGCTCAGGGGCACTGCAATTCACAAACCTGCAGAGTTATAAATGATAACTCTCGTCCACAAATATATTGAGGGAAGGCAACGAAGAGGATTTGAAAGCAAGGCAGAATTGCAGGAAACAGATTTCAGGAGGTAGATGCGACTCGCCTTTAAAGCACATGAAAAGCGGCAAAACGTCGACAATGATGCCCTTGGCCAAAAAGGGCGTATGCGTTTTTTCCTGAATATATTCAGGAAAAAACGCATACGCCCTTTTTGGCCAACCAAGCAAGCCGGAAAGGCCAATCAGCACTACAAAGAAGTCTCGCTTGCCATCGGTCAAAAGGGCCATGCTGAAAAAAGTGTAAAAACCAGAAATGCAGGACAGACCATGGAGACATGGGAGCCTTGCTATGCTGATTGGCGGGATGTAAATTGCCAACAGCCACTCTGGAGACGTGTACGGTGTGTCCTGAAACATGTAATAAACACAGCTTAGAGAGCATAGGGCAGTTCCACTCATGGGCGTATACATTGGGAAAACTGAAAATCCACAAGACAAAGGCACCCCGAAGTGTAGGGCTGCTCTGTTTACAAGAACCTCCACTTCGGTACACCTTAAATAGCCCAGGATAGAGAAAAATGGATAAAGAAGTTGTGGTACTTATGCACAATGGAATATCACTCAGCCATGAAATCAATGTCATAAGGCTAGTAGCAGCCAGTACGATGAGTGGATTTAGGTACGATGACTCTAAGTGAAATAAGTCACACAGAAAAAGACACTTATCCTAAGATATCACTTATAGAGGGAATGTCAAAATCGCTACCCTACCCTTGAACTGAATTACAAGACAGAACAGAGTCACACGTTTAGAAAACAAACTATGGTTGCTTAACGGGAAAGGTCAGGTGGGGTGATGCATAAAACAAGGTTTTGAAATTAGCTCAGATACCGTTCCATATACCAAATATGTAATGGACGAGACCTATTCCCTGCTCAGTGAAATGGACTCAACACCCCCTATTCACCGCAAAAGAATATATCTGACCAGTAAGAATCTTTAAACCTATGTATTGATATCTCTCTGGAAGTGAATCAAGAGGGTGTAAAGCGGCATAAACACAGCAGTGAAAAGCAGCTAAACTCCATTATAAAAATAAATTACTTTAAAAAAACCCATAAAACAAAGACAGTGAAAGAGAGAGAAATTCTTCCAAAATCCATTCAGGGGCTCTGATGCAACCTGCATTGACCATATCTAGACCCACAGCTGGATGAGACATAAGGCTGGATACTCTTGGGGCTGAGAGGATTGGTGTGGTTGGGTGAGCAAACGCAGACCCTTTAAAGTAATACTGCGTGGTACCCATCCCACGGGTCCCAAATCTCCAGGTTCAAGGGCATCTTCCTACATCGAAAACATGCCTGGGAAACCCAGAAGATGGTACACCGTGTGATCGGGAAACGTTTCTAAAACGCACCTCATTTCTCCTCTCCTTGTGCTCGGGTTCGCCATTCCAGCCGCTTTACTAACAATCTCCCTACGTGGAGAATCAGCACCGTTAACCTCCTGTTTCGTACAGGTTTCAATTTGTCCTGAGGATGAACGGGAAGAGGGGGAACCAATGAGAGACTAGCTCTAGGTGTTGGGACAGGCACAGGTCACTCTATTTTTCCATCAGGAAGAAGAATGAACCACAGGCTCAGCCTGCCCCCCCGGAACCAGAATAGGGTCTGAAGCAATCCTGCGCTTTTGCGGCCAGCTCCCAAAAAAGCGAGTTGACAAATGGAGCTCAGGGGCACTGCAATTCACAAACCTGCAGAGTTATAAATGATAACTCTTGTCCACAAATATATTGAGGGAAGGCAACGAAGAGGATTAGAAAGCAAGGCAGAATTGCAGGAAACAGATTTCAGGAGGTAGATGCGACTCGCCTTTAAAGCACATGAAAAGCGGCAAAACGACGACAATGATGCCCTTGGCCAAAAAGGGCGTATGCGATTTTTCCTGAATATATTCAGGAAAAAACGCATACGCCCTTTTTGGCCAACCAAGCAAGCTGGAAAGGCAAATCAGCACTACAAAGAAGTCTCGCTTGCCATCGGTCAAAAGGGCCATGCTGAAAAAAGTGTAAAAACCAGAAATGCAGGACAGGCCAGGGAGACGTGGGAGCCTTGCTACGCTGATGGGCGGGATGTAAATTGCAAACAGCCACTCTGGAGAAGTGTACGGTGTGTCCTGAAACATGTAATAAACACAGCTTAGAGAGCATAGGGCACTTCCACTCATGGGCGTATACATTGGGAAAACTGAAAATCCACAAGACACAGGCACCTCAAAGTGTAGGGCTGCTCTGTTTACAAGAACCTCCACTTTGGTACACCTTAAATAGCCCAGGATAGAGAAAAATGGATAAAGAAGTTGTGGTACTTATGCACAATGGAATATCACTCAGCCATGAAATCAATGTCATAAGGCGAGTAGCAGCCAGTACATTGAATGGATTTAGGTACGATGACTCTAAGTGAAATAAGTCACACAGAAAAAGACACTTATCCTACGATATCACTTATAGAGGGAATGTCAAAATCGCTACCCTTGAACTGAATTACAAGACAGAACACAGTCACACGTTTAGAAAACACACTATGGCTGCTTAACGGGAAAGGTCAGGTGGGGTGATGCATAAAACAAGGGTTTGAAATTAGCTCAGATACCGTTCCATAAGCCAAATATGTAATGGACAAGACGTACACCCTGCTCAGTGAAATGGACTCAACACCACCTATTCACCTCACAAGAATATATCTGACTAGTAAGAATCTTAAAACCTATGTATTGCTATCTCTCTGGAAGTGAATCAAGAGGGTGTAAAGCGGCATAAACACAGCAGTGAAAAGCAGCTAATCCCCTTATCAAAATAAATTACTTAAAAAAAACCCATAAAACAAAGACAGTGAAAGAGAGAGAAATTCTTACAAAATCCATTCAGGGGCTCTGATGCAACCTGGATTGACCATATCTAGACCCACAGCTGGATGATACATAAGGCTGGACACTCTTGGGGCTGAGAGGATTGGTGAGGTTGGGTGAGCAAACGCAGACCCTTTAAAGTAATACTGCGTGGTATCCATCCCATGGGTCCCAAATCTCCAGGTTCAAGGGCATCTGCCCACATCGAAAATATGCCTGGGAAACCCAGAAGATGGTACACCGTGTGATCGGAAAAGGTTTCTAAAACGCACCTCATTTCTCCTCTCCTTGTGCTCGGGTTCGCCATTCCAGCCGCTTTACTAACAATCTCCCTACGTGGAGAATCAGCACCGTTAACCTCCTGTTTCGTACAGGTTGCAATTTGTCCTGAGGATGAACGGGAAGAGGGGGAACCAATGAGAGACTAGCTCTAGGTGTTGGGACAGGCACAGGTCACTCTATTTTTCCGTCAGGAAGAAGAATGAACCACAGGCTCAGCCTGCCCCCCCGGAACCAGAATAGGGTCTGAAGCAATCCTGCGCTTTTGCGGCCAGCTCCCAAAAAAGCGAGTTGACAAATGGAGCTCAGGGGCACTGCAATTCACAAACCTGCAGAGTTATAAATGATAACTCTTGTCCACAAATATATTGAGGGAAGGCAACGAAGAGGATTTGAAAGCAAGGCAGAATTGCAGGAAACAGATTTCAGGAGGTAGATGCGACTCGCCTTTAAAGCACATGAAAAGCGGCAAAACGACGACAATGATGCCCTTGGCCAAAAAGGGCGTATGCGATTTTTCCTGAATATATTCAGGAAAAAACGCATACGCCCTTTTTGGCCAACCAAGCAAGCTGGAAAGGCAAATCAGCACTACAAAGAAGTCTCGCTTGCCATCGGTCAAAAGGGCCATGCTGAAAAAAGTGTAAAAACCAGAAATGCAGGACAGGCCAGGGAGACGTGGGAGCCTTGCTACGCTGATGGGCGGGATGTAAATTGCCAACAGCCACTCTGGAGAAGTGTACGGTGTGTCCTGAAACATGTAATAAACACAGCTTAGAGAGCATAGGGCACTTCCACTCATGGGCGTATACATTGGGAAAACTGAAAATCCACAAGACACAGGCACCCCGAAGTGTAGGGCTGCTCTGTTTACAAGAACCTCCACTTCGGTACACCTTAAATAGCCCAGGATAGAGAAAAATGGATAAAGAAGTTGTGGTACTTATGCACAATGGAATATCACTCAGCCATGAAATCAATGTCATAAGGCGAGTAGCAGCCAGTATGATGAGTGGATTGAGGTACGATGACTCTAAGTGAAATAAGTCACACAGAAAAAGACACTTATCCTAAGATATCACTTATAGAGGGAATGTCAAAATCGCTACCCTTGAACTGAATTACAAGACAGAACACAGTCACACGTTTAGAAAACACACTATGGCTGCTTAACGGGAAAGGTCAGGTGGGGTGATGCATAAAACAAGGGTTTGAAATTAGCTCAGATACCGTTCCATAAGCCAAATATGTAATGGACAAGACGTACACCCTGCTCAGTGAAATGGACTCAACACCACCTATTCACCTCACAAGAATATATCTGACTAGTAAGAATCTTAAAACCTATGTATTGCTATCTCTCTGGAAGTGAATCAAGAGGGTGTAAAGCGGCATAAACACAGCAGTGAAAAGCAGCTAATCCCCATTATCAAAATAAATTACTTAAAAAAAAACCCATAAAACAAAGACAGTGAAAGAGAGAGAAATTCTTACAAAATCCATTCAGGGGCTCTGATGCAACCTGGATTGACCATATCTAGACCCACAGCTGGATGAGACATAAGGCTGGACACTCTTGGGGCTGAGAGGATTGGTGAGGTTGGGTGAGCAAACGCAGACCCTTTAAAGTAATACTGCGTGGTATCCATCCCATGGGTCCCAAATCTCCAGGTTCAAGGGCATCTGCCCACATCGAAAATATGCCTGGGAAACCCAGAAGATGGTACACCGTGTGATCGGGAAAGGTTTCTAAAACGCACCTCATTTCTCCTCTCCTTGTGCTCGGGTTCGCCATTCCAGCCGCTTTACTAACAATCTCCCTACGTGGAGAATCAGCACCGTTAACCTCCTGTTTCGTACAGGTTGCAATTTGTCCTGAGGATGAACGGGAAGAGGGGGAACCAATGAGAGACTAGCTCTAGGTGTTGGGACAGGCACAGGTCACTCTATTTTTCCGTCAGGAAGAAGAATGAACCACAGGCTCAGCCTGCACCCCCGGAACCAGAATAGGGTCTGAAGCAATCCTGCGCTTTTGCGGCCAGCTCCCAAAAAAGCGAGTTGACAAATGGAGCTCAGGGGCACTGCAATTCACAAACCTGCAGAGTTATAAATGATAACTCTCGTCCACAAATATATTGAGGGAAGGCAACGAAGAGGATTTGAAAGCAAGGCAGAATTGCAGGAAACAGATTTCAGGAGGTAGATGCGACTCGCCTTTAAAGCACATGAAAAGCGGCAAAACGTCGACAATGATGCCCTTGGCCAAAAAGGGCGTATGCGTTTTTTCCTGAATATATTCAGGAAAAAACGCATACGCCCTTTTTGGCCAACCAAGCAAGCCGGAAAGGCCAATCAGCACTACAAAGAAGTCTCGCTTGCCATCGGTCAAAAGGGCCATGCTGAAAAAAGTGTAAAAACCAGAAATGCAGGACAGGCCAGGGAGACGTGGGAGCCTTGCTACGCTGATGGGCGGGATGTTAATTGCCAACAGGCACTCTGGAGAAGTGTACGGTGTGTCCTGAAACATGTAATAAACACAGCTTAGAGAGCATAGGGCACTTCCACTCATGGGCGTATACATTGGGAAAACTGAAAATCCACAAGACACAGGCACCTCAAAGTGTAGGGCTGCTCTGTTTACAAGAACCTCCACTTTGGTACACCTTAAATAGCCCAGGATAGAGAAAAATGGATAAAGAAGTTGTGGTACTTATGCACAATGGAATATCACTCAGCCATGAAATCAATGTCATAAGGCGAGTAGCAGCCAGTACATTGAATGGATTTAGGTACGATGACTCTAAGTGAAATAAGTCACACAGAAAAAGACACTTATCCTACGATATCACTTATAGAGGGAATGTCAAAATCGCTACCCTTGAACTGAATTACAAGACAGAACACAGTCACACGTTTAGAAAACACACTATGGCTGCTTAACGGGAAAGGTCAGGTGGGGTGATGCATAAAACAAGGGTTTGAAATTAGCTCAGATACCGTTCCATAAGCCAAATATGTAATGGACAAGACGTACACCCTGCTCAGTGAAATGGACTCAACACCACCTATTCACCTCACAAGAATATATCTGACTAGTAAGAATCTTAAAACCTATGTATTGCTATCTCTCTGGAAGTGAATCAAGAGGGTGTAAAGCGGCATAAACACAGCAGTGAAAAGCAGCTAATCCCCATTATCAAAATAAATTACTTAAAAAAAACCCATAAAACAAAGACAGTGAAAGAGAGAGAAATTCTTACAAAATCCATTCAGTGGCTCTGATGCAACCTGGATTGACCATATCTAGACCCACAGCTGGATGAGACATAAGGCTGGACACTCTTGGGGCTGAGAGGATTGGTGAGGTTGGGTGAGCAAACGCAGACCCTTTAAAGTAATACTGCGTGGTATCCATCCCATGGGTCCCAAATCTCCAGGTTCAAGGGCATCTGCCCACATCGAAAATATGCCTGGGAAACCCAGAAGATGGTACACCGTGTGATCGGGAAAGGTTTCTAAAACGCACCTCATTTCTCCTCTACTTGTGCTCGGGTTCGCCATTGCAGCCGCTTTACTAACAATCTCCCTACGTGGAGAATCAGCACCGTTAACCTCCTGTTTCGTACAGGTTTCAATTTGTCCTGAGGATGAACGGGAAGAGGGGGAACCAATGAGAGACTAGCTCTAGGTGTTGGGACAGGCACAGGTCACTCTATTTTTCCATCAGGAAGAAGAATGAACCACAGGCTCAGCCTGCCCCCCCGGAACCAGAATAGGGTCTGAAGCAATCCTGCGCTTTTGCGGCCAGCTCCCAAAAAAGCGAGTTGACAAATGGAGCTCAGGGGCACTGCAATTCACAAAACTGCAGAGTTATAAATGATAACTCTCGTCCACAAATATATTGAGGGAAGGCAACGAAGAGGATTTGAAAGCAAGGCAGAATTGCAGGAAACAGATTTCAGGAGGTAGATGCGACTCGCCTTTAAAGCACATGAAAAGCGGCAAAACGTCGACAATGATGCCCTTGGCCAAAAAGGGCGTATGCGTTTTTTCCTGAATATATTCAGGAAAAAACGCATACGCCCTTTTTGGCCAACCAAGCAAGCCGGAAAGGCCAATCAGCACTACAAAGAAGTCTCGCTTGCCATCGGTCAAAAGGGCCATGCTGAAAAAAGTGTAAAAACCAGAAATGCAGGACAGGCCAGGGAGACGTGGGAGCCTTGCTACGCTGATGGGCGGGATGTTAATTGCCAACAGCCACTCTGGAGAAGTGTACGGTGTGTCCTGAAACATGTAATAAACACAGCTTAGAGAGCATAGGGCACTTCCACTCATGGGCGTATACATTGGGAAAACTGAAAATCCACAAGACACAGGCACCCCGAAGTGTAGGGCTGCTCTGTTTACAAGAACCTCCACTTCGGTACACCTTAAATAGCCCAGGATAGAGAAAAATGGATAAAGAAGTTGTGGTACTTATGCACAATGGAATATCACTCAGCCATGAAATCAATGTCATAAGGCGAGTAGCAGCCAGTATGATGAGTGGATTGAGGTACGAATCTCTAAGTGAAATAAGTCACACAGAAAAAGACACTTATCCTAAGATATCACTTATAGAGGGAATGATAAAATAGCTACCCTTGAACTGAATTACAAGACAGAACAGAGTCACACGTTTAGAAAACACACTATGGCTGCTTAACGGGAAAGGTCCGGTCGGGTGATGCATAAAACAAGGGTTTGAAATTAGCTCAGATACCGTTCCATAAGCCAAATATGTAATGGACAAGACGTACACCCTGCTCAGTGAAATGGACTCAACACCACCTATTCACCGCACAAGAATATATCTGACTAGTAAGAATCTTAAAACCTATGTATTGATATCTCTCTGGAAGTGAATCAAGAGGGTGTAAAGCGGCATAAACACAGCAGTGAAAAGCAGCTAAGCCCCATTATCAAAATAAATTACTTGAAAAAAACCCATAAAACAAAGACAGTGAAAGAGAGAGAAATTCATACAAAATCCATTCAGGGGCTCTGATGCAACCTGGATTGACCATATCTAGACCCACAGCTGGATGAGACCTAAGGCTGGACACTCTTGGGGCTGAGAGGATTGGTGAGGTTGGGTGAGCAAACGCAGACCCTTTAAAGTAATACTGCGTGGTACCCATCCCATGGGTCCCAAATCTCCAGGTTCAAGGGCATCTTCCCACATCGAAAACATGCCTGGGAAACCCAGAAGATGGTACACCGCGTGATCGGGAAAGGTTTCTAAAACGCACCTCATTTCTCCTCTCCTTGTGCTCGGGTTCGCCATTCCAGCCGCTTTACTAACAATCTCCCTACGTGGAGAATCAGCACCGTTAACCTCCTGTTTCGTACAGGTTGCAATTTGTCCTGAGGATGAACGGGAAGAGGGGGAACCAATGAGAGACTAGCTCTAGGTGTTGGGACAGGCACAGGTCACTCTATTTTTCCGTCAGGAAGAAGAATGAACCACAGGCTCAGCCTGCACCCCCGGAACCAGAATAGGGTCTGAAGCAATCCTGCGCTTTTGCGGCCAGTTCCCAAAAAAGCGAGTTGACAAATGGAGCTCAGGGGCACTGCAATTCACAAACCTGCAGAGTTATAAATGATAACTCTCGTCCACAAATATATTGAGGGAAGGCAACGAAGAGGATTTGAAAGCAAGGCAGAATTGCAGGAAACAGATTTCAGGAGGTAGATGCGACTCGCCTTTAAAGCACATGAAAAGCGGCAAAACGTCGACAATGATGCCCTTGGCCAAAAAGGGCGTATGCGTTTTTTCCTGAATATATTCAGGAAAAAACGCATACGCCCTTTTTGGCCAACCAAGCAAGCCGGAAAGGCCAATCAGCACTACAAAGAAGTCTCGCTTGCCATCGGTCAAAAGGGCCATGCTGAAAAAAGTGTAAAAACCAGAAATGCAGGACAGGCCAGGGAGACGTGGGAGCCTTGCTACGCTGATGGGCGGGATGTTAATTGCCAACAGCCACTCTGGAGAAGTGTACGGTGTGTCCTGAAACATGTAATAAACACAGCTTAGAGAGCATAGGGCACTTCCACTCATGGGCGTATACATTGGGAAAACTGAAAATCCACAAGACACAGGCACCCCGAAGTGTAGGGCTGCTCTGTTTACAAGAACCTCCACTTCGGTACACCTTAAATAGCCCAGGATAGAGAAAAATGGATAAAGAAGTTGTGGTACTTATGCACAATGGAATATCACTCAGCCATGAAATCAATGTCATAAGGCGAGTAGCAGCCAGTATGATGAGTGGATTGAGGTACGATGACTCTAAGTGAAATAAGTCACACAGAAAAAGACACTTATCCTAAGATATCACTTATAGAGGGAATGATAAAATAGCTACCCTTGAACTGAATTACAAGACAGAACAGAGTCACACGTTTAGAAAACACACTATGGCTGCTTAACGGGAAAGGTCCGGTGGGGTGATGCATAAAACAAGGGTTTGAAATTAGCTCAGATACCGTTCCATAAGCCAAATATGTAATGGACAAGACGTACACCCTGCTCAGTGAAATGGACTCAACACCACCTATTCACCACACAAGAATATATCTGACTAGTAAGAATCTTAAAACCTATGTATTGATATCTCTCTGGAAGTGAATCAAGAGGGTGTAAAGCGGCATAAACACAGCAGTGAAAAGCAGCTAAGCCCCATTATCAAAATAAATTACTTGAAAAAAACCCATAAAACAAAGACAGTGAAAGAGAGAGAAATTCATACAAAATCCATTCAGGGGCTCTGATGCAACCTGGATTGACCATATCTAGACCCACAGCTGGATGAGACCTAAGGCTGGACACTCTTGGGGCTGAGAGGATTGGTGAGGTTGGGTGAGCAAACGCAGACCCTTTAAAGTAATACTGCGTGGTACCCATCCCATGGGTCCCAAATCTCCAGGTTCAAGGGCATCTTCCCACATCGAAAACATGCCTGGGAAACCCAGAAGATGGTACACCGCGTGATCGGGAAAGGTTTCTAAAACGCACCTCATTTCTCCTCTCCTTGTGCTCGGGTTCGCCATTCCAGCCGCTTTACTAACAATCTCCCTACGTGGAGAATCAGCACCGTTAACCTCCTGTTTCGTACAGGTTGCAATTTGTCCTGAGGATGAACGGGAAGAGGGGGAACCAATGAGAGACTAGCTCTAGGTGTTGGGACAGGCACAGGTCACTCTATTTTTCCGTCAGGAAGAAGAATGAACCACAGGCTCAGCCTGCACCCCCGGAACCAGAATAGGGTCTGAAGCAATCCTGCGCTTTTGCGGCCAGCTCCCAAAAAAGCGAGTTGACAAATGGAGCTCAGGGGCACTGCAATTCACAAACCTGCAGAGTTATAAATGATAACTCTCGTCCACAAATATATTGAGGGAAGGCAACGAAGAGGATTTGAAAGCAAGGCAGAATTGCAGGAAACAGATTTCAGGAGGTAGATGCGACTCGCCTTTAAAGCACATGAAAAGCGGCAAAACGTCGACAATGATGCCCTTGGCCAAAAAGGGCGTATGCGTTTTTTCCTGAATATATTCAGGAAAAAACGCATACGCCCTTTTTGGCCAACCAAGCAAGCCGGAAAGGCCAATCAGCACTACAAAGAAGTCTCGCTTGCCATCGGTCAAAAGGGCCATGCTGAAAAAAGTGTAAAAACCAGAAATGCAGGACAGGCCAGGGAGACGTGGGAGCCTTGCTACGCTGATGGGCGGGATGTTAATTGCCAACAGCCACTCTGGAGAAGTGTACGGTGTGTCCTGAAACATGTAATAAACACAGCTTAGAGAGCATAGGGCACTTCCACTCATGGGCGTATACATTGGGAAAACTGAAAATCCACAAGACACAGGCACCCCGAAGTGTAGGGCTGCTCTGTTTACAAGAACCTCCACTTCGGTACACCTTAAATAGCCCAGGATAGAGAAAAATGGATAAAGAAGTTGTGGTACTTATGCACAATGGAATATCACTCAGCCATGAAATCAATGTCATAAGGCGAGTAGCAGCCAGTATGATGAGTGGATTGAGGTACGATGACTCTAAGTGAAATAAGTCACACAGAAAAAGACACTTATCCTAAGATATCACTTATAGAGGGAATGATAAAATAGCTACCCTTGAACTGAATTACAAGACAGAACAGAGTCACACGTTTAGAAAACACACTATGGCTGCTTAACGGGAAAGGTCCGGTGGGGTGATGCATAAAACAAGGGTTTGAAATTAGCTCAGATACCGTTCCATAAGCCAAATATGTAATGGACAAGACGTACACCCTGCTCAGTGAAATGGACTCAACACCACCTATTCACCGCACAAGAATATATCTGACTAGTAAGAATCTTAAAACCTATGTATTGATATCTCTCTGGAAGTGAATCAAGAGGGTGTAAAGCGGCATAAACACAGCAGTGAAAAGCAGCTAAGCCCCATTATCAAAATAAATTACTTGAAAAAAACCCATAAAACAAAGACAGTGAAAGAGAGAGAAATTCATACAAAATCCATTCAGGGGCTCTGATGCAACCTGGATTGACCATATCTAGACCCACAGCTGGATGAGACCTAAGGCTGGACACTCTTGGGGCTGAGAGGATTGGTGAGGTTGGGTGAGCAAACGCAGACCCTTTAAAGTAATACTGCGTGGTACCCATCCCATGGGTCCCAAATCTCCAGGTTCAAGGGCATCTTCCCACATCGAAAACATGCCTGGGAAACCCAGAAGATGGTACACCGCGTGATCGGGAAAGGTTTCTAAAACGCACCTCATTTCTCCTCTCCTTGTGCTCGGGTTCGCCATTCCAGCCGCTTTACTAACAATCTCCCTACGTGGAGAATCAGCACCGTTAACCTCCTGTTTCGTACAGGTTGCAATTTGTCCTGAGGATGAACGGGAAGAGGGGGAACCAATGAGAGACTAGCTCTAGGTGTTGGGACAGGCACAGGTCACTCTATTTTTCCGTCAGGAAGAAGAATGAACCACAGGCTCAGCCTGCACCCCCGGAACCAGAATAGGGTCTGAAGCAATCCTGCGCTTTTGCGGCCAGCTCCCAAAAAAGCGAGTTGACAAATGGAGCTCAGGGGCACTGCAATTCACAAACCTGCAGAGTTATAAATGATAACTCTCGTCCACAAATATATTGAGGGAAGGCAACGAAGAGGATTTGAAAGCAAGGCAGAATTGCAGGAAACAGATTTCAGGAGGTAGATGCGACTCGCCTTTAAAGCACATGAAAAGCGGCAAAACGTCGACAATGATGCCCTTGGCCAAAAAGGGCGTATGCGTTTTTTCCTGAATATATTCAGGAAAAAACGCATACGCCCTTTTTGGCCAACCAAGCAAGCCGGAAAGGCAAATCAGCACTACAAAGAAGTCTCGCTTGCCAACGGTCAAAAGGGCCATGCTGAAAAAAGTGTAAAAACCAGAAATGCAGGACAGACCATGGAGACATGGGAGCCTTGCTACGCTGATGGGCGGGATGTAAATTGCCAGCAGCCACTCTGGAGACGTGTACGGTGTGTCCTGAAACATGTAATAAACACAGCTTAGAGAGCATAAGGCAGTTCCACTCATGGGCGTATACATTGGGAAAACTGAAAATCCACAAGACAAAGGCACCCCGAAGTGTAGGGCTGCTCTGTTTACAAGAACCTCCACTTCGGTACACCTTAAATAGCCCAGGATAGAGAAAAATGGATAAAGAAGTTGTGGTACTTATGCACAATGGAATATCACTCAGCAATGAAATCAATGTCATAAGGCTAGTAGCAGCCAGTACGATGAGTGGATTTAGGTACGATGACTCTAAGTGAAATAAGTCACACAGAAAAAGACACTTATCCTAAGATATCACTTATAGAGGGAATGTCAAAATCGCTACCCTACCCTTGAACTGAATTACAAGACAGAACAGAGTCACACGTTTAGAAAACAAACTATGGTTGCTTAACGGGAAAGGTCAGGTGGGGTGTTGCATAAAACAAGGTTTTGAAATTAGCTCAGATACCGTTCCATATACCAAATATGTAATGGACGAGACCTATTCCCTGCTTAGTGAAATGGACTCAACACCCCCTATTCACCGCAAAAGAATATATCTGACCAGTAAGAATCTTTAAACCTATGTATTGATATCTCTCTGGAAGTGAATCAAGAGGGTGTAAAGCGGCATAAACACAGCAGTGAAAAGCAGCTAAACTCCATTATAAAAATAAATTACTTTAAAAAAACCCATAAAACAAAGACAGTGAAAGAGTGAGAAATTCTTACAAAATCCATTCAGGGGCTCTGATGCAACCTGGATTGACCATATCTAGACCCACAGCTGGATGAGACATAAGGCTGGATACTCTTGGGGCTGAGAGGATTGGTGTGGTTGGGTGAGCAAACGCAGACCCTTTAAAGTAATACTGCGTGGTACCCATCCCACGGGTCCCAAATCTCCAGGTTCAAGGGCATCTTCCTACATCGAAAACATGCCTGGGAAACCCAGAAGATGGTACACCGTGTGATCGGGAAACGTTTCTAAAACGCACCTCATTTCTCCTCTCCTTGTGCTCGGGTTCGCCATTCCAGCCGCTTTACTAACAATCTCCCTACGTGGAGAATCAGCACCGTTAACCTCCTGTTTCGTACAGGTTGCAATTTGTCCTGAGGATGAACGGGAAGAGGGGGAACCAATGAGAGACTAGCTCTAGGTGTTGGGACAGGCACAGGTCACTCTATTTTTCCGTCAGGAAGAAGAATGAACCACAGGCTCAGCCTGCACCCCCGGAACCAGAATAGGGTCTGAAGCAATCCTGCGCTTTTGCGGCCAGCTCCCAAAAAAGCGAGTTGACAAATGGAGCTCAGGGGCACTGCAATTCACAAACCTGCAGAGTTATAAATGATAACTCTCGTCCACAAATATATTGAGGGAAGGCAACGAAGAGGATTTGAAAGCAAGGCAGAATTGCAGGAAACAGATTTCAGGAGGTAGATGCGACTCGCCTTTAAAGCACATGAAAAGCGGCAAAACGTCGACAATGATGCCCTTGGCCAAAAAGGGCGTATGCGTTTTTTCCTGAATATATTCAGGAAAAAACGCATACGCCCTTTTTGGCCAACCAAGCAAGCCGGAAAGGCAAATCAGCACTACAAAGAAGTCTCGCTTGCCATCGGTCAAAAGGGCCATGCTGAAAAAAGTGTAAAAACCAGAAATGCAGGACAGACCATGGAGACATGGGAGCCTTGCTATGCTGATGGGCGGGATGTAAATTGCCAACAGCCACTCTGGAGACGTGTACGGTGTGTCCTGAAACATGTAATAAACACAGCTTAGAGAGCATAGGGCACTTCCACTCATGGGCGTATACATTGGGAAAACTGAAAATCCACAAGACACAGGCACCTCAAAGTGTAGGGCTGCTCTGTTTACAAGAACCTCCACTTTGGTACACCTTAAATAGCCCAGGATAGAGAAAAATGGATAAAGAAGTTGTGGTACTTATGCACAATGGAATATCACTCAGCCATGAAATCAATGTCATAAGGCGAGTAGCAGCCAGTACATTGAATGGATTTAGGTACGATGACTCTAAGTGAAATAAGTCACACAGAAAAAGACACTTATCCTACGATATCACTTATAGAGGGAATGTCAAAATCGCTACCCTTGAACTGAATTACAAGACAGAACAGAGTCACACGTTTAGAAAACACACTATGGCTGCTTAACGGGAAAGGTCAGGTGGGGTGATGCATAAAACAAGGGTTTGAAATTAGCTCAGATACCGTTCCATAAGCCAAATATGTAATGGACAAGACGTACACCCTGCTCAGTGAAATGGACTCAACACCACCTATTCACCTCACAAGAATATATCTGACTAGTAAGAATCTTAAAACCTATGTATTGCTATCTCTCTGGAAGTGAATCAAGAGGGTGTAAAGCTGCATAAACACAGCAGTGAAAAGCAGCTAATCCCCATTATCAAAATAAATTACTTAAAAAAAACCCATAAAACAAAGACAGTGAAAGAGAGAGAAATTCTTACAAAATCCATTCAGGGGCTCTGATGCAACCTGGATTGACCATATCTAGACCCACAGCTGGATGAGACATAAGGCTGGACACTCTTGGGGCTGAGAGGATTGGTGAGGTTGGGTGAGCAAACGCAGACCCTTTAAAGTAATACTGCGAGGTATCCATCCCATGGGTCCCAAATCTCCAGGTTCAAGGGCATCTGCCCACATCGAAAATATGCCTGGGAAACCCAGAAGATGGTACACCGTGTGATCGGGAAAGGTTTCTAAAACGCACCTCATTTCTCCTCTCCTTGTGCTCGGGTTCGCCATTCCAGCCGCTTTACTAACAATCTCCCTACGTGGAGAATCAGCACCGTTAACCTCCTGTTTCGTACAGGTTGCAATTTGTCCTGAGGATGAACGGGAAGAGGGGGAACCAATGAGAGACTAGCTCTAGGTGTTGGGACAGGCACAGGTCACTCTATTTTTCCATCAGGAAGAAGAATGAACCACAGGCTCAGCCTGCCCCCCCGGAACCAGAATAGGGTCTGAAGCAATCCTGCGCTTTTGCGGCCAGCTCCCAAAAAAGCGAGTTGACAAATGGAGCTCAGGGGCACTGCAATTCACAAACCTGCAGAGTTATAAATGATAACTCTTGTCCACAAATATATTGAGGGAAGGCAACGAAGAGGATTTGAAAGCAAGGCAGAATTGCAGGAAACAGATTTCAGGAGGTAGATGCGACTCGCCTTTAAAGCACATGAAAAGCGGCAAAACGCCGACAATGATGCCCTTGGCCAAAAAGGGCGTATGCGATTTTTCCTGAATATATTCAGGAAAAAACGCATACGCCCTTTTTGGCCAACCAAGCAAGCTGGAAAGGCAAATCAGCACTACAAAGAAGTCTCGCTTGCCATCGGTCAAAAGGGCCATGCTGAAAAAAGTGTAAAAACCAGAAATGCAGGACAGGCCAGGGAGACGTGGGAGCCTTGCTACGCTGATGGGCGGGATGTAAATTGCCAACAGCCACTCTGGAGAAGTGTACGCTGTGTCCTGAAACATGTAATAAACACAGCTTAGAGAGCATAGGGCACTTCCACTCATGGGCGTATACATTGGGAAAACTGAAAATCCACAAGACACAGGCACCTCAAAGTGTAGGGCTGCTCTGTTTACAAGAACCTCCACTTTGGTACACCTTAAATAGCCCAGGATAGAGAAAAATGGATAAAGAAGTTGTGGTACTTATGCACAATGGAATATCACTCAGCCATGAAATCAATGTCATAAGGCGAGTAGCAGCCAGTACATTGAATGGATTTAGGTACGATGACTCTAAGTGAAATAAGTCACACAGAAAAAGACACTTATCCTACGATATCACTTATAGAGGGAATGTCAAAATCGCTACCCTTGAACTGAATTACAAGACAGAACACAGTCACACGTTTAGAAAACACACTATGGCTGCTTAACGGGAAAGGTCAGGTGGGGTGATGCATAAAACAAGGGTTTGAAATTAGCTCAGATACCGTTCCATAAGCCAAATATGTAATGGACAAGACGTACACCCTGCTCAGTGAAATGGACTCAACACCACCTATTCACCTCACAAGAATATATCTGACTAGTAAGAATCTTAAAACCTATGTATTGCTATCTCTCTGGAAGTGAATCAAGAGGGTGTAAAGCGGCATAAACACAGCAGTGAAAAGCAGCTAATCCCCATTATCAAAATAAATTACTTAAAAAAAACCCATAAAACAAAGACAGTGAAAGAGAGAGAAATTCTTACAAAATCCATTCAGGGGCTCTGATGCAACCTGGATTGACCATATCTAGACCCACAGCTGGATGAGACATAAGGCTGGACACTCTTGGGGCTGAGAGGATTGGTGAGGTTGGGTGAGCAAACGCAGACCCTTTAAAGTAATACTGCGTGGTATCCATCCCATGGGTCCCAAATCTCCAGGTTCAAGGGCATCTGCCCACATCGAAAACATGCCTGGGAAACCCAGAAGATGGTACACCGTGTGATCGGGAAAGGTTTCTAAAACGCACCTCATTTCTCCTCTCCTTGTGCTCGGGTTCGCCATTCCAGCCGCTTTACTAACAATCTCCCTACGTGGAGAATCAGCACCGTTAACCTCCTGTTTCGTACAGGTTGCAATTTGTCCTGAGGATGAACGGGAAGAGGGGGAACCAATGAGAGACTAGCTCTAGGTGTTGGGACAGGCACAGGTCACTCTATTTTTCCGTCAGGAAGAAGAATGAACCACAGGCTCAGCCTGCACCCCCGGAACCAGAATAGGGTCTGAAGCAATCCTGCGCTTTTGCGGCCAGCTCCCAAAAAAGCGAGTTGACAAATGGAGCTCAGGGGCACTGCAATTCACAAACCTGCAGAGTTATAAATGATAACTCTCGTCCACAAATATATTGAGGGAAGGCAACGAAGAGGATTTGAAAGCAAGGCAGAATTGCAGGAAACAGATTTCAGGAGGTAGATGCGACTCGCCTTTAAAGCACATGAAAAGCGGCAAAACGTCGACAATGATGCCCTTGGCCAAAAAGGGCGTATGCGTTTTTTCCTGAATATATTCAGGAAAAAACGCATACGCCCTTTTTGGCCAACCAAGCAAGCCGGAAAGGCCAATCAGCACTACAAAGAAGTCTCGCTTGCCATCGGTCAAAAGGGCCATGCTGAAAAAAGTGTAAAAACCAGAAATGCAGGACAGGCCAGGGAGACGTGGGAGCCTTGCTACGCTGATGGGCGGGATGTTAATTGCCAACAGCCACTCTGGAGAAGTGTACGGTGTGTCCTGAAACATGTAATAAACACAGCTTAGAGAGCATAGGGCACTTCCACTCATGGGCGTATACATTGGGAAAACTGAAAATCCACAAGACACAGGCACCCCGAAGTGTAGGGCTGCTCTGTTTACAAGAACCTCCACTTCGGTACACCTTAAATAGCCCAGGATAGAGAAAAATGGATAAAGAAGTTGTGGTACTTATGCACAATGGAATATCACTCAGCCATGAAATCAATGTCATAAGGCGAGTAGCAGCCAGTATGATGAGTGGATTGAGGTACGATGACTCTAAGTGAAATAAGTCACACAGAAAAAGACACTTATCCTAAGATATCACTTATAGAGGGAATGATAAAATAGCTACCCTTGAACTGAATTACAAGACAGAACAGAGTCACACGTTTAGAAAACACACTATGGCTGCTTAACGGGAAAGGTCCGGTGGGGTGATGCATAAAACAAGGGTTTGAAATTAGCTCAGATACCGTTCCATAAGCCAAATATGTAATGGACAAGACGTACACCCTGCTCAGTGAAATGGACTCAACACCACCTATTCACCGCACAAGAATATATCTGACTAGTAAGAATCTTAAAACCTATGTATTGATATCTCTCTGGAAGTGAATCAAGAGGGTGTAAAGCGGCATAAACACAGCAGTGAAAAGCAGCTAAGCCCCATTATCAAAATAAATTACTTGAAAAAAACCCATAAAACAAAGACAGTGAAAGAGAGAGAAATTCATACAAAATCCATTCAGGGGCTCTGATGCAACCTGGATTGACCATATCTAGACCCACAGCTGGATGAGACCTAAGGCTGGACACTCTTGGGGCTGAGAGGATTGGTGAGGTTGGGTGAGCAAACGCAGACCCTTTAAAGTAATACTGCGTGGTACCCATCCCATGGGTCCCAAATCTCCAGGTTCAAGGGCATCTTCCCACATCGAAAACATGCCTGGGAAACCCAGAAGATGGTACACCGCGTGATCGGGAAAGGTTTCTAAAACGCACCTCATTTCTCCTCTCCTTGTGCTCGGGTTCGCCATTCCAGCCGCTTTACTAACAATCTCCCTACGTGGAGAATCAGCACCGTTAACCTCCTGTTTCGTACAGGTTGCAATTTGTCCTGAGGATGAACGGGAAGAGGGGGAACCAATGAGAGACTAGCTCTAGGTGTTGGGACAGGCACAGGTCACTCTATTTTTCCGTCAGGAAGAAGAATGAACCACAGGCTCAGCCTGCACCCCCGGAACCAGAATAGGGTCTGAAGCAATCCTGCGCTTTTGCGGCCAGCTCCCAAAAAAGCGAGTTGACAAATGGAGCTCAGGGGCACTGCAATTCACAAACCTGCAGAGTTATAAATGATAACTCTCGTCCACAAATATATTGAGGGAAGGCAACGAAGAGGATTTGAAAGCAAGGCAGAATTGCAGGAAACAGATTTCAGGAGGTAGATGCGACTCGCCTTTAAAGCACATGAAAAGCGGCAAAACGTCGACAATGATGCCCTTGGCCAAAAAGGGCGTATGCGTTTTTTCCTGAATATATTCAGGAAAAAACGCATACGCCCTTTTTGGCCAACCAAGCAAGCCGGAAAGGCAAATCAGCACTACAAAGAAGTCTCGCTTGCCAACGGTCAAAAGGGCCATGCTGAAAAAAGTGTAAAAACCAGAAATGCAGGACAGACCATGGAGACATGGGAGCCTTGCTACGCTGATGGGCGGGATGTAAATTGCCAGCAGCCACTCTGGAGACGTGTACGGTGTGTCCTGAAACATGTAATAAACACAGCTTAGAGAGCATAAGGCAGTTCCACTCATGGGCGTATACATTGGGAAAACTGAAAATCCACAAGACAAAGGCACCCCGAAGTGTAGGGCTGCTCTGTTTACAAGAACCTCCACTTCGGTACACCTTAAATAGCCCAGGATAGAGAAAAATGGATAAAGAAGTTGTGGTACTTATGCACAATGGAATATCACTCAGCAATGAAATCAATGTCATAAGGCTAGTAGCAGCCAGTACGATGAGTGGATTTAGGTACGATGACTCTAAGTGAAATAAGTCACACAGAAAAAGACACTTATCCTAAGATATCACTTATAGAGGGAATGTCAAAATCGCTACCCTACCCTTGAACTGAATTACAAGACAGAACAGAGTCACACGTTTAGAAAACAAACTATGGTTGCTTAACGGGAAAGGTCAGGTGGGGTGTTGCATAAAACAAGGTTTTGAAATTAGCTCAGATACCGTTCCATATACCAAATATGTAATGGACGAGACCTATTCCCTGCTTAGTGAAATGGACTCAACACCCCCTATTCACCGCAAAAGAATATATCTGACCAGTAAGAATCTTTAAACCTATGTATTGATATCTCTCTGGAAGTGAATCAAGAGGGTGTAAAGCGGCATAAACACAGCAGTGAAAAGCAGCTAAACTCCATTATAAAAATAAATTACTTTAAAAAAACCCATAAAACAAAGACAGTGAAAGAGTGAGAAATTCTTACAAAATCCATTCAGGGGCTCTGATGCAACCTGGATTGACCATATCTAGACCCACAGCTGGATGAGACATAAGGCTGGATACTCTTGGGGCTGAGAGGATTGGTGTGGTTGGGTGAGCAAACGCAGACCCTTTAAAGTAATACTGCGTGGTACCCATCCCACGGGTCCCAAATCTCCAGGTTCAAGGGCATCTTCCTACATCGAAAACATGCCTGGGAAACCCAGAAGATGGTACACCGTGTGATCGGGAAACGTTTCTAAAACGCACCTCATTTCTCCTCTCCTTGTGCTCGGGTTCGCCATTCCAGCCGCTTTACTAACAATCTCCCTACGTGGAGAATCAGCACCGTTAACCTCCTGTTTCGTACAGGTTGCAATTTGTCCTGAGGATGAACGGGAAGAGGGGGAACCAATGAGAGACTAGCTCTAGGTGTTGGGACAGGCACAGGTCACTCTATTTTTCCGTCAGGAAGAAGAATGAACCACAGGCTCAGCCTGCACCCCCGGAACCAGAATAGGGTCTGAAGCAATCCTGCGCTTTTGCGGCCAGCTCCCAAAAAAGCGAGTTGACAAATGGAGCTCAGGGGCACTGCAATTCACAAACCTGCAGAGTTATAAATGATAACTCTCGTCCACAAATATATTGAGGGAAGGCAACGAAGAGGATTTGAAAGCAAGGCAGAATTGCAGGAAACAGATTTCAGGAGGTAGATGCGACTCGCCTTTAAAGCACATGAAAAGCGGCAAAACGTCGACAATGATGCCCTTGGCCAAAAAGGGCGTATGCGTTTTTTCCTGAATATATTCAGGAAAAAACGCATACGCCCTTTTTGGCCAACCAAGCAAGCCGGAAAGGCAAATCAGCACTACAAAGAAGTCTCGCTTGCCATCGGTCAAAAGGGCCATGCTGAAAAAAGTGTAAAAACCAGAAATGCAGGACAGACCATGGAGACATGGGAGCCTTGCTATGCTGATGGGCGGGATGTAAATTGCCAACAGCCACTCTGGAGACGTGTACGGTGTGTCCTGAAACATGTAATAAACACAGCTTAGAGAGCATAGGGCACTTCCACTCATGGGCGTATACATTGGGAAAACTGAAAATCCACAAGACACAGGCACCTCAAAGTGTAGGGCTGCTCTGTTTACAAGAACCTCCACTTTGGTACACCTTAAATAGCCCAGGATAGAGAAAAATGGATAAAGAAGTTGTGGTACTTATGCACAATGGAATATCACTCAGCCATGAAATCAATGTCATAAGGCGAGTAGCAGCCAGTACATTGAATGGATTTAGGTACGATGACTCTAAGTGAAATAAGTCACACAGAAAAAGACACTTATCCTACGATATCACTTATAGAGGGAATGTCAAAATCGCTACCCTTGAACTGAATTACAAGACAGAACAGAGTCACACGTTTAGAAAACACACTATGGCTGCTTAACGGGAAAGGTCAGGTGGGGTGATGCATAAAACAAGGGTTTGAAATTAGCTCAGATACCGTTCCATAAGCCAAATATGTAATGGACAAGACGTACACCCTGCTCAGTGAAATGGACTCAACACCACCTATTCACCTCACAAGAATATATCTGACTAGTAAGAATCTTAAAACCTATGTATTGCTATCTCTCTGGAAGTGAATCAAGAGGGTGTAAAGCTGCATAAACACAGCAGTGAAAAGCAGCTAATCCCCATTATCAAAATAAATTACTTAAAAAAAACCCATAAAACAAAGACAGTGAAAGAGAGAGAAATTCTTACAAAATCCATTCAGGGGCTCTGATGCAACCTGGATTGACCATATCTAGACCCACAGCTGGATGAGACATAAGGCTGGACACTCTTGGGGCTGAGAGGATTGGTGAGGTTGGGTGAGCAAACGCAGACCCTTTAAAGTAATACTGCGAGGTATCCATCCCATGGGTCCCAAATCTCCAGGTTCAAGGGCATCTGCCCACATCGAAAATATGCCTGGGAAACCCAGAAGATGGTACACCGTGTGATCGGGAAAGGTTTCTAAAACGCACCTCATTTCTCCTCTCCTTGTGCTCGGGTTCGCCATTCCAGCCGCTTTACTAACAATCTCCCTACGTGGAGAATCAGCACCGTTAACCTCCTGTTTCGTACAGGTTGCAATTTGTCCTGAGGATGAACGGGAAGAGGGGGAACCAATGAGAGACTAGCTCTAGGTGTTGGGACAGGCACAGGTCACTCTATTTTTCCATCAGGAAGAAGAATGAACCACAGGCTCAGCCTGCCCCCCCGGAACCAGAATAGGGTCTGAAGCAATCCTGCGCTTTTGCGGCCAGCTCCCAAAAAAGCGAGTTGACAAATGGAGCTCAGGGGCACTGCAATTCACAAACCTGCAGAGTTATAAATGATAACTCTTGTCCACAAATATATTGAGGGAAGGCAACGAAGAGGATTTGAAAGCAAGGCAGAATTGCAGGAAACAGATTTCAGGAGGTAGATGCGACTCGCCTTTAAAGCACATGAAAAGCGGCAAAACGACGACAATGATGCCCTTGGCCAAAAAGGGCGTATGCGATTTTTCCTGAATATATTCAGGAAAAAACGCATACGCCCTTTTTGGCCAACCAAGCAAGCTGGTAAGGCAAATCAGCACTACAAAGAAGTCTCGCTTGCCATCGGTCAAAAGGGCCATGCTGAAAAAAGTGTAAAAACCAGAAATGCAGGACAGGCCAGGGAGACGTGGGAGCCTTGCTACGCTGATGGGCGGGATGTAAATTGCCAACAGCCACTCTGGAGAAGTGTACGCTGTGTCCTGAAACATGTAATAAACACAGCTTAGAGAGCATAGGGCACTTCCACTCATGGGCGTATACATTGGGAAAACTGAAAATCCACAAGACACAGGCACCTCAAAGTGTAGGGCTGCTCTGTTTACAAGAACCTCCACTTTGGTACACCTTAAATAGCCCAGGATAGAGAAAAATGGATAAAGAAGTTGTGGTACTTATGCACAATGGAATATCACTCAGCCATGAAATCAATGTCATAAGGCGAGTAGCAGCCAGTACATTGAATGGATTTAGGTACGATGACTCTAAGTGAAATAAGTCACACAGAAAAAGACACTTATCCTACGATATCACTTATAGAGGGAATGTCAAAATCGCTACCCTTGAACTGAATTACAAGACAGAACACAGTCACACGTTTAGAAAACACACTATGGCTGCTTAACGGGAAAGGTCAGGTGGGGTGATGCATAAAACAAGGGTTTGAAATTAGCTCAGATACCGTTCCATAAGCCAAATATGTAATGGACAAGACGTACACCCTGCTCAGTGAAATGGACTCAACACCACCTATTCACCTCACAAGAATATATCTGACTAGTAAGAATCTTAAAACCTATGTATTGCTATCTCTCTGGAAGTGAATCAAGAGGGTGTAAAGCGGCATAAACACAGCAGTGAAAAGCAGCTAATCCCCATTATCAAAATAAATTACTTAAAAAAAACCCATAAAACAAAGACAGTGAAAGAGAGAGAAATTCTTACAAAATCCATTCAGGGGCTCTGATGCAACCTGGATTGACCATATCTAGACCCACAGCTGGATGAGACATAAGGCTGGACACTCTTGGGGCTGAGAGGATTGGTGAGGTTGGGTGAGCAAACGCAGACCCTTTAAAGTAATACTGCGTGGTATCCATCCCATGGGTCCCAAATCTCCAGGTTCAAGGGCATCTGCCCACATCGAAAACATGCCTGGGAAACCCAGAAGATGGTACACCGTGTGATCGGGAAAGGTTTCTAAAACGCACCTCATTTCTCCTCTCCTTGTGCTCGGGTTCGCCATTCCAGCCGCTTTACTAACAATCTCCCTACGTGGAGAATCAGCACCGTTAACCTCCTGTTTCGTACAGGTTGCAATTTGTCCTGAGGATGAACGGGAAGAGGGGGAACCAATGAGAGACTAGCTCTAGGTGTTGGGACAGGCACAGGTCACTCTATTTTTCCGTCAGGAAGAAGAATGAACCACAGGCTCAGCCTGCACCCCCGGAACCAGAATAGGGTCTGAAGCAATCCTGCGCTTTTGCGGCCAGCTCCCAAAAAAGCGAGTTGACAAATGGAGCTCAGGGGCACTGCAATTCACAAACCTGCAGAGTTATAAATGATAACTCTCGTCCACAAATATATTGAGGGAAGGCAACGAAGAGGATTTGAAAGCAAGGCAGAATTGCAGGAAACAGATTTCAGGAGGTAGATGCGACTCGCCTTTAAAGCACATGAAAAGCGGCAAAACGTCGACAATGATGCCCTTGGCCAAAAAGGGCGTATGCGTTTTTTCCTGAATATATTCAGGAAAAAACGCATACGCCCTTTTTGGCCAACCAAGCAAGCCGGAAAGGCCAATCAGCACTACAAAGAAGTCTCGCTTGCCATCGGTCAAAAGGGCCATGCTGAAAAAAGTGTAAAAACCAGAAATGCAGGACAGGCCAGGGAGACGTGGGAGCCTTGCTACGCTGATGGGCGGGATGTTAATTGCCAACAGCCACTCTGGAGAAGTGTACGGTGTGTCCTGAAACATGTAATAAACACAGCTTAGAGAGCATAGGGCACTTCCACTCATGGGCGTATACATTGGGAAAACTGAAAATCCACAAGACACAGGCACCCCGAAGTGTAGGGCTGCTCTGTTTACAAGAACCTCCACTTCGGTACACCTTAAATAGCCCAGGATAGAGAAAAATGGATAAAGAAGTTGTGGTACTTATGCACAATGGAATATCACTCAGCCATGAAATCAATGTCATAAGGCGAGTAGCAGCCAGTATGATGAGTGGATTGAGGTACGATGACTCTAAGTGAAATAAGTCACACAGAAAAAGACACTTATCCTAAGATATCACTTATAGAGGGAATGATAAAATAGCTACCCTTGAACTGAATTACAAGACAGAACAGAGTCACACGTTTAGAAAACACACTATGGCTGCTTAACGGGAAAGGTCCGGTGGGGTGATGCATAAAACAAGGGTTTGAAATTAGCTCAGATACCGTTCCATAAGCCAAATATGTAATGGACAAGACGTACACCCTGCTCAGTGAAATGGACTCAACACCACCTATTCACCGCACAAGAATATATCTGACTAGTAAGAATCTTAAAACCTATGTATTGCTATCTCTCTGGAAGTGAATCAAGAGGGTGTAAAGCGGCATAAACACAGCAGTGAAAAGCAGCTAAGCCCCATTATCAAAATAAATTACTTGAAAAAAACCCATAAAACAAAGACAGTGAAAGAGAGAGAAATTCATACAAAATCCATTCAGGGGCTCTGATGCAACCTGGATTGACCATATCTAGACCCACAGCTGGATGAGACCTAAGGCTGGACACTCTTGGGGCTGAGAGGATTGGTGAGGTTGGGTGAGCAAACGCAGACCCTTTAAAGTAATACTGCGTGGTACCCATCCCATGGGTCCCAAATCTCCAGGTTCAAGGGCATCTTCCCACATCGAAAACATGCCTGGGAAACCCAGAAGATGGTACACCGCGTGATCGGGAAAGGTTTCTAAAACGCACCTCATTTCTCCTCTCCTTGTGCTCGGGTTCGCCATTCCAGCCGCTTTACTAACAATCTCCCTACGTGGAGAATCAGCACCGTTAACCTCCTGTTTCGTACAGGTTGCAATTTGTCCTGAGGATGAACGGGAAGAGGGGGAACCAATGAGAGACTAGCTCTAGGTGTTGGGACAGGCACAGGTCACTCTATTTTTCCGTCAGGAAGAAGAATGAACCACAGGCTCAGCCTGCACCCCCGGAACCAGAATAGGGTCTGAAGCAATCCTGCGCTTTTGCGGCCAGCTCCCAAAAAAGCGAGTTGACAAATGGAGCTCAGGGGCACTGCAATTCACAAACCTGCAGAGTTATAAATGATAACTCTCGTCCACAAATATATTGAGGGAAGGCAACGAAGAGGATTTGAAAGCAAGGCAGAATTGCAGGAAACAGATTTCAGGAGGTAGATGCGACTCGCCTTTAAAGCACATGAAAAGCGGCAAAACGTCGACAATGATGCCCTTGGCCAAAAACGGCGTAGGCGTTTTTTCCTGAATATATTCAGGAAAAAACGCATACGCCCTTTTTGGCCAACCAAGCAAGCCGGAAAGGCAAATCAGCACTACAAAGAAGTCTCGCTTGCCAACGGTCAAAAGGGCCATGCTGAAAAAAGTGTAAAAACCAGAAATGCAGGACAGACCATGGAGACATGGGAGCCTTGCTACGCTGATGGGCGGGATGTAAATTGCCAGCAGCCACTCTGGAGACGTGTACGGTGTGTCCTGAAACATGTAATAAACACAGCTTAGAGAGCATAAGGCAGTTCCACTCATGGGCGTATACATTGGGAAAACTGAAAATCCACAAGACAAAGGCACCCCGAAGTGTAGGGCTGCTCTGTTTACAAGAACCTCCACTTCGGTACACCTTAAATAGCCCAGGATAGAGAAAAATGGATAAAGAAGTTGTGGTACTTATGCACAATGGAATATCACTCAGCAATGAAATCAATGTCATAAGGCTAGTAGCAGCCAGTACGATGAGTGGATTTAGGTACGATGACTCTAAGTGAAATAAGTCACACAGAAAAAGACACTTATCCTAAGATATCACTTATAGAGGGAATGTCAAAATCGCTACCCTACCCTTGAACTGAATTACAAGACAGAACAGAGTCACACGTTTAGAAAACAAACTATGGTTGCTTAACGGGAAAGGTCAGGTGGGGTGTTGCATAAAACAAGGTTTTGAAATTAGCTCAGATACCGTTCCATATACCAAATATGTAATGGACGAGACCTATTCCCTGCTTAGTGAAATGGACTCAACACCCCCTATTCACCGCAAAAGAATATATCTGACCAGTAAGAATCTTTAAACCTATGTATTGATATCTCTCTGGAAGTGAATCAAGAGGGTGTAAAGCGGCATAAACACAGCAGTGAAAAGCAGCTAAACTCCATTATAAAAATAAATTACTTTAAAAAAACCCATAAAACAAAGACAGTGAAAGAGTGAGAAATTCTTACAAAATCCATTCAGGGGCTCTGATGCAACCTGGATTGACCATATCTAGACCCACAGCTGGATGAGACATAAGGCTGGATACTCTTGGGGCTGAGAGGATTGGTGTGGTTGGGTGAGCAAACGCAGACCCTTTAAAGTAATACTGCGTGGTACCCATCCCACGGGTCCCAAATCTCCAGGTTCAAGGGCATCTTCCTACATCGAAAACATGCCTGGGAAACCCAGAAGATGGTACACCGTGTGATCGGGAAACGTTTCTAAAACGCACCTCATTTCTCCTCTCCTTGTGCTCGGGTTCGCCATTCCAGCCGCTTTACTAACAATCTCCCTACGTGGAGAATCAGCACCGTTAACCTCCTGTTTCGTACAGGTTGCAATTTGTCCTGAGGATGAACGGGAAGAGGGGGAACCAATGAGAGACTAGCTCTAGGTGTTGGGACAGGCACAGGTCACTCTATTTTTCCGTCAGGAAGAAGAATGAACCACAGGCTCAGCCTGCACCCCCGGAACCAGAATAGGGTCTGAAGCAATCCTGCGCTTTTGCGGCCAGCTCCCAAAAAAGCGAGTTGACAAATGGAGCTCAGGGGCACTGCAATTCACAAACCTGCAGAGTTATAAATGATAACTCTCGTCCACAAATATATTGAGGGAAGGCAACGAAGAGGATTTGAAAGCAAGGCAGAATTGCAGGAAACAGATTTCAGGAGGTAGATGCGACTCGCCTTTAAAGCACATGAAAAGCGGCAAAACGTCGACAATGATGCCCTTGGCCAAAAAGGGCGTATGCGTTTTTTCCTGAATATATTCAGGAAAAAACGCATACGCCCTTTTTGGCCAACCAAGCAAGCCGGAAAGGCAAATCAGCACTACAAAGAAGTCTCGCTTGCCATCGGTCAAAAGGGCCATGCTGAAAAAAGTGTAAAAACCAGAAATGCAGGACAGACCATGGAGACATGGGAGCCTTGCTATGCTGATGGGCGGGATGTAAATTGCCAACAGCCACTCTGGAGACGTGTACGGTGTGTCCTGAAACATGTAATAAACACAGCTTAGAGAGCATAGGGCACTTCCACTCATGGGCGTATACATTGGGAAAACTGAAAATCCACAAGACACAGGCACCTCAAAGTGTAGGGCTGCTCTGTTTACAAGAACCTCCACTTTGGTACACCTTAAATAGCCCAGGATAGAGAAAAATGGATAAAGAAGTTGTGGTACTTATGCACAATGGAATATCACTCAGCCATGAAATCAATGTCATAAGGCGAGTAGCAGCCAGTACATTGAATGGATTTAGGTACGATGACTCTAAGTGAAATAAGTCACACAGAAAAAGACACTTATCCTACGATATCACTTATAGAGGGAATGTCAAAATCGCTACCCTTGAACTGAATTACAAGACAGAACAGAGTCACACGTTTAGAAAACACACTATGGCTGCTTAACGGGAAAGGTCAGGTGGGGTGATGCATAAAACAAGGGTTTGAAATTAGCTCAGATACCGTTCCATAAGCCAAATATGTAATGGACAAGACGTACACCCTGCTCAGTGAAATGGACTCAACACCACCTATTCACCTCACAAGAATATATCTGACTAGTAAGAATCTTAAAACCTATGTATTGCTATCTCTCTGGAAGTGAATCAAGAGGGTGTAAAGCTGCATAAACACAGCAGTGAAAAGCAGCTAATCCCCATTATCAAAATAAATTACTTAAAAAAAACCCATAAAACAAAGACAGTGAAAGAGAGAGAAATTCTTACAAAATCCATTCAGGGGCTCTGATGCAACCTGGATTGACCATATCTAGACCCACAGCTGGATGAGACATAAGGCTGGACACTCTTGGGGCTGAGAGGATTGGTGAGGTTGGGTGAGCAAACGCAGACCCTTTAAAGTAATACTGCGAGGTATCCATCCCATGGGTCCCAAATCTCCAGGTTCAAGGGCATCTGCCCACATCGAAAATATGCCTGGGAAACCCAGAAGATGGTACACCGTGTGATCGGGAAAGGTTTCTAAAACGCACCTCATTTCTCCTCTCCTTGTGCTCGGGTTCGCCATTCCAGCCGCTTTACTAACAATCTCCCTACGTGGAGAATCAGCACCGTTAACCTCCTGTTTCGTACAGGTTGCAATTTGTCCTGAGGATGAACGGGAAGAGGGGGAACCAATGAGAGACTAGCTCTAGGTGTTGGGACAGGCACAGGTCACTCTATTTTTCCATCAGGAAGAAGAATGAACCACAGGCTCAGCCTGCCCCCCCGGAACCAGAATAGGGTCTGAAGCAATCCTGCGCTTTTGCGGCCAGCTCCCAAAAAAGCGAGTTGACAAATGGAGCTCAGGGGCACTGCAATTCACAAACCTGCAGAGTTATAAATGATAACTCTTGTCCACAAATATATTGAGGGAAGGCAACGAAGAGGATTTGAAAGCAAGGCAGAATTGCAGGAAACAGATTTCAGGAGGTAGATGCGACTCGCCTTTAAAGCACATGAAAAGCGGCAAAACGACGACAATGATGCCCTTGGCCAAAAAGGGCGTATGCGATTTTTCCTGAATATATTCAGGAAAAAACGCATACGCCCATTTTGGCCAACCAAGCAAGCTGGAAAGGCAAATCAGCACTACAAAGAAGTCTCGCTTGCCATCGGTCAAAAGGGCCATGCTGAAAAAAGTGTAAAAACCAGAAATGCAGGACAGGCCAGGGAGACGTGGGAGCCTTGCTACGCTGATGGGCGGGATGTAAATTGCCAACAGCCACTCTGGAGAAGTGTACGCTGTGTCCTGAAACATGTAATAAACACAGCTTAGAGAGCATAGGGCACTTCCACTCATGGGCGTATACATTGGGAAAACTGAAAATCCACAAGACACAGGCACCTCAAAGTGTAGGGCTGCTCTGTTTACAAGAACCTCCACTTTGGTACACCTTAAATAGCCCAGGATAGAGAAAAATGGATAAAGAAGTTGTGGTACTTATGCACAATGGAATATCACTCAGCCATGAAATCAATGTCATAAGGCGAGTAGCAGCCAGTACATTGAATGGATTTAGGTACGATGACTCTAAGTGAAATAAGTCACACAGAAAAAGACACTTATCCTACGATATCACTTATAGAGGGAATGTCAAAATCGCTACCCTTGAACTGAATTACAAGACAGAACACAGTCACACGTTTAGAAAACACACTATGGCTGCTTAACGGGAAAGGTCAGGTGGGGTGATGCATAAAACAAGGGTTTGAAATTAGCTCAGATACCGTTCCATAAGCCAAATATGTAATGGACAAGACGTACACCCTGCTCAGTGAAATGGACTCAACACCACCTATTCACCTCACAAGAATATATCTGACTAGTAAGAATCTTAAAACCTATGTATTGCTATCTCTCTGGAAGTGAATCAAGAGGGTGTAAAGCGGCATAAACACAGCAGTGAAAAGCAGCTAATCCCCATTATCAAAATAAATTACTTAAAAAAAACCCATAAAACAAAGACAGTGAAAGAGAGAGAAATTCTTACAAAATCCATTCAGGGGCTCTGATGCAACCTGGATTGACCATATCTAGACCCACAGCTGGATGAGACATAAGGCTGGACACTCTTGGGGCTGAGAGGATTGGTGAGGTTGGGTGAGCAAACGCAGACCCTTTAAAGTAATACTGCGTGGTATCCATCCCATGGGTCCCAAATCTCCAGGTTCAAGGGCATCTGCCCACATCGAAAACATGCCTGGGAAACCCAGAAGATGGTACACCGTGTGATCGGGAAAGGTTTCTAAAACGCACCTCATTTCTCCTCTCCTTGTGCTCGGGTTCGCCATTCCAGCCGCTTTACTAACAATCTCCCTACGTGGAGAATCAGCACCGTTAACCTCCTGTTTCGTACAGGTTGCAATTTGTCCTGAGGATGAACGGGAAGAGGGGGAACCAATGAGAGACTAGCTCTAGGTGTTGGGACAGGCACAGGTCACTCTATTTTTCCGTCAGGAAGAAGAATGAACCACAGGCTCAGCCTGCACCCCCGGAACCAGAATAGGGTCTGAAGCAATCCTGCGCTTTTGCGGCCAGCTCCCAAAAAAGCGAGTTGACAAATGGAGCTCAGGGGCACTGCAATTCACAAACCTGCAGAGTTATAAATGATAACTCTCGTCCACAAATATATTGAGGGAAGGCAACGAAGAGGATTTGAAAGCAAGGCAGAATTGCAGGAAACAGATTTCAGGAGGTAGATGCGACTCGCCTTTAAAGCACATGAAAAGCGGCAAAACGTCGACAATGATGCCCTTGGCCAAAAAGGGCGTATGCGTTTTTTCCTGAATATATTCAGGAAAAAACGCATACGCCCTTTTTGGCCAACCAAGCAAGCCGGAAAGGCCAATCAGCACTACAAAGAAGTCTCGCTTGCCATCGGTCAAAAGGGCCATGCTGAAAAAAGTGTAAAAACCAGAAATGCAGGACAGGCCAGGGAGACGTGGGAGCCTTGCTACGCTGATGGGCGGGATGTTAATTGCCAACAGCCACTCTGGAGAAGTGTACGGTGTGTCCTGAAACATGTAATAAACACAGCTTAGAGAGCATAGGGCACTTCCACTCATGGGCGTATACATTGGGAAAACTGAAAATCCACAAGACACAGGCACCCCGAAGTGTAGGGCTGCTCTGTTTACAAGAACCTCCACTTCGGTACACCTTAAATAGCCCAGGATAGAGAAAAATGGATAAAGAAGTTGTGGTACTTATGCACAATGGAATATCACTCAGCCATGAAATCAATGTCATAAGGCGAGTAGCAGCCAGTATGATGAGTGGATTGAGGTACGATGACTCTAAGTGAAATAAGTCACACAGAAAAAGACACTTATCCTAAGATATCACTTATAGAGGGAATGATAAAATAGCTACCCTTGAACTGAATTACAAGACAGAACAGAGTCACACGTTTAGAAAACACACTATGGCTGCTTAACGGGAAAGGTCCGGTGGGGTGATGCATAAAACAAGGGTTTGAAATTAGCTCAGATACCGTTCCATAAGCCAAATATGTAATGGACAAGACGTACACCCTGCTCAGTGAAATGGACTCAACACCACCTATTCACCGCACAAGAATATATCTGACTAGTAAGAATCTTAAAACCTATGTATTGATATCTCTCTGGAAGTGAATCAAGAGGGTGTAAAGCGGCATAAACACAGCAGTGAAAAGCAGCTAAGCCCCATTATCAAAATAAATTACTTGAAAAAAACCCATAAAACAAAGACAGTGAAAGAGAGAGAAATTCATACAAAATCCATTCAGGGGCTCTGATGCAACCTGGATTGACCATATCTAGACCCACAGCTGGATGAGACCTAAGGCTGGACACTCTTGGGGCTGAGAGGATTGGTGAGGTTGGGTGAGCAAACGCAGACCCTTTAAAGTAATACTGCGTGGTACCCATCCCATGGGTCCCAAATCTCCAGGTTCAAGGGCATCTTCCCACATCGAAAACATGCCTGGGAAACCCAGAAGATGGTACACCGCGTGATCGGGAAAGGTTTCTAAAACGCACCTCATTTCTCCTCTCCTTGTGCTCGGGTTCGCCATTCCAGCCGCTTTACTAACAATCTCCCTACGTGGAGAATCAGCACCGTTAACCTCCTGTTTCGTACAGGTTGCAATTTGTCCTGAGGATGAACGGGAAGAGGGGGAACCAATGAGAGACTAGCTCTAGGTGTTGGGACAGGCACAGGTCACTCTATTTTTCCGTCAGGAAGAAGAATGAACCACAGGCTCAGCCTGCACCCCCGGAACCAGAATAGGGTCTGAAGCAATCCTGCGCTTTTGCGGCCAGCTCCCAAAAAAGCGAGTTGACAAATGGAGCTCAGGGGCACTGCAATTCACAAACCTGCAGAGTTATAAATGATAACTCTCGTCCACAAATATATTGAGGGAAGGCAACGAAGAGGATTTGAAAGCAAGGCAGAATTGCAGGAAACAGATTTCAGGAGGTAGATGCGACTCGCCTTTAAAGCACATGAAAAGCGGCAAAACGTCGACAATGATGCCCTTGGCCAAAAAGGGCGTATGCGTTTTTTCCTGAATATATTCAGGAAAAAACGCATACGCCCTTTTTGGCCAACCAAGCAAGCCGGAAAGGCAAATCAGCACTACAAAGAAGTCTCGCTTGCCAACGGTCAAAAGGGCCATGCTGAAAAAAGTGTAAAAACCAGAAATGCAGGACAGACCATGGAGACATGGGAGCCTTGCTACGCTGATGGGCGGGATGTAAATTGCCAGCAGCCACTCTGGAGACGTGTACGGTGTGTCCTGAAACATGTAATAAACACAGCTTAGAGAGCATAAGGCAGTTCCACTCATGGGCGTATACATTGGGAAAACTGAAAATCCACAAGACAAAGGCACCCCGAAGTGTAGGGCTGCTCTGTTTACAAGAACCTCCACTTCGGTACACCTTAAATAGCCCAGGATAGAGAAAAATGGATAAAGAAGTTGTGGTACTTATGCACAATGGAATATCACTCAGCAATGAAATCAATGTCATAAGGCTAGTAGCAGCCAGTACGATGAGTGGATTTAGGTACGATGACTCTAAGTGAAATAAGTCACACAGAAAAAGACACTTATCCTAAGATATCACTTATAGAGGGAATGTCAAAATCGCTACCCTACCCTTGAACTGAATTACAAGACAGAACAGAGTCACACGTTTAGAAAACAAACTATGGTTGCTTAACGGGAAAGGTCAGGTGGGGTGTTGCATAAAACAAGGTTTTGAAATTAGCTCAGATACCGTTCCATATACCAAATATGTAATGGACGAGACCTATTCCCTGCTTAGTGAAATGGACTCAACACCCCCTATTCACCGCAAAAGAATATATCTGACCAGTAAGAATCTTTAAACCTATGTATTGATATCTCTCTGGAAGTGAATCAAGAGGGTGTAAAGCGGCATAAACACAGCAGTGAAAAGCAGCTAAACTCCATTATAAAAATAAATTACTTTAAAAAAACCCATAAAACAAAGACAGTGAAAGAGTGAGAAATTCTTACAAAATCCATTCAGGGGCTCTGATGCAACCTGGATTGACCATATCTAGACCCACAGCTGGATGAGACATAAGGCTGGATACTCTTGGGGCTGAGAGGATTGGTGTGGTTGGGTGAGCAAACGCAGACCCTTTAAAGTAATACTGCGTGGTACCCATCCCACGGGTCCCAAATCTCCAGGTTCAAGGGCATCTTCCTACATCGAAAACATGCCTGGGAAACCCAGAAGATGGTACACCGTGTGATCGGGAAACGTTTCTAAAACGCACCTCATTTCTCCTCTCCTTGTGCTCGGGTTCGCCATTCCAGCCGCTTTACTAACAATCTCCCTACGTGGAGAATCAGCACCGTTAACCTCCTGTTTCGTACAGGTTGCAATTTGTCCTGAGGATGAACGGGAAGAGGGGGAACCAATGAGAGACTAGCTCTAGGTGTTGGGACAGGCACAGGTCACTCTATTTTTCCGTCAGGAAGAAGAATGAACCACAGGCTCAGCCTGCACCCCCGGAACCAGAATAGGGTCTGAAGCAATCCTGCGCTTTTGCGGCCAGCTCCCAAAAAAGCGAGTTGACAAATGGAGCTCAGGGGCACTGCAATTCACAAACCTGCAGAGTTATAAATGATAACTCTCGTCCACAAATATATTGAGGGAAGGCAACGAAGAGGATTTGAAAGCAAGGCAGAATTGCAGGAAACAGATTTCAGGAGGTAGATGCGACTCGCCTTTAAAGCACATGAAAAGCGGCAAAACGTCGACAATGATGCCCTTGGCCAAAAAGGGCGTATGCGTTTTTTCCTGAATATATTCAGGAAAAAACGCATACGCCCTTTTTGGCCAACCAAGCAAGCCGGAAAGGCAAATCAGCACTACAAAGAAGTCTCGCTTGCCATCGGTCAAAAGGGCCATGCTGAAAAAAGTGTAAAAACCAGAAATGCAGGACAGACCATGGAGACATGGGAGCCTTGCTATGCTGATGGGCGGGATGTAAATTGCCAACAGCCACTCTGGAGACGTGTACGGTGTGTCCTGAAACATGTAATAAACACAGCTTAGAGAGCATAGGGCACTTCCACTCATGGGCGTATACATTGGGAAAACTGAAAATCCACAAGACACAGGCACCTCAAAGTGTAGGGCTGCTCTGTTTACAAGAACCTCCACTTTGGTACACCTTAAATAGCCCAGGATAGAGAAAAATGGATAAAGAAGTTGTGGTACTTATGCACAATGGAATATCACTCAGCCATGAAATCAATGTCATAAGGCGAGTAGCAGCCAGTACATTGAATGGATTTAGGTACGATGACTCTAAGTGAAATAAGTCACACAGAAAAAGACACTTATCCTACGATATCACTTATAGAGGGAATGTCAAAATCGCTACCCTTGAACTGAATTACAAGACAGAACAGAGTCACACGTTTAGAAAACACACTATGGCTGCTTAACGGGAAAGGTCAGGTGGGGTGATGCATAAAACAAGGGTTTGAAATTAGCTCAGATACCGTTCCATAAGCCAAATATGTAATGGACAAGACGTACACCCTGCTCAGTGAAATGGACTCAACACCACCTATTCACCTCACAAGAATATATCTGACTAGTAAGAATCTTAAAACCTATGTATTGCTATCTCTCTGGAAGTGAATCAAGAGGGTGTAAAGCTGCATAAACACAGCAGTGAAAAGCAGCTAATCCCCATTATCAAAATAAATTACTTAAAAAAAACCCATAAAACAAAGACAGTGAAAGAGAGAGAAATTCTTACAAAATCCATTCAGGGGCTCTGATGCAACCTGGATTGACCATATCTAGACCCACAGCTGGATGAGACATAAGGCTGGACACTCTTGGGGCTGAGAGGATTGGTGAGGTTGGGTGAGCAAACGCAGACCCTTTAAAGTAATACTGCGAGGTATCCATCCCATGGGTCCCAAATCTCCAGGTTCAAGGGCATCTGCCCACATCGAAAATATGCCTGGGAAACCCAGAAGATGGTACACCGTGTGATCGGGAAAGGTTTCTAAAACGCACCTCATTTCTCCTCTCCTTGTGCTCGGGTTCGCCATTCCAGCCGCTTTACTAACAATCTCCCTACGTGGAGAATCAGCACCGTTAACCTCCTGTTTCGTACAGGTTGCAATTTGTCCTGAGGATGAACGGGAAGAGGGGGAACCAATGAGAGACTAGCTCTAGGTGTTGGGACAGGCACAGGTCACTCTATTTTTCCATCAGGAAGAAGAATGAACCACAGGCTCAGCCTGCCCCCCCGGAACCAGAATAGGGTCTGAAGCAATCCTGCGCTTTTGCGGCCAGCTCCCAAAAAAGCGAGTTGACAAATGGAGCTCAGGGGCACTGCAATTCACAAACCTGCAGAGTTATAAATGATAACTCTTGTCCACAAATATATTGAGGGAAGGCAACGAAGAGGATTTGAAAGCAAGGCAGAATTGCAGGAAACAGATTTCAGGAGGTAGATGCGACTCGCCTTTAAAGCACATGAAAAGCGGCAAAACGTCGACAATGATGCCCTTGGCCAAAAAGGGCGTATGCGTTTTTTCCTGAATATATTCAGGAAAAAACGCATACGCCCTTTTTGGCCAACCAAGCAAGCCGGAAAGGCCAATCAGCACTACAAAGAAGTCTCGCTTGCCATCGGTCAAAAGGGCCATGCTGAAAAAAGTGTAAAAACCAGAAATGCAGGACAGGCCAGGGAGACGTGGGAGCCTTGCTACGCTGATGGGCGGGATGTTAATTGCCAACAGCCACTCTGGAGAAGTGTACGGTGTGTCCTGAAACATGTAATAAACACAGCTTAGAGAGCATAGGGCACTTCCACTCATGGGCGTATACATTGGGAAAACTGAAAATCCACAAGACACAGGCACCCCGAAGTGTAGGGCTGCTCTGTTTACAAGAACCTCCACTTCGGTACACCTTAAATAGCCCAGGATAGAGAAAAATGGATAAAGAAGTTGTGGTACTTATGCACAATGGAATATCACTCAGCCATGAAATCAATGTCATAAGGCTAGTAGCAGCCAGTACGATGAGTGGATTGAGGTACGATGACTCTAAGTGAAATAAGTCACACAGAAAAAGACACTTATCCTAAGATATCACTTATACAGGGAATGTCAAAATCGCTACCCTTGAACTGAATTACAAGACAGAACAGAGTCACACGTTTAGAAAACAAACTATGGTTGCTTAACGGGAAAGGTCAGGTGGGGTGATGCATAAAACAAGGTTTTGAAATTAGCTCAGATACCGTTCCATATACCAAATATGTAATGGACGAGACCTATTCCCTGCTCAGTGAAATGGACTCAACACCCCCTATTCACCGCAAAAGAATATATCTGACCAGTAAGAATCTTTAAACCTATGTATTGATATCTCTCTGGAAGTGAATCAAGAGGGTGTAAAGCGGCATAAACACAGCAGTGAAAAGCAGCTAAACCCCATTATAAAAATAAATTACTTTAAAAAAACCCATAAAACAAAGACAGTGAAAGAGAGAGAAATTCTTACAAAATCCATTCAGGGGCTCTGATGCAACCTGGATTGACCATATCTAGACCCACAGCTGGATGAGACATAAGGCTGGATACTCTTGGGGCTGAGAGGATTGGTGTGGTTGGGTGAGCAAACGCAGACCCTTTAAAGTAATACTGCGTGGTACCCATCCCACGGGTCCCAAATCTCCAGGTTCAAGGGCATCTTCCTACATCGAAAACATGCCTGGGAAACCCAGAAGATGGTACACCGTGTGATCGGGAAACGTTTCTAAAACGCACCTCATATCTCCTCTCCTTGTGCTCGGGTTCGCCATTCCAGCCGCTTTACTAACAATCTCCCTACGTGGAGAATCAGCACCGTTAACCTCCTGTTTCGTACAGGTTGCAATTTGTCCTGAGGATGAACGGGAAGAGGGGGAACCAATGAGAGACTAGCTCTAGGTGTTGGGACAGGCACAGGTCACTCTATTTTTCCGTCAGGAAGAAGAATGAACCACAGGCTCAGCCTGCACCCCCGGAACCAGAATAGGGTCTGAAGCAATCCTGCGCTTTTGCGGCCAGCTCCCAAAAAAGCGAGTTGACAAATGGAGCTCAGGGGCACTGCAATTCACAAACCTGCAGAGTTATAAATGATAACTCTCGTCCACAAATATATTGAGGGAAGGCAACGAAGAGGATTTGAAAGCAAGGCAGAATTGCAGGAAACAGATTTCAGGAGGTAGATGCGACTCGCCTTTAAAGCACATGAAAAGCGGCAAAACGTCGACAATGATGCCCTTGGCCAAAAAGGGCGTATGCGTTTTTTCCTGAATATATTCAGGAAAAAACGCATACGCCCTTTTTGGCCAACCAAGCAAGCCGGAAAGGCCAATCAGCACTACAAAGAAGTCTCGCTTGCCATCGGTCAAAAGGGCCATGCTGAAAAAAGTGTAAAAACCAGAAATGCAGGACAGGCCAGGGAGACGTGGGAGCCTTGCTACGCTGATGGGCGGGATGTTAATTGCCAACAGCCACTCTGGAGAAGTGTACGGTGTGTCCTGAAACATGTAATAAACACAGCTTAGAGAGCATAGGGCACTTCCACTCATGGGCGTATACATTGGGAAAACTGAAAATCCACAAGACACAGGCACCCCGAAGTGTAGGGCTGCTCTGTTTACAAGAACCTCCACTTCGGTACACCTTAAATAGCCCAGGATAGAGAAAAATGGATAAAGAAGTTGTGGTACTTATGCACAATGGAATATCACTCAGCCATGAAATCAATGTCATAAGGCGAGTAGCAGCCAGTATGATGAGTGGATTGAGGTACGATGACTCTAAGTGAAATAAGTCACACAGAAAAAGACACTTATCCTAAGATATCACTTATAGAGGGAATGATAAAATAGCTACCCTTGAACTGAATTACAAGACAGAACAGAGTCACACGTTTAGAAAACACACTATGGCTGCTTAACGGGAAAGGTCCGGTGGGGTGATGCATAAAACAAGGGTTTGAAATTAGCTCAGATACCGTTCCATAAGCCAAATATGTAATGGACAAGACGTACACCCTGCTCAGTGAAATGGACTCAACACCACCTATTCACCGCACAAGAATATATCTGACTAGTAAGAATCTTAAAACCTATGTATTGATATCTCTCTGGAAGTGAATCAAGAGGGTGTAAAGCGGCATAAACACAGCAGTGAAAAGCAGCTAAGCCCCATTATCAAAATAAATTACTTGAAAAAAACCCATAAAACAAAGACAGTGAAAGAGAGAGAAATTCATACAAAATCCATTCAGGGGCTCTGATGCAACCTGGATTGACCATATCTAGACCCACAGCTGGATGAGACCTAAGGCTGGACACTCTTGGGGCTGAGAGGATTGGTGAGGTTGGGTGAGCAAACGCAGACCCTTTAAAGTAATACTGCGTGGTACCCATCCCATGGGTCCCAAATCTCCAGGTTCAAGGGCATCTTCCCACATCGAAAACATGCCTGGGAAACCCAGAAGATGGTACACCGCGTGATCGGGAAAGGTTTCTAAAACGCACCTCATTTCTCCTCTCCTTGTGCTCGGGTTCGCCATTCCAGCCGCTTTACTAACAATCTCCCTACGTGGAGAATCAGCACCGTTAACCTCCTGTTTCGTACAGGTTGCAATTTGTCCTGAGGATGAACGGGAAGAGGGGGAACCAATGAGAGACTAGCTCTAGGTGTTGGGACAGGCACAGGTCACTCTATTTTTCCGTCAGGAAGAAGAATGAACCACAGGCTCAGCCTGCACCCCCGGAACCAGAATAGGGTCTGAAGCAATCCTGCGCTTTTGCGGCCAGCTCCCAAAAAAGCGAGTTGACAAATGGAGCTCAGGGGCACTGCAATTCACAAACCTGCAGAGTTATAAATGATAACTCTCGTCCACAAATATATTGAGGGAAGGCAACGAAGAGGATTTGAAAGCAAGGCAGAATTGCAGGAAACAGATTTCAGGAGGTAGATGCGACTCGCCTTTAAAGCACATGAAAAGCGGCAAAACGTCGACAATGATGCCCTTGGCCAAAAAGGGCGTATGCGTTTTTTCCTGAATATATTCAGGAAAAAACGCATACGCCCTTTTTGGCCAACCAAGCAAGCCGGAAAGGCAAATCAGCACTACAAAGAAGTCTCGCTTGCCAACGGTCAAAAGGGCCATGCTGAAAAAAGTGTAAAAACCAGAAATGCAGGACAGACCATGGAGACATGGGAGCCTTGCTACGCTGATGGGCGGGATGTAAATTGCCAGCAGCCACTCTGGAGACGTGTACGGTGTGTCCTGAAACATGTAATAAACACAGCTTAGAGAGCATAAGGCAGTTCCACTCATGGGCGTATACATTGGGAAAACTGAAAATCCACAAGACAAAGGCACCCCGAAGTGTAGGGCTGCTCTGTTTACAAGAACCTCCACTTCGGTACACCTTAAATAGCCCAGGATAGAGAAAAATGGATAAAGAAGTTGTGGTACTTATGCACAATGGAATATCACTCAGCAATGAAATCAATGTCATAAGGCTAGTAGCAGCCAGTACGATGAGTGGATTTAGGTACGATGACTCTAAGTGAAATAAGTCACACAGAAAAAGACACTTATCCTAAGATATCACTTATAGAGGGAATGTCAAAATCGCTACCCTACCCTTGAACTGAATTACAAGACAGAACAGAGTCACACGTTTAGAAAACAAACTATGGTTGCTTAACGGGAAAGGTCAGGTGGGGTGTTGCATAAAACAAGGTTTTGAAATTAGCTCAGATACCGTTCCATATACCAAATATGTAATGGACGAGACCTATTCCCTGCTTAGTGAAATGGACTCAACACCCCCTATTCACCGCAAAAGAATATATCTGACCAGTAAGAATCTTTAAACCTATGTATTGATATCTCTCTGGAAGTGAATCAAGAGGGTGTAAAGCGGCATAAACACAGCAGTGAAAAGCAGCTAAACTCCATTATAAAAATAAATTACTTTAAAAAAACCCATAAAACAAAGACAGTGAAAGAGTGAGAAATTCTTACAAAATCCATTCAGGGGCTCTGATGCAACCTGGATTGACCATATCTAGACCCACAGCTGGATGAGACATAAGGCTGGATACTCTTGGGGCTGAGAGGATTGGTGTGGTTGGGTGAGCAAACGCAGACCCTTTAAAGTAATACTGCGTGGTACCCATCCCACGGGTCCCAAATCTCCAGGTTCAAGGGCATCTTCCTACATCGAAAACATGCCTGGGAAACCCAGAAGATGGTACACCGTGTGATCGGGAAACGTTTCTAAAACGCACCTCATTTCTCCTCTCCTTGTGCTCGGGTTCGCCATTCCAGCCGCTTTACTAACAATCTCCCTACGTGGAGAATCAGCACCGTTAACCTCCTGTTTCGTACAGGTTGCAATTTGTCCTGAGGATGAACGGGAAGAGGGGGAACCAATGAGAGACTAGCTCTAGGTGTTGGGACAGGCACAGGTCACTCTATTTTTCCGTCAGGAAGAAGAATGAACCACAGGCTCAGCCTGCACCCCCGGAACCAGAATAGGGTCTGAAGCAATCCTGCGCTTTTGCGGCCAGCTCCCAAAAAAGCGAGTTGACAAATGGAGCTCAGGGGCACTGCAATTCACAAACCTGCAGAGTTATAAATGATAACTCTCGTCCACAAATATATTGAGGGAAGGCAACGAAGAGGATTTGAAAGCAAGGCAGAATTGCAGGAAACAGATTTCAGGAGGTAGATGCGACTCGCCTTTAAAGCACATGAAAAGCGGCAAAACGTCGACAATGATGCCCTTGGCCAAAAAGGGCGTATGCGTTTTTTCCTGAATATATTCAGGAAAAAACGCATACGCCCTTTTTGGCCAACCAAGCAAGCCGGAAAGGCAAATCAGCACTACAAAGAAGTCTCGCTTGCCATCGGTCAAAAGGGCCATGCTGAAAAAAGTGTAAAAACCAGAAATGCAGGACAGACCATGGAGACATGGGAGCCTTGCTATGCTGATGGGCGGGATGTAAATTGCCAACAGCCACTCTGGAGACGTGTACGGTGTGTCCTGAAACATGTAATAAACACAGCTTAGAGAGCATAGGGCACTTCCACTCATGGGCGTATACATTGGGAAAACTGAAAATCCACAAGACACAGGCACCTCAAAGTGTAGGGCTGCTCTGTTTACAAGAACCTCCACTTTGGTACACCTTAAATAGCCCAGGATAGAGAAAAATGGATAAAGAAGTTGTGGTACTTATGCACAATGGAATATCACTCAGCCATGAAATCAATGTCATAAGGCGAGTAGCAGCCAGTACATTGAATGGATTTAGGTACGATGACTCTAAGTGAAATAAGTCACACAGAAAAAGACACTTATCCTACGATATCACTTATAGAGGGAATGTCAAAATCGCTACCCTTGAACTGAATTACAAGACAGAACAGAGTCACACGTTTAGAAAACACACTATGGCTGCTTAACGGGAAAGGTCAGGTGGGGTGATGCATAAAACAAGGGTTTGAAATTAGCTCAGATACCGTTCCATAAGCCAAATATGTAATGGACAAGACGTACACCCTGCTCAGTGAAATGGACTCAACACCACCTATTCACCTCACAAGAATATATCTGACTAGTAAGAATCTTAAAACCTATGTATTGCTATCTCTCTGGAAGTGAATCAAGAGGGTGTAAAGCTGCATAAACACAGCAGTGAAAAGCAGCTAATCCCCATTATCAAAATAAATTACTTAAAAAAAACCCATAAAACAAAGACAGTGAAAGAGAGAGAAATTCTTACAAAATCCATTCAGGGGCTCTGATGCAACCTGGATTGACCATATCTAGACCCACAGCTGGATGAGACATAAGGCTGGACACTCTTGGGGCTGAGAGGATTGGTGAGGTTGGGTGAGCAAACGCAGACCCTTTAAAGTAATACTGCGAGGTATCCATCCCATGGGTCCCAAATCTCCAGGTTCAAGGGCATCTGCCCACATCGAAAATATGCCTGGGAAACCCAGAAGATGGTACACCGTGTGATCGGGAAAGGTTTCTAAAACGCACCTCATTTCTCCTCTCCTTGTGCTCGGGTTCGCCATTCCAGCCGCTTTACTAACAATCTCCCTACGTGGAGAATCAGCACCGTTAACCTCCTGTTTCGTACAGGTTGCAATTTGTCCTGAGGATGAACGGGAAGAGGGGGAACCAATGAGAGACTAGCTCTAGGTGTTGGGACAGGCACAGGTCACTCTATTTTTCCATCAGGAAGAAGAATGAACCACAGGCTCAGCCTGCCCCCCCGGAACCAGAATAGGGTCTGAAGCAATCCTGCGCTTTTGCGGCCAGCTCCCAAAAAAGCGAGTTGACAAATGGAGCTCAGGGGCACTGCAATTCACAAACCTGCAGAGTTATAAATGATAACTCTTGTCCACAAATATATTGAGGGAAGGCAACGAAGAGGATTTGAAAGCAAGGCAGAATTGCAGGAAACAGATTTCAGGAGGTAGATGCGACTCGCCTTTAAAGCACATGAAAAGCGGCAAAACGTCGACAATGATGCCCTTGGCCAAAAAGGGCGTATGCGTTTTTTCCTGAATATATTCAGGAAAAAACGCATACGCCCTTTTTGGCCAACCAAGCAAGCCGGAAAGGCCAATCAGCACTACAAAGAAGTCTCGCTTGCCATCGGTCAAAAGGGCCATGCTGAAAAAAGTGTAAAAACCAGAAATGCAGGACAGGCCAGGGAGACGTGGGAGCCTTGCTACGCTGATGGGCGGGATGTTAATTGCCAACAGCCACTCTGGAGAAGTGTACGGTGTGTCCTGAAACATGTAATAAACACAGCTTAGAGAGCATAGGGCACTTCCACTCATGGGCGTATACATTGGGAAAACTGAAAATCCACAAGACACAGGCACCCCGAAGTGTAGGGCTGCTCTGTTTACAAGAACCTCCACTTCGGTACACCTTAAATAGCCCAGGATAGAGAAAAATGGATAAAGAAGTTGTGGTACTTATGCACAATGGAATATCACTCAGCCATGAAATCAATGTCATAAGGCTAGTAGCAGCCAGTACGATGAGTGGATTGAGGTACGATGACTCTAAGTGAAATAAGTCACACAGAAAAAGACACTTATCCTAAGATATCACTTATACAGGGAATGTCAAAATCGCTACCCTTGAACTGAATTACAAGACAGAACAGAGTCACACGTTTAGAAAACAAACTATGGTTGCTTAACGGGAAAGGTCAGGTGGGGTGATGCATAAAACAAGGTTTTGAAATTAGCTCAGATACCGTTCCATATACCAAATATGTAATGGACGAGACCTATTCCCTGCTCAGTGAAATGGACTCAACACCCCCTATTCACCGCAAAAGAATATATCTGACCAGTAAGAATCTTTAAACCTATGTATTGATATCTCTCTGGAAGTGAATCAAGAGGGTGTAAAGCGGCATAAACACAGCAGTGAAAAGCAGCTAAACCCCATTATAAAAATAAATTACTTTAAAAAAACCCATAAAACAAAGACAGTGAAAGAGAGAGAAATTCTTACAAAATCCATTCAGGGGCTCTGATGCAACCTGGATTGACCATATCTAGACCCACAGCTGGATGAGACATAAGGCTGGATACTCTTGGGGCTGAGAGGATTGGTGTGGTTGGGTGAGCAAACGCAGACCCTTTAAAGTAATACTGCGTGGTACCCATCCCACGGGTCCCAAATCTCCAGGTTCAAGGGCATCTTCCTACATCGAAAACATGCCTGGGAAACCCAGAAGATGGTACACCGTGTGATCGGGAAACGTTTCTAAAACGCACCTCATATCTCCTCTCCTTGTGCTCGGGTTCGCCATTCCAGCCGCTTTACTAACAATCTCCCTACGTGGAGAATCAGCACCGTTAACCTCCTGTTTCGTACAGGTTGCAATTTGTCCTGAGGATGAACGGGAAGAGGGGGAACCAATGAGAGACTAGCTCTAGGTGTTGGGACAGGCACAGGTCACTCTATTTTTCCATCAGGAAGAAGAATGAACCACAGGCTCAGCCTGCCCCCCCGGAACCAGAATAGGGTCTGAAGCAATCCTGCGCTTTTGCGGCCAGCTCCCAAAAAAGCGAGTTGACAAATGGAGCTCAGGGGCACTGCAATTCACAAACCTGCAGAGTTATAAATGATAACTCTTGTCCACAAATATATTGAGGGAAGGCAACGAAGAGGATTTGAAAGCAAGGCAGAATTGCAGGAAACAGATTTCAGGAGGTAGATGCGACTCGCCTTTAAAGCACAAGAAAAGCGGCAAAACGACGACAATGATGCCCTTGGCCAAAAAGGGCGTAGGCGTTTTTTCCTGAATATATTCAGGAAAAAACGCCTACGCCCTTTTTGGCCAACCAAGCAAGCTGGAAAGGCAAATCAGCACTACAAACAAGTCTCGCTTGCCATCGGTCAAAAGGGCCATGCTGAAAAAAGTGTAAAAACCAGAAATGCAGGACAGGCCAGGGAGACGTGGGAGCCTTGCTACGCTGATGGGCGGGATGTAAATTGCCAACAGCCACTCTGGAGAAGTGTACGGTGTGTCCTGAAACATGTAATAAACACAGCTTAGAGAGCATAGGGCACTTCCACTCATGGGCGTATACATTGGGAAAACTGAAAATCCACAAGACACAGGCACCTCAAAGTATAGGGCTGCTCTGTTTACAAGAACCTCCACTTTGGTACACCTTAAATAGCCCAGGATAGAGAAAAATGGATAAAGAAGTTGTGGTACTTATGCACAATGGAATATCACTCAGCCATGAAATCAATGTCATAAGGCGAGTAGCAGCCAGTACATTGAATGGATTTAGGTACGATGACTCTAAGTGAAATAAGTCACACAGAAAAAGACACTTATCCTACGATATCACTTATAGAGGGAATGTCAAAATCGCTACCCTTGAACTGAATTACAAGACAGAACACAGTCACACGTTTAGAAAACACACTATGGCTGCTTAATGGGAAAGGTCAGGTGGGGTGATGCATAAAACAAGGGTTTGAAATTAGCTCAGATACCGTTCCATAAGCCAAATATGTAATGGACAAGACGTACACCCTGCTCAGTGAAATGGACTCAACACCACCTATTCACCTCACAAGAATATATCTGACTAGTAAGAATCTTAAAACCTATGTATTGATATCTCTCTGGAAGTGAATCAAGAGGGTGTAAAGCGGCATAAACACAGCAGTGAAAAGCAGCTAATCCCCATTATCAAAATAAATTACTTAAAAAAACCCATAAAACAAAGACAGTGAAAGAGAGAGAAATTCTTACAAAATCCATTCAGGGGCTCTGATGCAACCTGGATTGACCATATCTAGACCCACAGCTGGATGAGACATAAGGCTGGACACTCTTGGAGCTGAGAGGATTGGTGAGGTTGGGTGAGCAAACGCAGACCCTTTAAAGTAATACTGCGTGGTACCCATCCCATGGGTCCCAAATCTCCAGGTTCAAGGGCATCTTCCCACATCGAAAACATGCCTGGGAAACCCAGAAGATGGTACACCGCGTGATCGGGAAAGGTTTCTAAAACGCACCTCATTTCTCCTCTCCTTGTGCTCGGGTTCGGCATTCCAGCCGCTTTACTAACAATCTCCCTACGTGGAGAATCAGCACCGTTAACCTCCTGTTTCGTACAGGTTTCAATTTGTCCTGAGGATGAACGGGAAGAGGGGGAACCAATGAGAGACTAGCTCTAGGTGTTGGGAAAGGCACAGGTCACTCTATTTTTCCGTCAGGAAGAAGAATGAACCACAGGCTCAGCCTGCACCCCCGGAACCAGAATAGGGTCTGAAGCAATCCTGCGCTTTTGCGGCCAGCTCCCAAAAAAGCGAGTTGACAAATGGAGCTCAGGGGCACTGCAATTCACAAACCTGCAGAGTTATAAATGATAACTCTCGTCCACAAATATATTGAGGGAAGGCAACGAAGAGGATTTGAAAGCAAGGCAGCATTGCAGGAAACAGATTTCAGGAGGTAGATGCGACTCGCCTTTAAAGCACATGAAAAGCGGCAAAACGTCGACAATGATGCCCTTGGCCAAAAAGGGCGTATGCGTTTTTTCCTGAATATATTCAGGAAAAAACGCATACGCCCTTTTTGGCCAACCAAGCAAGCCGGAAAGGCCAATCAGCACTACAAAGAAGTCTCGCTTGCCATCGGTCAAAAGGGCCATGCTGAAAAAAGTGTAAAAACCAGAAATGCAGGACAGGCCAGGGAGACGTGGGAGCCTTGCTACGCTGATGGGCGGGATGTTAATTGCCAACAGCCACTCTGGAGAAGTGTACGGTGTGTCCTGAAACATGTAATAAACACAGCTTAGAGAGCATAGGGCACTTCCACTCATGGGCGTATACATTGGGAAAACTGAAAATCCACAAGACACAGGCACCCCGAAGTGTAGGGCTGCTCTGTTTACAAGAACCTCCACTTCGGTACACCTTAAATAGCCCAGGATAGAGAAAAATGGATAAAGAAGTTGTGGTACTTATGCACAATGGAATATCACTCAGCCATGTAATCAATGTCATAAGGCGAGTAGCAGCCAGTATGATGAGTGGATTGAGGTACGATGACTCTAAGTAAAATAAGTCACACAGAAAAAGACACTTATCCTAAGATATCACTTATAGAGGGAATGATAAAATAGCTACCCTTGAACTGAATTACAAGACAGAACAGAGTCACACGTTTAGAAAACACACTATGGCTGCTTAACGGGAAAGGTCCGGTGGGGTGATGCATAAAACAAGGGTTTGAAATTAGCTCAGATACCGTTCCATAAGCCAAATATGTAATGGACAAGACGTACACCCTGCTCAGTGAAATGGACTCAACACCACCTATTCACCGCACAAGAATATATCTGACTAGTAAGAATCTTAAAACCGATGTATTGATATCTCTCTGGAAGTGAATCAAGAGGGTGTAAAGCGGCATAAACACAGCAGTGAAAAGCAGCTAAGCCCCATTATCAAAATAAATTACTTGAAAAAAACCCATAAAACAAAGACAGTGAAAGAGAGAGAAATTCATACAAAATCCATTCAGGGGCTCTGATGCAACCTGGATTGACCATATCTAGACCCACAGCTGGATGAGACCTAAGGCTGGACACTCTTGGGGCTGAGAGGATTGGTGAGGTTGGGTGAGCAAACGCAGACCCTTTAAAGTAATACTGCGTGGTACCCATCCCATGGGTCCCAAATCTCCAGGTTCAAGGGCATCTGCCCACATCGAAAACATGCCTGGGAAACCCAGAAGATGGTACACCGTGTGATCGGGAAACGTTTCTAAAACGCACCTCATTTCTCCTCTCCTTGTGCTCGGGTTCGCCATTCCAGCCGCTTTACTAACAATCTCCCTACGTGGAGAATCAGCACCGTTAACCTCCTGTTTCGTACAGGTTTCAATTTGTCCTGAGGATGAACGGGAAGAGGGGGAACCAATGAGAGACTAGCTCTAGGTGTTGGGACAGGCACAGGTCACTCTATTTTTCCGTCAGGAAGAAGAATGAACCACAGGCTCAGCCTGCACCCCCGGAACCAGAATAGGGTCTGAAGCAATCCTGCGCTTTTGCGGCCAGCTCCCAAAAAAGCGAGTTGACAAATGGAGCTCAGGGGCACTGCAATTCACAAACCTGCAGAGTTATAAATGATAACTCTCGTCCACAAATATATTGAGGGAAGGCAACGAAGAGGATTTGAAAGCAAGGCAGAATTGCAGGAAACAGATTTCAGGAGGTAGATGCGACTCGCCTTTAAAGCACATGAAAAGCGGCAAAACGTCGACAATGATGCCCTTGGCCAAAAAGGGCGTATGCGTTTTTTCCTGAATATATTCAGGAAAAAACGCATACGCCCTTTTTGGCCAACCAAGCAAGCCGGAAAGGCAAATCAGCACTACAAAGAAGTCTCGCTTGCCATCGGTCAAAAGGGCCATGCTGAAAAAAGTGTAAAAACCAGAAATGCAGGACAGACCATGGAGACATGGGAGCCTTGCTATGCTGATGGGCGGGATGTAAATTGCCAACAGCCACTCTGGAGACGTGTACGGTGTGTCCTGAAACATGTAATAAACACAGCTTAGAGAGCATAGGGCAGTTCCACTCATGGGCGTATACATTGGGAAAACTGAAAATCCACAAGACAAAGGCACCCCGAAGTGTAGGGCTGCTCTGTTTACAAGAACCTCCACTTCGGTACACCTTAAATAGCCCAGGATAGAGAAAAATGGATAAAGAAGTTGTGGTACTTATGCACAATGGAATATCACTCAGCCATGAAATCAATGTCATAAGGCTAGTAGCAGCCAGTACGATGAGTGGATTTAGGTACGATGACTCTAAGTGAAATAAGTCACACAGAAAAAGACACTTATCCTAAGATATCACTTATAGAGGGAATGTCAAAATCGCTACCCTTGAACTGAATTACAAGACAGAACAGAGTCACACGTTTAGAAAACAAACTATGGTTGCTTAACGGGAAAGGTCAGGTGGGGTGATGCATAAAACAAGGTTTTGAAATTAGCTCAGATACCGTTCCATATACCAAATATGTAATGGACGAGACCTATTCCCTGCTCAGTGAAATGGACTCAACACCCCCTATTCACCGCAAAAGAATATATCTGACCAGTAAGAATCTTTAAACCTATGTATTGATATCTCTCTGGAAGTGAATCAAGAGGGTGTAAAGCGGCATAAACACAGCAGTGAAAAGCAGCTAAACCCCATTATAAAAATAAATTACTTTAAAAAAACCCATAAAACAAAGACAGTGAAAGAGAGAGAAATTCTTACAAAATCCATTCAGGGGCTCTGATGCAACCTGGATTGACCATATCTAGACCCACAGCTGGATGAGACCTAAGGCTGGATACTCTTGGGGCTGAGAGGATTGGTGAGGTTGGGTGAGCAAACGCAGACCCTTTAAAGTAATACTGCGTGGTACCCATCCCACGGGTCCCAAATCTCCAGGTTCAAGGGCATCTTCCTACATCGAAAACATGCCTGGGAAACCCAGAAGATGGTACACCGTGTGATCGGGAAACGTTTCTAAAACGAACCTCATTTCTCCTCTCCTTGTGCTCGGGTTCGCCATTCCAGCCGCTTTACTAACAATCTCCCTACGTGGAGAATCAGCACCGTTAACCTCCTGTTTCGTACAGGTTTCAATTTGTCCTGAGGATGAACGGGAAGAGGGGGAACCAATGAGAGACTAGCTCTAGGTGTTGGGACAGGCACAGGTCACTCTATTTTTCCATCAGGAAGAAGAATGAACCACAGGCTCAGCCTGCCCCCCCGGAACCAGTATAGGGTCTGAAGCAATCCTGCGCTTTTGCGGCCAGCTCCCAAAAAAGCGAGTTGACAAATGGAGCTCAGGGGCACTGCAATTCACAAACCTGCAGAGTTATAAATGATAACTCTCGTCCACAAATATATTGAGGGAAGGCAACGAAGAGGATTTGAAAGCAAGGCAGAATTGCAGGAAACAGATTTCAGGAGGTAGATGCGACTCGCCTTTAAAGCACATGAAAAGCGGCAAAACGTCGACAATGATGCCCTTGGCCAAAAAGGGCGTATGCGTTTTTTCCTGAATATATTCAGGAAAAAACGCATACGCCCTTTTTGGCCAACCAAGCAAGCTGGAAAGGCAAATCAGCACTACAAAGAAGTCTCGCTTGCCATCGGTCAAAAGGGCCATGCTGAAAAAAGTGTAAAAACCAGAAATGCAGGACAGGCCAGGGAGACGTGGGAGCCTTGCTACGCTGATGGGCGGGATGTTAATTGCCAACAGCCACTCTGGAGAAGTGTACGGTGTGTCCTGAAACATGTAATAAACACAGCTTAGAGAGCATAGGGCACTTCCACTCATGGGCGTATACATTGGGAAAACTGAAAATCCACAAGACACAGGCACCTCAAAGTGTAGGGCTGCTCTGTTTACAAGAACCTCCACTTTGGTACACCTTAAATAGCCCAGGATAGAGAAAAATGGATAAAGAAGTTGTGGTACTTATGCACAATGGAATATCACTCAGCCATGAAATCAATGTCATAAGGCGAGTAGCAGCCAGTACATTGAATGGATTTAGGTACGATGACTCTAAGTGAAATAAGTCACACAGAAAAAGACACTTATCCTACGATATCACTTATAGAGGGAATGTCAAAATCGCTACCCTTGAACTGAATTACAAGACAGAACACAGTCACACGTTTAGAAAACACACTATGGCTGCTTAACGGGAAAGGTCAGGTGGGGTGATGCATAAAACAAGGGTTTGAAATTAGCTCAGATACCGTTCCATAAGCCAAATATGTAATGGACAAGACGTACACCCTGCTCAGTGAAATGGACTCAACACCACCTATTCACCGCACAAGAATATATCTGACTAGTAAGAATCTTAAAACCTATGTATTGCTATCTCTCTGGAAGTGAATCAAGAGCGTGTAAAGCGGCATAAACACAGCAGTGAAAAGCAGCTAATCCCCATTATCAAAATAAATTACTTAAAAAAAACCCATAAAACAAAGACAGTGAAAGAGAGAGAAATTCTTACAAAATCCATTCAGGGGCTCTGATGCAACCTGGATTGACCATATCTAGACCCACAGCTGGATGAGACATAAGGCTGGACACTCTTGGGGCTGAGAGGATTGGTGAGGTTGGGTGAGCAAACGCAGACCCTTTAAAGTAATACTGCGTGGTATCCATCCCATGGGTCCCAAATCTCCAGGTTCAAGGGCATCTGCCCACATCGAAAATATGCCTGGGAAACCCAGAAGATGGTACACCGTGTGATCGGGAAAGGTTTCTAAAACGCACCTCATTTCTCCTCTCCTTGTGCTCGGGTTCGCCATTCCAGCCGCTTTACTAACAATCTCCCTACGTGGAGAATCAGCACCGTTAACCTCCTGTTTCGTACAGGTTGCAATTTGTCCTGAGGATGAACGGGAAGAGGGGGAACCAATGAGAGACTAGCTCTAGGTGTTGGGACAGGCACAGGTCACTCTATTTTTCCATCAGGAAGAAGAATGAACCACAGGCTCAGCCTGCCCCCCCGGAACCAGAATAGGGTCTGAAGCAATCCTGCGCTTTTGCGGCCAGCTCCCAAAAAAGCGAGTTGACAAATGGAGCTCAGGGGCACTGCAATTCACAAACCTGCAGAGTTATAAATGATAACTCTTGTCCACAAATATATTGAGGGAAGGCAACGAAGAGGATTTGAAAGCAAGGCAGAATTGCAGGAAACAGATTTCAGGAGGTAGATGCGACTCGCCTTTAAAGCACATGAAAAGCGGCAAAACGACGACAATGATGCCCTTGGCCAAAAAGGGCGTAGGCGTTTTTTCCTGAATATATTCAGGAAAAAACGCCTACGCCCTTTTTGGCCAACCAAGCAAGCTGGAAAGGCAAATCAGCACTACAAAGAAGTCTCGCTTGCCATCGGTCAAAAGGGCCATGCTGAAAAAAGTGTAAAAACCAGAAATGCAGGACAGGCCAGGGAGACGTGGGAGCCTTGCTACGCTGATGGGCGGGATGTAAATTGCCAACAGCCACTCTGGAGAAGTGTACGGTGTGTCCTGAAACATGTAATAAACACAGCTTAGAGAGCATAGGGCACTTCCACTCATGGGCGTATACATTGGGAAAACTGAAAATCCACAAGACACAGGCACCTCAAAGTATAGGGCTGCTCTGTTTACAAGAACCTCCACTTTGGTACACCTTAAATAGCCCAGGATAGAGAAAAATGGATAAAGAAGTTGTGGTACTTATGCACAATGGAATATCACTCAGCCATGAAATCAATGTCATAAGGCGAGTAGCAGCCAGTACATTGAATGGATTTAGGTACGATGACTCTAAGTGAAATAAGTCACACAGAAAAAGACACTTATCCTACGATATCACTTATAGAGGGAATGTCAAAATCGCTACCCTTGAACTGAATTACAAGACAGAACAGAGTCACACGTTTAGAAAACACACTATGGCTGCTTAACGGGAAAGGTCCGGTGGGGTGATGCATAAAACAAGGGTTTGAAATTAGCTCAGATACCGTTCCATAAGCCAAATATGTAATGGACAAGACGTACACTCTGCTCAGTGAAATGTTCTCAACACCACCTATTCACCTCAAAAGAATATATCTGACTAGTAAGAATCTTAAAACCTATGTATTGCTATCTCTCTGGAAGTGAATCAAGAGGGTGTAAAGCGGCATAAACACAGCAGTGAAAAGCAGCTAAGCCCCATTATCAAAATAAATTACTTAAAAAAAACTCATAAAACAAAGACAGTGAAAGAGAGAGAAATTCTTACAAAATCCATTCAGGGGCTCTGATGCAACCTGGATTGACCATATCTAGACCCACAGCTGGATGAGACATAAGGCTGGACACTCTTGGGGCTGAGAGGATTGGTGAGGTTGGGTGAGCAAACGCAGACCCTTTAAAGTAATACTGCGTGGTACCCATCCCATGGGTCCCAAATCTCCAGGTTCAAGGGCATCTTCCCACATCGAAAACATGCCTGGGAAACCCAGAAGATGGTACACCGCGTGATCGGGAAAGGTTTCTAAAACGCACCTCATTTCTCCTCTCCTTGTGCTCGGGTTCGCCATTCCAGCCGCTTTACTAACAATCTCCCTACGTGGAGAATCAGCACCGTTAACCTCTTGTTTCGTACAGGTTGCAATTTGTCCTGAGGATGAACGGGAAGAGGGGGAACCAATGAGAGACTAGCTCTAGGTGTTGGGACAGGCACAGGTCACTCTATTTTTCCGTCAGGAAGAAGAATGAACCACAGGCTCAGCCTGCACCCCCGGAACCAGAATAGGGTCTGAAGCAATCCTGCGCTTTTGCGGCCAGCTCCCAAAAAAGCGAGTTGACAAATGGAGCTCAGGGGCACTGCAATTCACAAACCTGCAGAGTTATAAATGATAACTCTCGTCCACAAATATATTGAGGGAAGGCAACGAAGAGGATTTGAAAGCAAGGCAGAATTGCAGGAAACAGATTTCAGGAGGTAGATGCGACTCGCCTTTAAAGCACATGAAAAGCGGCAAAACGTCGACAATGATGCCCTTGGCCAAAAAGGGCGTATGCGTTTTTTCCTGAATATATTCAGGAAAAAACGCATACGCCCTTTTTGGCCAACCAAGCAAGCCGGAAAGGCCAATCAGCACTACAAAGAAGTCTCGCTTGCCATCGGTCAAAAGGGCCATGCTGAAAAAAGTGTAAAAACCAGAAATGCAGGACAGGCCAGGGAGACGTGGGAGCCTTGCTACGCTGATGGGCGGGATGTAAATTGCCAACAGCCACTCTGGAGAAGTGTACGGTGTGTCCTGAAACATGTAATAAACACAGCTTAGAGAGCATAGGGCACTTCCACTCATGGGCGTATACATTGGGAAAACTGAAAATCCACAAGACACAGGCACCTCAAAGTGTAGGGCTGCTCTGTTTACAAGAACCTCCACTTTGGTACACCTTAAATAGCCCAGGATAGAGAAAAATGGATAAAGAAGTTGTGGTACTTATGCACAATGGAATATCACTCAGCCATGAAATCAATGTCATAAGGCGAGTAGCAGCCAGTATGATGAGTGGATTGAGGTACGATGACTCTAAGTGAAATAAGTCACACAGAAAGAGACACTTATCCTAAGATATCACTTATAGAGGGAATGATAAAATAGCTACCCTTGAACTGAATTACAAGACAGAACAGAGTCACACGTTTAGAAAACACACTATGGCTGCTTAACGGGAAAGGTCCGGTGGGGTGATGCATAAAACAAGGGTTTGAAATTAGCTCAGATACCGTTCCATAAGCCAAATATGTAATGGACAAGACGTACACCCTGCTCAGTGAAATGGACTCAACACCACCTATTCACCGCACAAGAATATATCTGACTAGTAAGAATCTTAAAACCGATGTATTGATATCTCTCTGGAAGTGAATCAAGAGGGTGTAAAGCGGCATAAACACAGCAGTGAAAAGCAGCTAAGCCCCATTATCAAAATAAATTACTTGAAAAAAACCCATAAAACAAAGACAGTGAAAGAGAGAGAAATTCATACAAAATCCATTCAGGGGCTCTGATGCAACCTGGATTGACCATATCTAGACCCACAGCTGGATGAGACCTAAGGCTGGACACTCTTGGGGCTGAGAGGATTGGTGAGGTTGGGTGAGCAAACGCAGACCCTTTAAAGTAATACTGCGTGGTACCCATCCCATGGGTCCCAAATCTCCAGGTTCAAGGGCATCTTCCCACATCGAAAACATGCCTGGGAAACCCAGAAGATGGTACACCGCGTGATCGGGAAAGGTTTCTAAAACGCACCTCATTTCTCCTCTCCTTGTGCTCGGGTTCGCCATTCCAGCCGCTTTACTAACAATCTCCCTACGTGGAGAATCAGCACCGTTAACCTCCTGTTTCGTACAGGTTGCAATTTGTCCTGAGGATGAACGGGAAGAGGGGGAACCAATGAGAGACTAGCTCTAGGTGTTGGGACAGGCACAGGTCACTCTATTTTTCCGTCAGGAAGAAGAATGAACCACAGGCTCAGCCTGCACCCCCGGAACCAGAATAGGGTCTGAAGCAATCCTGCGCTTTTGCGGCCAGCTCCCAAAAAAGCGAGTTGACAAATGGAGCTCAGGGGCACTGCAATTCACAAACCTGCAGAGTTATAAATGATAACTCTCGTCCACAAATATATTGAGGGAAGGCAACGAAGAGGATTTGAAAGCAAGGCAGAATTGCAGGAAACAGATTTCAGGAGGTAGATGCGACTCGCCTTTAAAGCACATGAAAAGCGGCAAAACGTCGACAATGATGCCCTTGGCCAAAAAGGGCGTATGCGTTTTTTCCTGAATATATTCAGGAAAAAACGCATACGCCCTTTTTGGCCAACCAAGCAAGCCGGAAAGGCAAATCAGCACTGCAAAGAAGTCTCGCTTACCATCGGTGAAAAGGGCCATGCTGAAAAAAGTGTAAAAACCAGAAATGCAGGACAGACCATGGAGACATGGGAGCCTTGCTACGCTGAAGGGCGGGATGTAAATTGCCAACAGCCACTCTGGAGACGTGTACGGTGTGTCCTGAAACATGTAATAAACACAGCTTAGAGAGCATAGGGCAGTTCCACTCATGGGCGTATACATTGGGAAAACTGAAAATCCACAAGACACAGGCACCCCAAAGTGTAGGGCTGCTCTGTTTACAAGAACCTCCACTTCGGTACACCTTAAATAGCCCAGGATAGAGAAAAATGGATAAAGAAGTTGTGGTACTTATGCACAATGGAATATCACTCAGCCATGAAATCAATGTCATAAGGCTAGTAGCAGCATGATGAGTGGATTTAGGTACGATGACTCTAAGTGAAATAAGTCACACAGAAAAAGACACTTATCCTACGATATCACTTATAGAGGGAATGTCAAAATCGCTACCCTTGAACTGAATTACAAGACAGAACAGAGTCACACGTTTAGAAAACACACTATGGCTGCTTAACGGGAAAGGTCAGGTGGGGTGATGCATAAAACAAGGGTTTGAAATTAGCTCAGATACCGTTCCATAAGCCAAATATGTAATGGACAAGACCTACTCCCTGCTCAGTGAAATGGACTCAACACCCTCTATTCACCGCACAAGAATATATCTGACTAGTAAGAATCTTAAAACCTATGTATTGATATCTCTCTGGAAGTGAATCAAGAGGGTGTAAAGCGGCATAAATACAGCAGTGAAAAGCAGCTAAACCCCATTACCAAAATAAATTACTTAAAAAAACCCCATAAAACAAAGACAGTGAAAGAGAGAGAAATTCTTACAAAATCCATTCAGGGGCTCTGATGCAACCTGGATTGACCATATGTACGCCCAGAGCTGGATGAGACCTAAGGATGGACACTCTTGGGGCTGAGAGGATTGGTGAGGTTGGGTGAGCAAACGCAGACCCTTTAAAGTAATACTGCGTGGTACCCATCCCATGGGTCCCAAATCTCCAGGTTCAAGGGCATCTTCCCACATCGAAAACATGCCTGGGAAACCCAGAAGATGGTACACCGCGTGATCGGGAAAGGTTTCTAAAACGCACCTCATTTCTCCTCTCCTTGTGCTCGGGTTCGCCATTCCAGCCGCTTTACTAACAATCTCCCTACGTGGAGAATCAGCACCGTTAACCTCCTCTTTCGTACAGGTTGCAATTTGTCCTGAGGATGAACGGGAAGAGGGGGAACCAATGAGAGACTAGCTCTAGGTGTTGGGACAGGCACAGGTCACTCTATTTTTCCGTCAGGAAGAAGAATGAACCACAGGCTCAGCCTGCACCCCCGGAACCAGAATAGGGTCTGAAGCAATCCTGCGCTTTTGCGGCCAGCTCCCAAAAAAGCGAGTTGACAAATGGAGCTCAGGGGCACTGCAATTCACAAACCTGCAGAGTTATAAATGATAACTCTCGTCCACAAATATATTGAGGGAAGGCAACGAAGAGGATTTGAAAGCAAGGCAGAATTGCAGGAAACAGATTTCAGGAGGTAGATGCGACTCGCCTTTAAAGCACATGAAAAGCGGCAAAACGTCGACAATGATGCCCTTGGCCAAAAAGGGCGTATGCGTTTTTTCCTGAATATATTCAGGAAAAAACGCATACGCCCTTTTTGGCCAACCAAGCAAGCCGGAAAGGCCAATCAGCACTACAAAGAAGTCTCGCTTGCCATCGGTCAAAAGGGCCATGCTGAAAAAAGTGTAAAAACCAGAAATGCAGGACAGGCCAGGGAGACGTGGGAGCCTTGCTACGCTGATGGGCGGGATGTTAATTGCCAACAGCCACTCTGGAGAAGTGTACGGTGTGTCCTGAAACATGTAATAAACACAGCTTAGAGAGCATAGGGCACTTCCACTCATGGGCGTATACATTGGGAAAACTGAAAATCCACAAGACACAGGCACCCCGAAGTGTAGGGCTGCTCTGTTTACAAGAACCTCCACTTCGGTACACCTTAAATAGCCCAGGATAGAGAAAAATGGATAAAGAAGTTGTGGTACTTATGCACAATGGAATATCACTCAGCCATGAAAACAATGTCATAAGGCGAGTAGCAGCCAGTATGATGAGTTTATTTAGGTACGATGACTCTAAGTGAAATAAGTCACACAGAAAAAGACACTTATCCTAAGATATCACTTATAGAGGGAATGTCAAAATCGCTACCCTTGAACTGAATTACAAGACAGAACAGAGTCACACGTTTAGAAAACACACTATGGCTGCTTAACGGGAAAGGTCCGGTGGGGTGATGCATAAAACAAGGGTTTGAAATTAGCTCAGATACCGTTCCATAAGCCAAATATGTAATGGACAAGACGTACACTCTGCTCAGTGAAATGTTCTCAACACCACCTATTCACCTCAAAAGAATATATCTGACTAGTAAGAATCTTAAAACCTATGTATTGCTATCTCTCTGGAAGTGAATCAAGAGGGTGTAAAGCGGCATAAACACAGCAGTGAAAAGCAGCTAATCCCCATTATCAAAATAAATTACTTAAAAAAAACTCGTAAAACAAAGACAGTGAAAGAGAGAGAAATTCTTACAAAATCCATTCAGGGGCTCTGATGCAACCTGGATTGACCATATCTAGACCCACAGCTGGATGAGACATAAGGCTGGACACTCTTGGGGCTGAGAGGATTGGTGAGGTTGGGTGAGCAAACGCAGACCCTTTAAAGTAATACTGCGTGGTACCCATCCCATGGGTCCCAAATCTCCAGGTTCAAGGGCATCTTCCCACATCGAAAACATGCCTGGGAAACCCAGAAGATGGTACACCGCGTGATCGGGAAAGGTTTCTAAAACGCACCTCATTTCTCCTCTCCTTGTGCTCGGGTTCGCCATTCCAGCCGCTTTACTAACAATCTCCCTACGTGGAGAATCAGCACCGTTAACCTCCTGTTTCGTACAGGTTGCAATTTGTCCTGAGGATGAACGGGAAGAGGGGGAACCAATGAGAGACTAGCTCTAGGTGTTGGGACAGGCACAGGTCACTCTATTTTTCCGTCAGGAAGAAGAATGAACCACAGGCTCAGCCTGCACCCCCGGAACCAGAATAGGGTCTGAAGCAATCCTGCGCTTTTGCGGCCAGCTCCCAAAAAAGCGAGTTGACAAATGGAGCTCAGGGGCACTGCAATTCACAAACCTGCAGAGTTATAAATGATAACTCTCGTCCACAAATATATTGAGGGAAGGCAACGAAGAGGATTTGAAAGCAAGGCAGAATTGCAGGAAACAGATTTCAGGAGGTAGGTGCGACTCGCCTTTAAAGCACATGAAAAGCGGCAAAACGTCGACAATGATGCCCTTGGCCAAAAAGGGCGTATGCGTTTTTTCCTGAATATATTCAGGAAAAAACGCATACGCCCTTTTTGGCCAACCAAGCAAGCCGGAAAGGCCAATCAGCACTACAAAGAAGTCTCGCTTGCCATCGGTCAAAAGGGCCATGCTGAAAAAAGTGTAAAAACCAGAAATGCAGGACAGGCCAGGGAGACGTGGGAGCCTTGCTACGCTGATGGGCGGGATGTTAATTGCCAACAGCCACTCTGGAGAAGTGTACGGTGTGTCCTGAAACATGTAATAAACACAGCTTAGAGAGCATAGGGCACTTCCACTCATGGGCGTATACATTGGGAAAACTGAAAATCCACAAGACACAGGCACCTCAAAGTGTAGGGCTGCTCTGTTTACAAGAACCTCCACTTTGGTACACCTTAAATAGCCCAGGATAGAGAAAAATGGATAAAGAAGTTGTGGTACTTATGCACAATGGAATATCACTCAGCCATGAAATCAATGTCATAAGGCGAGTAGCAGCCAGTATGATGAGTGGATTGAGGTACGATGACTCTAAGTGAAATAAGTCACACAGAAAGAGACACTTATCCTAAGATATCACTTATAGAGGGAATGATAAAATAGCTACCCTTGAACTGAATTACAAGACAGAACAGAGTCACACGTTTAGAAAACACACTATGGCTGCTTAACGGGAAAGGTCCGGTGGGGTGATGCATAAAACAAGGGTTTGAAATTAGCTCAGATACCGTTCCATAAGCCAAATATGTAATGGACAAGACGTACACCCTGCTCAGTGAAATGGACTCAACACCACCTATTCACCGCACAAGAATATATCTGACTAGTAAGAATCTTAAAACCGATGTATTGATATCTCTCTGGAAGTGAATCAAGAGGGTGTAAAGCGGCATAAACACAGCAGTGAAAAGCAGCTAAGCCCCATTATCAAAATAAATTACTTGAAAAAAACCCATAAAACAAAGACAGTGAAAGAGAGAGAAATTCATACAAAATCCATTCAGGGGCTCTGATGCAACCTGGATTGACCATATCTAGACCCACAGCTGGATGAGACCTAAGGCTGGACACTCTTGGGGCTGAGAGGATTGGTGAGGTTGGGTGAGCAAACGCAGACCCTTTAAAGTAATACTGCGTGGTACCCATCCCATGGGTCCCAAATCTCCAGGTTCAAGGGCATCTTCCCACATCGAAAACATGCCTGGGAAACCCAGAAGATGGTACACCGCGTGATCGGGAAAGGTTTCTAAAACGCACCTCATTTCTCCTCTCCTTGTGCTCGGGTTCGCCATTCCAGCCGCTTTACTAACAATCTCCCTACGTGGAGAATCAGCACCGTTAACCTCCTCTTTCGTACAGGTTGCAATTTGTCCTGAGGATGAACGGGAAGAGGGGGAACCAATGAGAGACTAGCTCTAGGTGTTGGGACAGGCACAGGTCACTCTATTTTTCCGTCAGGAAGAAGAATGAACCACAGGCTCAGCCTGCACCCCCGGAACCAGAATAGGGTCTGAAGCAATCCTGCGCTTTTGCGGCCAGCTCCCAAAAAAGCGAGTTGACAAATGGAGCTCAGGGGCACTGCAATTCACAAACCTGCAGAGTTATAAATGATAACTCTCGTCCACAAATATATTGAGGGAAGGCAACGAAGAGGATTTGAAAGCAAGGCAGAATTGCAGGAAACAGATTTCAGGAGGTAGATGCGACTCGCCTTTAAAGCACATGAAAAGCGGCAAAACGTCGACAATGATGCCCTTGGCCAAAAAGGGCGTATGCGTTTTTTCCTGAATATATTCAGGAAAAAACGCATACGCCCTTTTTGGCCAACCAAGCAAGCCGGAAAGGCAAATCAGCACTGCAAAGAAGTCTCGCTTACCATCGGTGAAAAGGGCCATGCTGAAAAAAGTGTAAAAACCAGAAATGCAGGACAGACCATGGAGACATGGGAGCCTTGCTACGCTGAAGGGCGGGATGTAAATTGCCAACAGCCACTCTGGAGACGTGTACGGTGTGTCCTGAAACATGTAATAAACACAGCTTAGAGAGCATAGGGCAGTTCCACTCATGGGCGTATACATTGGGAAAACTGAAAATCCACAAGACACAGGCACCCCAAAGTGTAGGGCTGCTCTGTTTACAAGAACCTCCACTTCGGTACACCTTAAATAGCCCAGGATAGAGAAAAATGGATAAAGAAGTTGTGGTACTTATGCACAATGGAATATCACTCAGCCATGAAATCAATGTCATAAGGCTAGTAGCAGCATGATGAGTGGATTTAGGTACGATGACTCTAAGTGAAATAAGTCACACAGAAAAAGACACTTATCCTACGATATCACTTATAGAGGGAATGTCAAAATCGCTACCCTTGAACTGAATTACAAGACAGAACAGAGTCACACGTTTAGAAAACACACTATGGCTGCTTAACGGGAAAGGTCAGGTGGGGTGATGCATAAAACAAGGGTTTGAAATTAGCTCAGATACCGTTCCATAAGCCAAATATGTAATGGACAAGACCTACTCCCTGCTCAGTGAAATGGACTCAACACCCTCTATTCACCGCACAAGAATATATCTGACTAGTAAGAATCTTAAAACCTATGTATTGATATCTCTCTGGAAGTGAATCAAGAGGGTGTAAAGCGGCATAAATACAGCAGTGAAAAGCAGCTAAACCCCATTACCAAAATAAATTACTTAAAAAAACCCCATAAAACAAAGACAGTGAAAGAGAGAGAAATTCTTACAAAATCCATTCAGGGGCTCTGATGCAACCTGGATTGACCATATGTACGCCCAGAGCTGGATGAGACCTAAGGATGGACACTCTTGGGGCTGAGAGGATTGGTGAGGTTGGGTGAGCAAACGCAGACCCTTTAAAGTAATACTGCGTGGTACCCATCCCATGGGTCCCAAATCTCCAGGTTCAAGGGCATCTTCCCACATCGAAAACATGCCTGGGAAACCCAGAAGATGGTACACCGCGTGATCGGGAAAGGTTTCTAAAACGCACCTCATTTCTCCTCTCCTTGTGCTCGGGTTCGCCATTCCAGCCGCTTTACTAACAATCTCCCTACGTGGAGAATCAGCACCGTTAACCTCCTCTTTCGTACAGGTTGCAATTTGTCCTGAGGATGAACGGGAAGAGGGGGAACCAATGAGAGACTAGCTCTAGGTGTTGGGACAGGCACAGGTCACTCTATTTTTCCGTCAGGAAGAAGAATGAACCACAGGCTCAGCCTGCACCCCCGGAACCAGAATAGGGTCTGAAGCAATCCTGCGCTTTTGCGGCCAGCTCCCAAAAAAGCGAGTTGACAAATGGAGCTCAGGGGCACTGCAATTCACAAACCTGCAGAGTTATAAATGATAACTCTCGTCCACAAATATATTGAGGGAAGGCAACGAAGAGGATTTGAAAGCAAGGCAGAATTGCAGGAAACAGATTTCAGGAGGTAGATGCGACTCGCCTTTAAAGCACATGAAAAGCGGCAAAACGTCGACAATGATGCCCTTGGCCAAAAAGGGCGTATGCGTTTTTTCCTGAATATATTCAGGAAAAAACGCATACGCCCTTTTTGGCCAACCAAGCAAGCCGGAAAGGCCAATCAGCACTACAAAGAAGTCTCGCTTGCCATCGGTCAAAAGGGCCATGCTGAAAAAAGTGTAAAAACCAGAAATGCAGGACAGGCCAGGGAGACGTGGGAGCCTTGCTACGCTGATGGGCGGGATGTTAATTGCCAACAGCCACTCTGGAGAAGTGTACGGTGTGTCCTGAAACATGTAATAAACACAGCTTAGAGAGCATAGGGCACTTCCACTCATGGGCGTATACATTGGGAAAACTGAAAATCCACAAGACACAGGCACCCCGAAGTGTAGGGCTGCTCTGTTTACAAGAACCTCCACTTCGGTACACCTTAAATAGCCCAGGATAGAGAAAAATGGATAAAGAAGTTGTGGTACTTATGCACAATGGAATATCACTCAGCCATGAAAACAATGTCATAAGGCGAGTAGCAGCCAGTATGATGAGTTTATTTAGGTACGATGACTCTAAGTGAAATAAGTCACACAGAAAAAGACACTTATCCTAAGATATCACTTATAGAGGGAATGTCAAAATCGCTACCCTTGAACTGAATTACAAGACAGAACAGAGTCACACGTTTAGAAAACACACTATGGCTGCTTAACGGGAAAGGTCCGGTGGGGTGATGCATAAAACAAGGGTTTGAAATTAGCTCAGATACCGTTCCATAAGCCAAATATGTAATGGACAAGACGTACACTCTGCTCAGTGAAATGTTCTCAACACCACCTATTCACCTCAAAAGAATATATCTGACTAGTAAGAATCTTAAAACCTATGTATTGCTATCTCTCTGGAAGTGAATCAAGAGGGTGTAAAGCGGCATAAACACAGCAGTGAAAAGCAGCTAATCCCCATTATCAAAATAAATTACTTAAAAAAAACTCGTAAAACAAAGACAGTGAAAGAGAGAGAAATTCTTACAAAATCCATTCAGGGGCTCTGATGCAACCTGGATTGACCATATCTAGACCCACAGCTGGATGAGACATAAGGCTGGACACTCTTGGGGCTGAGAGGATTGGTGAGGTTGGGTGAGCAAACGCAGACCCTTTAAAGTAATACTGCGTGGTACCCATCCCATGGGTCCCAAATCTCCAGGTTCAAGGGCATCTTCCCACATCGAAAACATGCCTGGGAAACCCAGAAGATGGTACACCGCGTGATCGGGAAAGGTTTCTAAAACGCACCTCATTTCTCCTCTCCTTGTGCTCGGGTTCGCCATTCCAGCCGCTTTACTAACAATCTCCCTACGTGGAGAATCAGCACCGTTAACCTCTTGTTTCGTACAGGTTGCAATTTGTCCTGAGGATGAACGGGAAGAGGGGGAACCAATGAGAGACTAGCTCTTGGTGTTGGGACAGGCACAGGTCACTCTATTTTTCCGTCAGGAAGAAGAATGAACCACAGGCTCAGCCTGCACCCCCGGAACCAGAATAGGGTCTGAAGCAATCCTGCGCTTTTGCGGCCAGCTCCCAAAAAAGCGAGTTGACAAATGGAGCTCAGGGGCACTGCAATTCACAAACCTGCAGAGTTATAAATGATAACTCTCGTCCACAAATATATTGAGGGAAGGCAACGAAGAGGATTTGAAAGCAAGGCAGAATTGCAGGAAACAGATTTCAGGAGGTAGATGCGACTCGCCTTTAAAGCACATGAAAAGCGGCAAAACGTCGACAATGATGCCCTTGGCCAAAAAGGGCGTATGCGTTTTTTCCTGAATATATTCAGGAAAAAACGCATACGCCCTTTTTGGCCAACCAAGCAAGCCGGAAAGGCAAATCAGCACTGCAAAGAAGTCTCGCTTACCATCGGTGAAAAGGGCCATGCTGAAAAAAGTGTAAAAACCAGAAATGCAGGACAGACCATGGAGACATGGGAGCCTTGCTACGCTGAAGGGCGGGATGTAAATTGCCAACAGCCACTCTGGAGACGTGTACGGTGTGTCCTGAAACATGTAATAAACACAGCTTAGAGAGCATAGGGCAATTCCACTCATGGGCGTATACATTGGGAAAACTGAAAATCCACAAGACACAGGCACCCCAAAGTGTAGGGCTGCTCTGTTTACAAGAACCTCCACTTCGGTACACCTTAAATAGCCCAGGATAGAGAAAAATGGATAAAGAAGTTGTGGTACTTATGCACAATGGAATATCACTCAGCCATGAAATCAATGTCATAAGGCTAGTAGCAGCATGATGAGTGGATTTAGGTACGATGACTCTAAGTGAAATAAGTCACACAGAAAAAGACACTTATCCTACGATATCACTTATAGAGGGAATGTCAAAATCGCTACCCTTGAACTGAATTACAAGACAGAACAGAGTCACACGTTTAGAAAACACACTATGGCTGCTTAACGGGAAAGGTCAGGTGGGGTGATGCATAAAACAAGGGTTTGAAATTAGCTCAGATACCGTTCCATAAGCCAAATATGTAATGGACAAGACCTACTCCCTGCTCAGTGAAATGGACTCAACACCCTCTATTCACCGCACAAGAATATATCTGACTAGTAAGAATCTTAAAACCTATGTATTGATATCTCTCTGGAAGTGAATCAAGAGGGTGTAAAGCGGCATAAATACAGCAGTGAAAAGCAGCTAAACCCCATTACCAAAATAAATTACTTAAAAAAACCCCATAAAACAAAGACAGTGAAAGAGAGAGAAATTCTTACAAAATCCATTCAGGGGCTCTGATGCAACCTGGATTGACCATATGTACACCCACAGCTGGATGAGACCTAAGGATGGACACTCTTGGGGCTGAGAGGATTGGTGAGGTTGGGTGAGCAAACGCAGACCCTTTAAAGTAATACTGCGTGGTACCCATCCCATGGGTCCCAAATCTCCAGGTTCAAGGGCATCTTCCCACATCGAAAACATGCCTGGGAAACCCAGAAGATGGTACACCGCGTGATCGGGAAAGGTTTCTAAAACGCACCTCATTTCTCCTCTCCTTGTGCTCGGGTTCGCCATTCCAGCCGCTTTACTAACAATCTCCCTACGTGGAGAATCAGCACCGTTAACCTCCTGTTTCGTACAGGTTGCAATTTGTCCTGAGGATGAACGGGAAGAGGGGGAACCAATGAGAGACTAGCTCTAGGTGTTGGGACAGGCACAGGTCACTCTATTTTTCCGTCAGGAAGAAGAATGAACCACAGGCTCAGCCTGCACCCCCGGAACCAGAATAGGGTCTGAAGCAATCCTGCGCTTTTGCGGCCAGCTCCCAAAAAAGCGAGTTGACAAATGGCGCTCAGGGGCACTGCAATTCACAAACCTGCAGAGTTATAAATGATAACTCTCGTCCACAAATATATTGAGGGAAGGCAACGAAGAGGATTTGAAAGCAAGGCAGAATTGCAGGAAACAGATTTCAGGAGGTAGATGCGACTCGCCTTTAAAGCACATGAAAAGCGGCAAAACGTCGACAATGATGCCCTTGGCCAAAAAGGGCGTATGCGTTTTTTCCTGAATATATTCAGGAAAAAACGCATACGCCCTTTTTGGCCAACCAAGCAAGCCGGAAAGGCCAATCAGCACTACAAAGAAGTCTCGCTTGCCATCGGTCAAAAGGGCCATGCTGAAAAAAGTGTAAAAACCAGAAATGCAGGACAGGCCAGGGAGACGTGGGAGCCTTGCTACGCTGATGGGCGGGATGTTAATTGCCAACAGCCACTCTGGAGAAGTGTACGGTGTGTCCTGAAACATGTAATAAACACAGCTTAGAGAGCATAGGGCACTTCCACTCATGGGCGTATACATTCGGAAAACTGAAAATCCACAAGACACAGGCACCCCGAAGTGTAGGGCTGCTCTGTTTACAAGAACCTCCACTTCGGTACACCTTAAATAGCCCAGGATAGAGAAAAATGGATAAAGAAGTTGTGGTACTTATGCACAATGGAATATCACTCAGCCATGAAAACAATGTCATAAGGCGAGTAGCAGCCAGTATGATGAGTTTATTTAGGTACGATGACTCTAAGTGAAATAAGTCACACAGAAAAAGACACTTATCCTAAGATATCACTTATAGAGGGAATGTCAAAATCGCTACCCTTGAACTGAATTACAAGACAGAACAGAGTCACACGTTTAGAAAACACACTATGGCTGCTTAACGGGAAAGGTCAGGTGGGGTGATGCATAAAACAAGGGTTTGAAATTAGCTCAGATACCGTTCCATAAGCCAAATATGTAATGGACAAGACGTACACCCTGCTCAGTGAAATGTTCTCAACACCACCTATTCACCTCACAAGAATATATCTGACTAGTAAGAATCTTAAAACCTATGTATTGCTATCTCTCTGGAAGTGAATCAAGAGGGTGTAAAGCGGCATAAACACAGCAGTGAAAAGCAGCTAATCCCCATTATCAAAATAAATTACTTAAAAAAAACTCATAAAACAAAGACAGTGAAAGAGAGAGAAATTCTTACAAAATCCATTCAGGGGCTCTGATGCAACCTGGATTGACCATATCTAGACCCACAGCTGGATGAGACATAAGGCTGGATACTCTTGGGGCTGAGAGGATTGGTGTGGTTGGGTGAGCAAACGCAGACCCTTTAAAGTAATACTGCGTGGTACCCATCCCACGGGTCCCAAATCTCCAGGTTCAAGGGCATCTTCCTACATCGAAAACATGCCTGGGAAACCCAGAAGATGGTACACCGTGTGATCGGGAAACGTTTCTAAAACGTACCTCATTTCTCCTCTCCTTGTGCTCGGGTTCGCCATTCCAGCCGCTTTACTAACAATCTCCCTACGTGGAGAATCAGCACCGTTAACCTCCTGTTTCGTACAGGTTGCAATTTGTCCTGAGGATGAACGGGAAGAGGGGGAACCAATGAGAGACTAGCTCTAGGTGTTGGGACAGGCACAGGTCACTCTATTTTTCCATCAGGAAGAAGAATGAACCACAGGCTCAGCCTGCCCCCCCGGAACCAGAATAGGGTCTGAAGCAATCCTGCGCTTTTGCGGCCAGCTCCCAAAAAAGCGAGTTGACAAATGGAGCTCAGGGGCACTGCAATTCACAAACCTGCAGAGTTATAAATGATAACTCTTGTCCACAAATATATTGAGGGAAGGCAACGAAGAGGATTTGAAAGCAAGGCAGAATTGCAGGAAACAGATTTCAGGAGGTAGATGCGACTCGCCTTTAAAGCACATGAAAAGCGGCAAAACGACGACAATGATGCCCTTGGCCAAAAAGGGCGTATGCGTTTTTTCCTGAATATATTCAGGAAAAAACGCATACGCCCTTTTTGGCCAACCAAGCAAGCTGGAAAGGCAAATCAGCACTACAAAGAAGTCTCGCTTGCCATCGGTCAAAAGGGCCATGCTGAAAAAAGTGTAAAACCCAGAAATGCAGGACAGGCCAGGGAGACGTGGGAGCCTTGCTACGCTGATGGGCGGGATGTAAATTGCCAACAGCCACTCTGGAGAAGTGTACGGTGTGTCCTGAAACATGTAATAAACACAGCTTAGAGAGCATAGGGCACTTCCACTCATGGGCGTATACATTGGGAAAACTGAAAATCCACAAGACACAGGCACCTCAAAGTGTACGGCTGCTCTGTTTACAAGAACCTCCACTTCGGTACACCTTAAATAGCCCAGGATAGAGAAAAATGGATAAAGAAGTTGTGGTACTTATGCACAATGGAATATCACTCAGCCATGAAATCAATGTCATAAGGCTAGTAGCAGCATGATGAGTGGATTTAGGTACGATGACTCTAAGTGAAATAAGTCACACAGAAAAAGACAGTTATCCTACGATATCACTTATAGAGGGAATGTCAAAATCGCTACCCTTGAACTGAATTACAAGACAGAACAGAGTCACACGTTTAGAAAACACACTATGGCTGCTTAACGGGAAAGGTCAGGTGGGGTGATGCATAAAACAAGGGTTTGAAATTAGCTCAGATACCGTTCCATAAGCCAAATATGTAATGGACAAGACCTACTCCCTGCTCAGTGAAATGGACTCAACACCCTCTATTCACCGCACAAGAATATATCTGACTAGTAAGAATCTTAAAACCTATGTATTGATATCTCTCTGGAAGTGAATCAAGAGGGTGTAAAGCGGCATAAATACAGCAGTGAAAAGCAGCTAAACCCCATTACCAAAATAAATTACTTAAAAAAACCCCATAAAACAAAGACAGTGAAAGAGAGAGAAATTCTTACAAAATCCATTCAGGGGCTCTGATGCAACCTGGATTGACCATATGTACACCCACAGCTGGATGAGACCTAAGGATGGACACTCTTGGGGCTGAGAGGATTGGTGAGGTTGGGTGAGCAAACGCAGACCCTTTAAAGTAATACTGCGTGGTACCCATCCCATGGGTCCCAAATCTCCAGGTTCAAGGGCATCTTCCCACATCGAAAACATGCCTGGGAAACCCAGAAGATGGTACACCGCGTGATCGGGAAAGGTTTCTAAAACGCACCTCATTTCTCCTCTCCTTGTGCTCGGGTTCGCCATTCCAGCCGCTTTACTAACAATCTCCCTACGTGGAGAATCAGCACCGTTAACCTCCTGTTTCGTACAGGTTGCAATTTGTCCTGAGGATGAACGGGAAGAGGGGGAACCAATGAGAGACTAGCTCTAGGTGTTGGGACAGGCACAGGTCACTCTATTTTTCCGTCAGGAAGAAGAATGAACCACAGGCTCAGCCTGCACCCCCGGAACCAGAATAGGGTCTGAAGCAATCCTGCGCTTTTGCGGCCAGCTCCCAAAAAAGCGAGTTGACAAATGGAGCTCAGGGGCACTGCAATTCACAAACCTGCAGAGTTATAAATGATAACTCTCGTCCACAAATATATTGAGGGAAGGCAACGAAGAGGATTTGAAAGCAAGGCAGAATTGCAGGAAACAGATTTCAGGAGGTAGATGCGACTCGCCTTTAAAGCACATGAAAAGCGGCAAAACGTCGACAATGATGCCCTTGGCCAAAAAGGGCGTATGCGTTTTTTCCTGAATATATTCAGGAAAAAACGCATACGCCCTTTTTGGCCAACCAAGCAAGCCGGAAAGGCCAATCAGCACTACAAAGAAGTCTCGCTTGCCATCGGTCAAAAGGGCCATGCTGAAAAAAGTGTAAAAACCAGAAATGCAGGACAGGCCAGGGAGACGTGGGAGCCTTGCTACGCTGATGGGCGGGATGTTAATTGCCAACAGCCACTCTGGAGAAGTGTACGGTGTGTCCTGAAACATGTAATAAACACAGCTTAGAGAGCATAGGGCACTTCCACTCATGGGCGTATACATTGGGAAAACTGAAAATCCACAAGACACAGGCACCCCGAAGTGTAGGGCTGCTCTGTTTACAAGAACCTCCACTTCGGTACACCTTAAATAGCCCAGGATAGAGAAAAATGGATAAAGAAGTTGTGGTACTTATGCACAATGGAATATCACTCAGCCATGAAATCAATGTCATAAGGCTAGTAGCAGCATGATGAGTGGATTTAGGTACGATGACTCTAAGTGAAATAAGTCACACAGAAAAAGACACTTATCCTACGATATCACTTATAGAGGGAATGTCAAAATCGCTACCCTTGAACTGAATTACAAGACAGAACAGAGTCACACGTTTAGAAAACACACTATGGCTGCTTAACGGGAAAGGTCAGGTGGGGTGATGCATAAAACAAGGGTTTGAAATTAGCTCAGATACCGTTCCATAAGCCAAATATGTAATGGACAAGACCTACTCCCTGCTCAGTGAAATGGACTCAACACCCTCTATTCACCGCACAAGAATATATCTGACTAGTAAGAATCTTAAAACCTATGTATTGATATCTCTCTGGAAGTGAATCAAGAGGGTGTAAAGCGGCATAAATACAGCAGTGAAAAGCAGCTAAACCCCATTACCAAAATAAATTACTTAAAAAAACCCCATAAAACAAAGACAGTGAAAGAGAGAGAAATTCTTACAAAATCCATTCAGGGGCTCTGATGCAACCTGGATTGACCATATGTACACCCACAGCTGGATGAGACCTAAGGATGGACACTCTTGGGGCTGAGAGGATTGGTGAGGTTGGGTGAGCAAACGCAGACCCTTTAAAGTAATACTGCGTGGTACCCATCCCATGGGTCCCAAATCTCCAGGTTCAAGGGCATCTTCCCACATCGAAAACATGCCTGGGAAACCCAGAAGATGGTACACCGCGTGATCGGGAAAGGTTTCTAAAACGCACCTCATTTCTCCTCTCCTTGTGCTCGGGTTCGCCATTCCAGCCGCTTTACTAACAATCTCCCTACGTGGAGAATCAGCACCGTTAACCTCCTGTTTCGTACAGGTTGCAATTTGTCCTGAGGATGAACGGGAAGAGGGGGAACCAATGAGAGACTAGCTCTAGGTGTTGGGACAGGCACAGGTCACTCTATTTTTCCGTCAGGAAGAAGAATGAACCACAGGCTCAGCCTGCACCCCCGGAACCAGAATAGGGTCTGAAGCAATCCTGCGCTTTTGCGGCCAGCTCCCAAAAAAGCGAGTTGACAAATGGCGCTCAGGGGCACTGCAATTCACAAACCTGCAGAGTTATAAATGATAACTCTCGTCCACAAATATATTGAGGGAAGGCAACGAAGAGGATTTGAAAGCAAGGCAGAATTGCAGGAAACAGATTTCAGGAGGTAGATGCGACTCGCCTTTAAAGCACATGAAAAGCGGCAAAACGTCGACAATGATGCCCTTGGCCAAAAAGGGCGTATGCGTTTTTTCCTGAATATATTCAGGAAAAAACGCATACGCCCTTTTTGGCCAACCAAGCAAGCCGGAAAGGCCAATCAGCACTACAAAGAAGTCTCGCTTGCCATCGGTCAAAAGGGCCATGCTGAAAAAAGTGTAAAAACCAGAAATGCAGGACAGGCCAGGGAGACGTGGGAGCCTTGCTACGCTGATGGGCGGGATGTTAATTGCCAACAGCCACTCTGGAGAAGTGTACGGTGTGTCCTGAAACATGTAATAAACACAGCTTAGAGAGCATAGGGCACTTCCACTCATGGGCGTATACATTCGGAAAACTGAAAATCCACAAGACACAGGCACCCCGAAGTGTAGGGCTGCTCTGTTTACAAGAACCTCCACTTCGGTACACCTTAAATAGCCCAGGATAGAGAAAAATGGATAAAGAAGTTGTGGTACTTATGCACAATGGAATATCACTCAGCCATGAAAACAATGTCATAAGGCGAGTAGCAGCCAGTATGATGAGTTTATTTAGGTACGATGACTCTAAGTGAAATAAGTCACACAGAAAAAGACACTTATCCTAAGATATCACTTATAGAGGGAATGTCAAAATCGCTACCCTTGAACTGAATTACAAGACAGAACAGAGTCACACGTTTAGAAAACACACTATGGCTGCTTAACGGGAAAGGTCAGGTGGGGTGATGCATAAAACAAGGGTTTGAAATTAGCTCAGATACCGTTCCATAAGCCAAATATGTAATGGACAAGACGTACACCCTGCTCAGTGAAATGTTCTCAACACCACCTATTCACCTCACAAGAATATATCTGACTAGTAAGAATCTTAAAACCTATGTATTGCTATCTCTCTGGAAGTGAATCAAGAGGGTGTAAAGCGGCATAAACACAGCAGTGAAAAGCAGCTAATCCCCATTATCAAAATAAATTACTTAAAAAAAACTCATAAAACAAAGACAGTGAAAGAGAGAGAAATTCTTACAAAATCCATTCAGGGGCTCTGATGCAACCTGGATTGACCATATCTAGACCCACAGCTGGATGAGACATAAGGCTGGATACTCTTGGGGCTGAGAGGATTGGTGTGGTTGGGTGAGCAAACGCAGACCCTTTAAAGTAATACTGCGTGGTACCCATCCCACGGGTCCCAAATCTCCAGGTTCAAGGGCATCTTCCTACATCGAAAACATGCCTGGGAAACCCAGAAGATGGTACACCGTGTGATCGGGAAACGTTTCTAAAACGTACCTCATTTCTCCTCTCCTTGTGCTCGGGTTCGCCATTCCAGCCGCTTTACTAACAATCTCCCTACGTGGAGAATCAGCACCGTTAACCTCCTGTTTCGTACAGGTTGCAATTTGTCCTGAGGATGAACGGGAAGAGGGGGAACCAATGAGAGACTAGCTCTAGGTGTTGGGACAGGCACAGGTCACTCTATTTTTCCATCAGGAAGAAGAATGAACCACAGGCTCAGCCTGCCCCCCCGGAACCAGAATAGGGTCTGAAGCAATCCTGCGCTTTTGCGGCCAGCTCCCAAAAAAGCGAGTTGACAAATGGAGCTCAGGGGCACTGCAATTCACAAACCTGCAGAGTTATAAATGATAACTCTTGTCCACAAATATATTGAGGGAAGGCAACGAAGAGGATTTGAAAGCAAGGCAGAATTGCAGGAAACAGATTTCAGGAGGTAGATGCGACTCGCCTTTAAAGCACATGAAAAGCGGCAAAACGACGACAATGATGCCCTTGGCCAAAAAGGGCGTATGCGTTTTTTCCTGAATATATTCAGGAAAAAACGCATACGCCCTTTTTGGCCAACCAAGCAAGCTGGAAAGGCAAATCAGCACTACAAAGAAGTCTCGCTTGCCATCGGTCAAAAGGGCCATGCTGAAAAAAGTGTAAAACCCAGAAATGCAGGACAGGCCAGGGAGACGTGGGAGCCTTGCTACGCTGATGGGCGGGATGTAAATTGCCAACAGCCACTCTGGAGAAGTGTACGGTGTGTCCTGAAACATGTAATAAACACAGCTTAGAGAGCATAGGGCACTTCCACTCATGGGCGTATACATTGGGAAAACTGAAAATCCACAAGACACAGGCACCTCAAAGTGTACGGCTGCTCTGTTTACAAGAACCTCCACTTCGGTACACCTTAAATAGCCCAGGATAGAGAAAAATGGATAAAGAAGTTGTGGTACTTATGCACAATGGAATATCACTCAGCCATGAAATCAATGTCATAAGGCTAGTAGCAGCATGATGAGTGGATTTAGGTACGATGACTCTAAGTGAAATAAGTCACACAGAAAAAGACAGTTATCCTACGATATCACTTATAGAGGGAATGTCAAAATCGCTACCCTTGAACTGAATTACAAGACAGAACAGAGTCACACGTTTAGAAAACACACTATGGCTGCTTAACGGGAAAGGTCAGGTGGGGTGATGCATAAAACAAGGGTTTGAAATTAGCTCAGATACCGTTCCATAAGCCAAATATGTAATGGACAAGACCTACTCCCTGCTCAGTGAAATGGACTCAACACCCTCTATTCACCGCACAAGAATATATCTGACTAGTAAGAATCTTAAAACCTATGTATTGATATCTCTCTGGAAGTGAATCAAGAGGGTGTAAAGCGGCATAAATACAGCAGTGAAAAGCAGCTAAACCCCATTACCAAAATAAATTACTTAAAAAAACCCCATAAAACAAAGACAGTGAAAGAGAGAGAAATTCTTACAAAATCCATTCAGGGGCTCTGATGCAACCTGGATTGACCATATGTACACCCACAGCTGGATGAGACCTAAGGATGGACACTCTTGGGGCTGAGAGGATTGGTGAGGTTGGGTGAGCAAACGCAGACCCTTTAAAGTAATACTGCGTGGTACCCATCCCATGGGTCCCAAATCTCCAGGTTCAAGGGCATCTTCCCACATCGAAAACATGCCTGGGAAACCCAGAAGATGGTACACCGCGTGATCGGGAAAGGTTTCTAAAACGCACCTCATTTCTCCTCTCCTTGTGCTCGGGTTCGCCATTCCAGCCGCTTTACTAACAATCTCCCTACGTGGAGAATCAGCACCGTTAACCTCCTGTTTCGTACAGGTTGCAATTTGTCCTGAGGATGAACGGGAAGAGGGGGAACCAATGAGAGACTAGCTCTAGGTGTTGGGACAGGCACAGGTCACTCTATTTTTCCGTCAGGAAGAAGAATGAACCACAGGCTCAGCCTGCACCCCCGGAACCAGAATAGGGTCTGAAGCAATCCTGCGCTTTTGCGGCCAGCTCCCAAAAAAGCGAGTTGACAAATGGAGCTCAGGGGCACTGCAATTCACAAACCTGCAGAGTTATAAATGATAACTCTCGTCCACAAATATATTGAGGGAAGGCAACGAAGAGGATTTGAAAGCAAGGCAGAATTGCAGGAAACAGATTTCAGGAGGTAGATGCGACTCGCCTTTAAAGCACATGAAAAGCGGCAAAACGTCGACAATGATGCCCTTGGCCAAAAAGGGCGTATGCGTTTTTTCCTGAATATATTCAGGAAAAAACGCATACGCCCTTTTTGGCCAACCAAGCAAGCCGGAAAGGCAAATCAGCACTACAAAGAAGTCTCGCTTGCCATCGGTCAAAAGGGCCATGCTGAAAAAAGTGTAAAAACCAGAAATGCAGGACAGGCCAGGGAGACGTGGGAGCCTTGCTACGCTGATGGGCGGGATGTTAATTGCCAACAGCCACTCTGGAGAAGTGTACGGTGTGTCCTGAAACATGTAATAAACACAGCTTAGAGAGCATAGGGCACTTCCACTCATGGGCGTATACATTGGGAAAACTGAAAATCCACAAGACACAGGCACCCCGAAGTGTAGGGCTGCTCTGTTTACAAGAACCTCCACTTCGGTACACCTTAAATAGCCCAGGATAGAGAAAAATGGATAAAGAAGTTGTGGTACTTATGCACAATGGAATATCACTCAGCCATGAAATCAATGTCATAAGGCTAGTAGCAGCATGATGAGTGGATTTAGGTACGATGACTCTAAGTGAAATAAGTCACACAGAAAAAGACACTTATCCTAAGATATCACTTATAGAGGGAATGATAAAATAGCTACCCTTGAACTGAATTACAAGACAGAACAGAGTCACACGTTTAGAAAACACACTATGGCTGCTTAACGGGAAAGGTCCGGTGGGGTGATGCATAAAACAAGGGTTTGAAATTAGCTCAGATACCGTTCCATAAGCCAAATATGTAATGGACAAGACGTACACCCTGCTCAGTGAAATGGACTCAACACCACCTATTCACCGCACAAGAATATATCTGACTAGTAAGAATCTTAAAACCTATGTATTGATATCTCTCTGGAAGTGAATCAAGAGGGTGTAAAGCGGCATAAACACAGCAGTGAAAAGCAGCTAAGCCCCATTATCAAAATAAATTACTTGAAAAAAACCCATAAAACAAAGACAGTGAAAGAGAGAGAAATTCATACAAAATCCATTCAGGGGCTCTGATGCAACCTGGATTGACCATATCTAGACCCACAGCTGGATGAGACCTAAGGCTGGACACTCTTGGGGCTGAGAGGATTGGTGAGGTTGGGTGAGCAAACGCAGACCCTTTAAAGTAATACTGCGTGGTACCCATCCCATGGGTCCCAAATCTCCAGGTTCAAGGGCATCTTCCCACATCGAAAACATGCCTGGGAAACCCAGAAGATGGTACACCGCGTGATCGGGAAAGGTTTCTAAAACGCACCTCATTTCTCCTCTCCTTGTGCTCGGGTTCGCCATTCCAGCCGCTTTACTAACAATCTCCCTACGTGGAGAATCAGCACCGTTAACCTCCTGTTTCGTACAGGTTGCAATTTGTCCTGAGGATGAACGGGAAGAGGGGGAACCAATGAGAGACTAGCTCTAGGTGTTGGGACAGGCACAGGTCACTCTATTTTTCCGTCAGGAAGAAGAATGAACCACAGGCTCAGCCTGCACCCCCGGAACCAGAATAGGGTCTGAAGCAATCCTGCGCTTTTGCGGCCAGCTCCCAAAAAAGCGAGTTGACAAATGGAGCTCAGGGGCACTGCAATTCACAAACCTGCAGAGTTATAAATGATAACTCTCGTCCACAAATATATTGAGGGAAGGCAACGAAGAGGATTTGAAAGCAAGGCAGAATTGCAGGAAACAGATTTCAGGAGGTAGATGCGACTCGCCTTTAAAGCACATGAAAAGCGGCAAAACGTCGACAATGATGCCCTTGGCCAAAAAGGGCGTATGCGTTTTTTCCTGAATATATTCAGGAAAAAACGCATACGCCCTTTTTGGCCAACCAAGCAAGCCGGAAAGGCCAATCAGCACTACAAAGAAGTCTCGCTTGCCATCGGTCAAAAGGGCCATGCTGAAAAAAGTGTAAAAACCAGAAATGCAGGACAGGCCAGGGAGACGTGGGAGCCTTGCTACGCTGATGGGCGGGATGTTAATTGCCAACAGCCACTCTGGAGAAGTGTACGGTGTGTCCTGAAACATGTAATAAACACAGCTTAGAGAGCATAGGGCACTTCCACTCATGGGCGTATACATTGGGAAAACTGAAAATCCACAAGACACAGGCACCCCGAAGTGTAGGGCTGCTCTGTTTACAAGAACCTCCACTTCGGTACACCTTAAATAGCCCAGGATAGAGAAAAATGGATAAAGAAGTTGTGGTACTTATGCACAATGGAATATCACTCAGCCATGTAATCAATGTCATAAGGCGAGTAGCAGCCAGTATGATGAGTGGATTGAGGTACGATGACTCTAAGTGAAATAAGTCACACAGAAAAAGACACTTATCCTAAGATATCACTTATAGAGGGAATGATAAAATAGCTACCCTTGAACTGAATTACAAGACAGAACAGAGTCACACGTTTAGAAAACACACTATGGCTGCTTAACGGGAAAGGTCCGGTGGGGTGATGCATAAAACAAGGGTTTGAAATTAGCTCAGATACCGTTCCATAAGCCAAATATGTAATGGACAAGACGTACACCCTGCTCAGTGAAATGGACTCAACACCACCTATTCACCGCACAAGAATATATCTGACTAGTAAGAATCTTAAAACCTATGTATTGATATCTCTCTGGAAGTGAATCAAGAGGGTGTAAAGCGGCATAAACACAGCAGTGAAAAGCAGCTAAGCCCCATTATCAAAATAAATTACTTGAAAAAAACCCATAAAACAAAGACAGTGAAAGAGAGAGAAATTCATACAAAATCCATTCAGGGGCTCTGATGCAACCTGGATTGACCATATCTAGACCCACAGCTGGATGAGACCTAAGGCTGGACACTCTTGGGGCTGAGAGGATTGGTGAGGTTGGGTGAGCAAACGCAGACCCTTTAAAGTAATACTGCGTGGTACCCATCCCATGGGTCCCAAATCTCCAGGTTCAAGGGCATCTTCCCACATCGAAAACATGCCTGGGAAACCCAGAAGATGGTACACCGCGTGATCGGGAAAGGTTTCTAAAACGCACCTCATTTCTCCTCTCCTTGTGCTCGGGTTCGCCATTCCAGCCGCTTTACTAACAATCTCCCTACGTGGAGAATCAGCACCGTTAACCTCCTGTTTCGTACAGGTTGCAATTTGTCCTGAGGATGAACGGGAAGAGGGGGAACCAATGAGAGACTAGCTCTAGGTGTTGGGACAGGCACAGGTCACTCTATTTTTCCGTCAGGAAGAAGAATGAACCACAGGCTCAGCCTGCACCCCCGGAACCAGAATAGGGTCTGAAGCAATCCTGCGCTTTTGCGGCCAGCTCCCAAAAAAGCGAGTTGACAAATGGAGCTCAGGGGCACTGCAATTCACAAACCTGCAGAGTTATAAATGATAACTCTCGTCCACAAATATATTGAGGGAAGGCAACGAAGAGGATTTGAAAGCAAGGCAGAATTGCAGGAAACAGATTTCAGGAGGTAGATGCGACTCGCCTTTAAAGCACATGAAAAGCGGCAAAACGTCGACAATGATGCCCTTGGCCAAAAAGGGCGTATGCGTTTTTTCCTGAATATATTCAGGAAAAAACGCATACGCCCTTTTTGGCCAACCAAGCAAGCCGGAAAGGCCAATCAGCACTACAAAGAAGTCTCGCTTGCCATCGGTCAAAAGGGCCATGCTGAAAAAAGTGTAAAAACCAGAAATGCAGGACAGGCCAGGGAGACGTGGGAGCCTTGCTACGCTGATGGGCGGGATGTTAATTGCCAACAGCCACTCTGGAGAAGTGTACGGTGTGTCCTGAAACATGTAATAAACACAGCTTAGAGAGCATAGGGCACTTCCACTCATGGGCGTATACATTGGGAAAACTGAAAATCCACAAGACACAGGCACCCCGAAGTGTAGGGCTGCTCTGTTTACAAGAACCTCCACTTCGGTACACCTTAAATAGCCCAGGATAGAGAAAAATGGATAAAGAAGTTGTGGTACTTATGCACAATGGAATATCACTCAGCCATGTAATCAATGTCATAAGGCGAGTAGCAGCCAGTATGATGAGTGGATTGAGGTACGATGACTCTAAGTGAAATAAGTCACACAGAAAAAGACACTTATCCTAAGATATCACTTATAGAGGGAATGATAAAATAGCTACCCTTGAACTGAATTACAAGACAGAACAGAGTCACACGTTTAGAAAACACACTATGGCTGCTTAACGGGAAAGGTCCGGTGGGGTGATGCATAAAACAAGGGTTTGAAATTAGCTCAGATACCGTTCCATAAGCCAAATATGTAATGGACAAGACGTACACCCTGCTCAGTGAAATGGACTCAACACCACCTATTCACCGCACAAGAATATATCTGACTAGTAAGAATCTTAAAACCTATGTATTGATATCTCTCTGGAAGTGAATCAAGAGGGTGTAAAGCGGCATAAACACAGCAGTGAAAAGCAGCTAAGCCCCATTATCAAAATAAATTACTTGAAAAAAACCCATAAAACAAAGACAGTGAAAGAGAGAGAAATTCATACAAAATCCATTCAGGGGCTCTGATGCAACCTGGATTGACCATATCTAGACCCACAGCTGGATGAGACCTAAGGCTGGACACTCTTGGGGCTGAGAGGATTGGTGAGGTTGGGTGAGCAAACGCAGACCCTTTAAAGTAATACTGCGTGGTACCCATCCCATGGGTCCCAAATCTCCAGGTTCAAGGGCATCTTCCCACATCGAAAACATGCCTGGGAAACCCAGAAGATGGTACACCGCGTGATCGGGAAAGGTTTCTAAAACGCACCTCATTTCTCCTCTCCTTGTGCTCGGGTTCGCCATTCCAGCCGCTTTACTAACAATCTCCCTACGTGGAGAATCAGCACCGTTAACCTCCTGTTTCGTACAGGTTTCAATTTGTCCTGAGGATGAACGGGAAGAGGGGGAACCAATGAGAGACTAGCTCTAGGTGTTGGGACAGGCACAGGTCACTCTATTTTTCCGTCAGGAAGAAGAATGAACCACAGGCTCAGCCTGCACCCCCGGAACCAGAATAGGGTCTGAAGCAATCCTGCGCTTTTGCGGCCAGCTCCCAAAAAAGCGAGTTGACAAATGGAGCTCAGGGGCACTGCAATTCACAAACCTGCAGAGTTATAAATGATAACTCTCGTCCACAAATATATTGAGGGAAGGCAACGAAGAGGATTTGAAAGCAAGGCAGAATTGCAGGAAACAGATTTCAGGAGGTAGATGCGACTCGCCTTTAAAGCACATGAAAAGCGGCAAAACGTCGACAATGATGCCCTTGGCCAAAAAGGGCGTATGCGTTTTTTCCTGAATATATTCAGGAAAAAACGCATACGCCCTTTTTGGCCAACCAAGCAAGCCGGAAAGGCAAATCAGCACTACAAAGAAGTCTCGCTTGCCATCGGTCAAAAGGGCCATGCTGAAAAAAGTGTAAAAACCAGAAATGCAGGACAGGCCAGGGAGACGTGGGAGCCTTGCTACGCTGATGGGCGGGATGTTAATTGCCAACAGCCACTCTGGAGAAGTGTACGGTGTGTCCTGAAACATGTAATAAACACAGCTTAGAGAGCATAGGGCACTTCCACTCATGGGCGTATACATTGGGAAAACTGAAAATCCACAAGACACAGGCACCCCGAAGTGTAGGGCTGCTCTGTTTACAAGAACCTCCACTTCGGTACACCTTAAATAGCCCAGGATAGAGAAAAATGGATAAAGAAGTTGTGGTACTTATGCACAATGGAATATCACTCAGCCATGAAATCAATGTCATAAGGCGAGTAGCAGCCAGTATGATGAGTGGATTGAGGTACGATGACTCTAAGTGAAATAAGTCACACAGAAAAAGACACTTATCCTAAGATATCACTTATAGAGGGAATGATAAAATAGCTACCCTTGAACTGAATTACAAGACAGAACAGAGTCACACGTTTAGAAAACACACTATGGCTGCTTAACGGGAAAGGTCCGGTGGGGTGATGCATAAAACAAGGGTTTGAAATTAGCTCAGATACCGTTCCATAAGCCAAATATGTAATGGACAAGACGTACACCCTGCTCAGTGAAATGGACTCAACACCACCTATTCACCGCACAAGAATATATCTGACTAGTAAGAATCTTAAAACCTATGTATTGATATCTCTCTGGAAGTGAATCAAGAGGGTGTAAAGCGGCATAAACACAGCAGTGAAAAGCAGCTAAGCCCCATTATCAAAATAAATTACTTGAAAAAAACCCATAAAACAAAGACAGTGAAAGAGAGAGAAATTCATACAAAATCCATTCAGGGGCTCTGATGCAACCTGGATTGACCATATCTAGACCCACAGCTGGATGAGACCTAAGGCTGGACACTCTTGGGGCTGAGAGGATTGGTGAGGTTGGGTGAGCAAACGCAGACCCTTTAAAGTAATACTGCGTGGTACCCATCCCATGGGTCCCAAATCTCCAGGTTCAAGGGCATCTTCCCACATCGAAAACATGCCTGGGAAACCCAGAAGATGGTACACCGCGTGATCGGGAAAGGTTTCTAAAACGCACCTCATTTCTCCTCTCCTTGTGCTCGGGTTCGCCATTCCAGCCGCTTTACTAACAATCTCCCTACGTGGAGAATCAGCACCGTTAACCTCCTGTTTCGTACAGGTTGCAATTTGTCCTGAGGATGAACGGGAAGAGGGGGAACCAATGAGAGACTAGCTCTAGGTGTTGGGACAGGCACAGGTCACTCTATTTTTCCGTCAGGAAGAAGAATGAACCACAGGCTCAGCCTGCACCCCCGGAACCAGAATAGGGTCTGAAGCAATCCTGCGCTTTTGCGGCCAGCTCCCAAAAAAGCGAGTTGACAAATGGAGCTCAGGGGCACTGCAATTCACAAACCTGCAGAGTTATAAATGATAACTCTCGTCCACAAATATATTGAGGGAAGGCAACGAAGAGGATTTGAAAGCAAGGCAGAATTGCAGGAAACAGATTTCAGGAGGTAGATGCGACTCGCCTTTAAAGCACATGAAAAGCGGCAAAACGTCGACAATGATGCCCTTGGCCAAAAAGGGCGTATGCGTTTTTTCCTGAATATATTCAGGAAAAAACGCATACGCCCTTTTTGGCCAACCAAGCAAGCCGGAAAGGCAAATCAGCACTACAAAGAAGTCTCGCTTGCCATCGGTCAAAAGGGCCATGCTGAAAAAAGTGTAAAAACCAGAAATGCAGGACAGGCCAGGGAGACGTGGGAGCCTTGCTACGCTGATGGGCGGGATGTTAATTGCCAACAGCCACTCTGGAGAAGTGTACGGTGTGTCCTGAAACATGTAATAAACACAGCTTAGAGAGCATAGGGCACTTCCACTCATGGGCGTATACATTGGGAAAACTGAAAATCCACAAGACACAGGCACCCCGAAGTGTAGGGCTGCTCTGTTTACAAGAACCTCCACTTCGGTACACCTTAAATAGCCCAGGATAGAGAAAAATGGATAAAGAAGTTGTGGTACTTATGCACAATGGAATATCACTCAGCCATGAAATCAATGTCATAAGGCGAGTAGCAGCCAGTATGATGAGTGGATTGAGGTACGATGACTCTAAGTGAAATAAGTCACACAGAAAAAGACACTTATCCTAAGATATCACTTATAGAGGGAATGATAAAATAGCTACCCTTGAACTGAATTACAAGACAGAACAGAGTCACACGTTTAGAAAACACACTATGGCTGCTTAACGGGAAAGGTCCGGTGGGGTGATGCATAAAACAAGGGTTTGAAATTAGCTCAGATACCGTTCCATAAGCCAAATATGTAATGGACAAGACGTACACCCTGCTCAGTGAAATGGACTCAACACCACCTATTCACCGCACAAGAATATATCTGACTAGTAAGAATCTTAAAACCTATGTATTGATATCTCTCTGGAAGTGAATCAAGAGGGTGTAAAGCGGCATAAACACAGCAGTGAAAAGCAGCTAAGCCCCATTATCAAAATAAATTACTTGAAAAAAACCCATAAAACAAAGACAGTGAAAGAGAGAGAAATTCATACAAAATCCATTCAGGGGCTCTGATGCAACCTGGATTGACCATATCTAGACCCACAGCTGGATGAGACCTAAGGCTGGACACTCTTGGGGCTGAGAGGATTGGTGAGGTTGGGTGAGCAAACGCAGACCCTTTAAAGTAATACTGCGTGGTACCCATCCCATGGGTCCCAAATCTCCAGGTTCAAGGGCATCTTCCCACATCGAAAACATGCCTGGGAAACCCAGAAGATGGTACACCGCGTGATCGGGAAAGGTTTCTAAAACGCACCTCATTTCTCCTCTCCTTGTGCTCGGGTTCGCCATTCCAGCCGCTTTACTAACAATCTCCCTACGTGGAGAATCAGCACCGTTAACCTCCTGTTTCGTACAGGTTGCAATTTGTCCTGAGGATGAACGGGAAGAGGGGGAACCAATGAGAGACTAGCTCTAGGTGTTGGGACAGGCACAGGTCACTCTATTTTTCCGTCAGGAAGAAGAATGAACCACAGGCTCAGCCTGCACCCCCGGAACCAGAATAGGGTCTGAAGCAATCCTGCGCTTTTGCGGCCAGCTCCCAAAAAAGCGAGTTGACAAATGGAGCTCAGGGGCACTGCAATTCACAAACCTGCAGAGTTATAAATGATAACTCTCGTCCACAAATATATTGAGGGAAGGCAACGAAGAGGATTTGAAAGCAAGGCAGAATTGCAGGAAACAGATTTCAGGAGGTAGATGCGACTCGCCTTTAAAGCACATGAAAAGCGGCAAAACGTCGACAATGATGCCCTTGGCCAAAAAGGGCGTATGCGTTTTTTCCTGAATATATTCAGGAAAAAACGCATACGCCCTTTTTGGCCAACCAAGCAAGCCGGAAAGGCCAATCAGCACTACAAAGAAGTCTCGCTTGCCATCAGTCAAAAGGGCCATGCTGAAAAAAGTGTAAAAACCAGAAATGCAGGACAGGCCAGGGAGACGTGGGAGCCTTGCTACGCTGAAGGGCGGGATGTAAATTGCCAACAGCCACTCTGGAGAAGTGTACGGTGTGTCCTGAAACATGTAATAAACACAGCTTAGAGAGCATAGGGCAGTTCCACTCATGGGCGTATACATTGGGAAAACTGAAAATCCACAAGACACAGGCACCCCAAAGTGTAGGGCTGCTCTGTTTACAAGAACCTCCACTTCGGTACACCTTAAATAGCCCAGGATAGAGAAAAATGGATAAAGAAGTTGTGGTACTTATGCACAATGGAATATCACTCAGCCATGTAATCAATGTCATAAGGCGAGTAGCAGCCAGTATGATGAGTGGATTGAGGTACGATGACTCTAAGTGAAATAAGTCACACAGAAAAAGACACTTATCCTACGATATCACTTATAGAGGGAATGTCAAAATCGCTACCCTTGAACTGAATTACAAGACAGAACAGAGTCACACGTTTAGAAAACACACTATGGCTGCTTAACGGGAAAGGTCAGGTGGGGTGATGCATAAAACAAGGGTTTGAAATTAGCTCAGATACCGTTCCATAAGCCAAATATGTAATGGACAAGACGTACACCCTGCTCAGTGAAATGGACTCAACACCACCTATTCACCGCACAAGAATATATCTGACTAGTAAGAATCTTAAAACCTATGTATTGATATCTCTCTGGAAGTGAATCAAGAGGGTGTAAAGCGGCATAAACACAGCAGTGAAAAGCAGCTAAGCCCCATTATCAAAATAAATTACTTGAAAAAAACCCATAAAACAAAGACAGTGAAAGAGAGAGAAATTCATACAAAATCCATTCAGGGGCTCTGATGCAACCTGGATTGACCATATCTAGACCCACAGCTGGATGAGACCTAAGGCTGGACACTCTTGGGGCTGAGAGGATTGGTGAGGTTGGGTGAGCAAACGCAGACCCTTTAAAGTAATACTGCGTGGTACCCATCCCATGGGTCCCAAATCTCCAGGTTCAAGGGCATCTTCCCACATCGAAAACATGCCTGGGAAACCCAGAAGATGGTACACCGCGTGATCGGGAAAGGTTTCTAAAACGCACCTCATTTCTCCTCTCCTTGTGCTCGGGTTCGCCATTCCAGCCGCTTTACTAACAATCTCCCTACGTGGAGAATCAGCACCGTTAACCTCCTGTTTCGTACAGGTTTCAATTTGTCCTGAGGATGAACGGGAAGAGGGGGAACCAATGAGAGACTAGCTCTAGGTGTTGGGACAGGCACAGGTCACTCTATTTTTCCGTCAGGAAGAAGAATGAACCACAGGCTCAGCCTGCACCCCCGGAACCAGAATAGGGTCTGAAGCAATCCTGCGCTTTTGCGGCCAGCTCCCAAAAAAGCGAGTTGACAAATGGAGCTCAGGGGCACTGCAATTCACAAACCTGCAGAGTTATAAATGATAACTCTCGTCCACAAATATATTGAGGGAAGGCAACGAAGAGGATTTGAAAGCAAGGCAGAATTGCAGGAAACAGATTTCAGGAGGTAGATGCGACTCGCCTTTAAAGCACATGAAAAGCGGCAAAACGTCGACAATGATGCCCTTGGCCAAAAAGGGCGTATGCGTTTTTTCCTGAATATATTCAGGAAAAAACGCATACGCCCTTTTTGGCCAACCAAGCAAGCCGGAAAGGCCAATCAGCACTACAAAGAAGTCTCGCTTGCCATCGGTCAAAAGGGCCATGCTGAAAAAAGTGTAAAAACCAGAAATGCAGGACAGGCCAGGGAGACGTGGGAGCCTTGCTACGCTGATGGGCGGGATGTTAATTGCCAACAGCCACTCTGGAGAAGTGTACGGTGTGTCCTGAAACATGTAATAAACACAGCTTAGAGAGCATAGGGCACTTCCACTCATGGGCGTATACATTGGGAAAACTGAAAATCCACAAGACACAGGCACCCCGAAGTGTAGGGCTGCTCTGTTTACAAGAACCTCCACTTCGGTACACCTTAAATAGCCCAGGATAGAGAAAAATGGATAAAGAAGTTGTGGTACTTATGCACAATGGAATATCACTCAGCCATGAAATCAATGTCATAAGGCGAGTAGCAGCCAGTATGATGAGTGGATTGAGGTACGATGACTCTAAGTGAAATAAGTCACACAGAAAAAGACACTTATCCTAAGATATCACTTATAGAGGGAATGATAAAATAGCTACCCTTGAACTGAATTACAAGACAGAACAGAGTCACACGTTTAGAAAACACACTATGGCTGCTTAACGGGAAAGGTCCGGTGGGGTGATGCATAAAACAAGGGTTTGAAATTAGCTCAGATACCGTTCCATAAGCCAAATATGTAATGGACAAGACGTACACCCTGCTCAGTGAAATGGACTCAACACCACCTATTCACCGCACAAGAATATATCTGACTAGTAAGAATCTTAAAACCTATGTATTGATATCTCTCTGGAAGTGAATCAAGAGGGTGTAAAGCGGCATAAACACAGCAGTGAAAAGCAGCTAAGCCCCATTATCAAAATAAATTACTTGAAAAAAACCCATAAAACAAAGACAGTGAAAGAGAGAGAAATTCATACAAAATCCATTCAGGGGCTCTGATGCAACCTGGATTGACCATATCTAGACCCACAGCTGGATGAGACCTAAGGCTGGACACTCTTGGGGCTGAGAGGATTGGTGAGGTTGGGTGAGCAAACGCAGACCCTTTAAAGTAATACTGCGTGGTACCCATCCCATGGGTCCCAAATCTCCAGGTTCAAGGGCATCTTCCCACATCGAAAACATGCCTGGGAAACCCAGAAGATGGTACACCGCGTGATCGGGAAAGGTTTCTAAAACGCACCTCATTTCTCCTCTCCTTGTGCTCGGGTTCGCCATTCCAGCCGCTTTACTAACAATCTCCCTACGTGGAGAATCAGCACCGTTAACCTCCTGTTTCGTACAGGTTGCAATTTGTCCTGAGGATGAACGGGAAGAGGGGGAACCAATGAGAGACTAGCTCTAGGTGTTGGGACAGGCACAGGTCACTCTATTTTTCCGTCAGGAAGAAGAATGAACCACAGGCTCAGCCTGCACCCCCGGAACCAGAATAGGGTCTGAAGCAATCCTGCGCTTTTGCGGCCAGCTCCCAAAAAAGCGAGTTGACAAATGGAGCTCAGGGGCACTGCAATTCACAAACCTGCAGAGTTATAAATGATAACTCTCGTCCACAAATATATTGAGGGAAGGCAACGAAGAGGATTTGAAAGCAAGGCAGAATTGCAGGAAACAGATTTCAGGAGGTAGATGCGACTCGCCTTTAAAGCACATGAAAAGCGGCAAAACGTCGACAATGATGCCCTTGGCCAAAAAGGGCGTATGCGTTTTTTCCTGAATATATTCAGGAAAAAACGCATACGCCCTTTTTGGCCAACCAAGCAAGCCGGAAAGGCCAATCAGCACTACAAAGAAGTCTCGCTTGCCATCGGTCAAAAGGGCCATGCTGAAAAAAGTGTAAAAACCAGAAATGCAGGACAGGCCAGGGAGACGTGGGAGCCTTGCTACGCTGATGGGCGGGATGTAAATTGCCAACAGCCACTCTGGAGAAGTGTACGGTGTGTCCTGAAACATGTAATAAACACAGCTTAGAGAGCATAGGGCACTTCCACTCATGGGCGTATACATTGGGAAAACTGAAAATCCACAAGACACAGGCACCCCGAAGTGTAGGGCTGCTCTGTTTACAAGAACCTCCACTTCGGTACACCTTAAATAGCCCAGGATAGAGAAAAATGGATAAAGAAGTTGTGGTACTTATGCACAATGGAATATCACTCAGCCATGTAATCAATGTCATAAGGCGAGTAGCAGCCAGTATGATGAGTGGATTGAGGTACGATGACTCTAAGTGAAATAAGTCACACAGAAAAAGACACTTATCCTAAGATATCACTTATAGAGGGAATGATAAAATAGCTACCCTTGAACTGAATTACAAGACAGAACAGAGTCACACGTTTAGAAAACACACTATGGCTGCTTAACGGGAAAGGTCCGGTGGGGTGATGCATAAAACAAGGGTTTGAAATTAGCTCAGATACCGTTCCATAAGCCAAATATGTAATGGACAAGACGTACACCCTGCTCAGTGAAATGGACTCAACACCACCTATTCACCGCACAAGAATATATCTGACTAGTAAGAATCTTAAAACCTATGTATTGCTATCTCTCTGGAAGTGAATCAAGAGGGTGTAAAGCGGCATAAACACAGCAGTGAAAAGCAGCTAAGCCCCATTATCAAAATAAATTACTTGAAAAAAACCCATAAAACAAAGACAGTGAAAGAGAGAGAAATTCATACAAAATCCATTCAGGGGCTCTGATGCAACCTGGATTGACCATATCTAGACCCACAGCTGGATGAGACCTAAGGCTGGACACTCTTGGGGCTGAGAGGATTGGTGAGGTTGGGTGAGCAAACGCAGACCCTTTAAAGTAATACTGCGTGGTACCCATCCCATGGGTCCCAAATCTCCAGGTTCAAGGGCATCTTCCCACATCGAAAACATGCCTGGGAAACCCAGAAGATGGTACACCGCGTGATCGGGAAAGGTTTCTAAAACGCACCTCATTTCTCCTCTCCTTGTGCTCGGGTTCGCCATTCCAGCCGCTTTACTAACAATCTCCCTACGTGGAGAATCAGCACCGTTAACCTCCTGTTTCGTACAGGTTGCAATTTGTCCTGAGGATGAACGGGAAGAGGGGGAACCAATGAGAGACTAGCTCTAGGTGTTGGGACAGGCACAGGTCACTCTATTTTTCCGTCAGGAAGAAGAATGAACCACAGGCTCAGCCTGCACCCCCGGAACCAGAATAGGGTCTGAAGCAATCCTGCGCTTTTGCGGCCAGCTCCCAAAAAAGCGAGTTGACAAATGGAGCTCAGGGGCACTGCAATTCACAAACCTGCAGAGTTATAAATGATAACTCTCGTCCACAAATATATTGAGGGAAGGCAACGAAGAGGATTTGAAAGCAAGGCAGAATTGCAGGAAACAGATTTCAGGAGGTAGATGCGACTCGCCTTTAAAGCACATGAAAAGCGGCAAAACGTCGACAATGATGCCCTTGGCCAAAAAGGGCGTATGCGTTTTTTCCTGAATATATTCAGGAAAAAACGCATACGCCCTTTTTGGCCAACCAAGCAAGCCGGAAAGGCCAATCAGCACTACAAAGAAGTCTCGCTTGCCATCGGTCAAAAGGGCCATGCTGAAAAAAGTGTAAAAACCAGAAATGCAGGACAGGCCAGGGAGACGTGGGAGCCTTGCTACGCTGATGGGCGGGATGTAAATTGCCAACAGCCACTCTGGAGAAGTGTACGGTGTGTCCTGAAACATGTAATAAACACAGCTTAGAGAGCATAGGGCACTTCCACTCATGGGCGTATACATTGGGAAAACTGAAAATCCACAAGACACAGGCACCCCGAAGTGTAGGGCTGCTCTGTTTACAAGAACCTCCACTTCGGTACACCTTAAATAGCCCAGGATAGAGAAAAATGGATAAAGAAGTTGTGGTACTTATGCACAATGGAATATCACTCAGCCATGTAATCAATGTCATAAGGCGAGTAGCAGCCAGTATGATGAGTGGATTGAGGTACGATGACTCTAAGTGAAATAAGTCACACAGAAAAAGACACTTATCCTAAGATATCACTTATAGAGGGAATGATAAAATAGCTACCCTTGAACTGAATTACAAGACAGAACAGAGTCACACGTTTAGAAAACACACTATGGCTGCTTAACGGGAAAGGTCCGGTGGGGTGATGCATAAAACAAGGGTTTGAAATTAGCTCAGATACCGTTCCATAAGCCAAATATGTAATGGACAAGACGTACACCCTGCTCAGTGAAATGGACTCAACACCACCTATTCACCGCACAAGAATATATCTGACTAGTAAGAATCTTAAAACCTATGTATTGATATCTCTCTGGAAGTGAATCAAGAGGGTGTAAAGCGGCATAAACACAGCAGTGAAAAGCAGCTAAGCCCCATTATCAAAATAAATTACTTGAAAAAAACCCATAAAACAAAGACAGTGAAAGAGAGAGAAATTCATACAAAATCCATTCAGGGGCTCTGATGCAACCTGGATTGACCATATCTAGACCCACAGCTGGATGAGACCTAAGGCTGGACACTCTTGGGGCTGAGAGGATTGGTGAGGTTGGGTGAGCAAACGCAGACCCTTTAAAGTAATACTGCGTGGTACCCATCCCATGGGTCCCAAATCTCCAGGTTCAAGGGCATCTTCCCACATCGAAAACATGCCTGGGAAACCCAGAAGATGGTACACCGCGTGATCGGGAAAGGTTTCTAAAACGCACCTCATTTCTCCTCTCCTTGTGCTCGGGTTCGCCATTCCAGCCGCTTTACTAACAATCTCCCTACGTGGAGAATCAGCACCGTTAACCTCCTGTTTCGTACAGGTTGCAATTTGTCCTGAGGATGAACGGGAAGAGGGGGAACCAATGAGAGACTAGCTCTAGGTGTTGGGACAGGCACAGGTCACTCTATTTTTCCGTCAGGAAGAAGAATGAACCACAGGCTCAGCCTGCACCCCCGGAACCAGAATAGGGTCTGAAGCAATCCTGCGCTTTTGCGGCCAGCTCCCAAAAAAGCGAGTTGACAAATGGAGCTCAGGGGCACTGCAATTCACAAACCTGCAGAGTTATAAATGATAACTCTTGTCCACAAATATATTGAGGGAAGGCAACGAAGAGGATTTGAAAGCAAGGCAGAATTGCAGGAAACAGATTTCAGGAGGTAGATGCGACTCGCCTTTAAAGCACATGAAAAGCGGCAAAACGACGACAATGATGCCCTTGGCCAAAAAGGGCGTATGCGATTTTTCCTGAATATATTCAGGAAAAAACGCATACGCCCTTTTTGGCCAACCAAGCAAGCTGGAAAGGCAAATCAGCACTACAAAGAAGTCTCGCTTGCCATCGGTCAAAAGGGCCATGCTGAAAAAAGTGTAAAAACCAGAAATGCAGGACAGGCCAGGGAGACGTGGGAGCCTTGCTACGCTGATGGGCGGGATGTAAATTGCCAACAGCCACTCTGGAGAAGTGTACGGTGTGTCCTGAAACATGTAATAAACACAGCTTAGAGAGCATAGGGCACTTCCACTCATGGGCGTATACATTGGGAAAACTGAAAATCCACAAGACACAGGCACCTCAAAGTGTAGGGCTGCTCTGTTTACAAGAACCTCCACTTTGGTACACCTTAAATAGCCCAGGATAGAGAAAAATGGATAAAGAAGTTGTGGTACTTATGCACAATGGAATATCACTCAGCCATGAAATCAATGTCATAAGGCGAGTAGCAGCCAGTACATTGAATGGATTTAGGTACGATGACTCTAAGTGAAATAAGTCACACAGAAAAAGACACTTATCCTACGATATCACTTATAGAGGGAATGTCAAAATCGCTACCCTTGAACTGAATTACAAGACAGAACACAGTCACACGTTTAGAAAACACACTATGGCTGCTTAACGGGAAAGGTCAGGTGGGGTGATGCATAAAACAAGGGTTTGAAATTAGCTCAGATACCGTTCCATAAGCCAAATATGTAATGGACAAGACGTACACCCTGCTCAGTGAAATGGACTCAACACCACCTATTCACCTCACAAGAATATATCTGACTAGTAAGAATCTTAAAACCTATGTATTGCTATCTCTCTGGAAGTGAATCAAGAGGGTGTAAAGCGGCATAAACACAGCAGTGAAAAGCAGCTAATCCCCATTATCAAAATAAATTACTTAAAAAAAAACCCATAAAACAAAGACAGTGAAAGAGAGAGAAATTCTTACAAAATCCATTCAGGGGCTCTGATGCAACCTGGATTGACCATATCTAGACCCACAGCTGGATGAGACCTAAGGCTGGACACTCTTGGGGCTGAGAGGATTGGTGAGGTTGGGTGAGCAAACGCAGACCCTTTAAAGTAATACTGCGTGGTACCCATCCCATGGGTCCCAAATCTCCAGGTTCAAGGGCATCTTCCCACATCGAAAACATGCCTGGGAAACCCAGAAGATGGTACACCGCGTGATCGGGAAAGGTTTCTAAAACGCACCTCATTTCTCCTCTCCTTGTGCTCGGGTTCGCCATTCCAGCCGCTTTACTAACAATCTCCCTACGTGGAGAATCAGCACCGTTAACCTCCTGTTTCGTACAGGTTGCAATTTGTCCTGAGGATGAACGGGAAGAGGGGGAACCAATGAGAGACTAGCTCTAGGTGTTGGGACAGGCACAGGTCACTCTATTTTTCCGTCAGGAAGAAGAATGAACCACAGGCTCAGCCTGCACCCCCGGAACCAGAATAGGGTCTGAAGCAATCCTGCGCTTTTGCGGCCAGCTCCCAAAAAAGCGAGTTGACAAATGGAGCTCAGGGGCACTGCAATTCACAAACCTGCAGAGTTATAAATGATAACTCTCGTCCACAAATATATTGAGGGAAGGCAACGAAGAGGATTTGAAAGCAAGGCAGAATTGCAGGAAACAGATTTCAGGAGGTAGATGCGACTCGCCTTTAAAGCACATGAAAAGCGGCAAAACGTCGACAATGATGCCCTTGGCCAAAAAGGGCGTATGCGTTTTTTCCTGAATATATTCAGGAAAAAACGCATACGCCCTTTTTGGCCAACCAAGCAAGCCGGAAAGGCCAATCAGCACTACAAAGAAGTCTCGCTTGCCATCGGTCAAAAGGGCCATGCTGAAAAAAGTGTAAAAACCAGAAATGCAGGACAGGCCAGGGAGACGTGGGAGCCTTGCTACGCTGATGGGCGGGATGTTAATTGCCAACAGCCACTCTGGAGAAGTGTACGGTGTGTCCTGAAACATGTAATAAACACAGCTTAGAGAGCATAGGGCACTTCCACTCATGGGCGTATACATTGGGAAAACTGAAAATCCACAAGACACAGGCACCCCGAAGTGTAGGGCTGCTCTGTTTACAAGAACCTCCACTTCGGTACACCTTAAATAGCCCAGGATAGAGAAAAATGGATAAAGAAGTTGTGGTACTTATGCACAATGGAATATCACTCAGCCATGTAATCAATGTCATAAGGCGAGTAGCAGCCAGTATGATGAGTGGATTGAGGTACGATGACTCTAAGTGAAATAAGTCACACAGAAAAAGACACTTATCCTAAGATATCACTTATAGAGGGAATGATAAAATAGCTACCCTTGAACTGAATTACAAGACAGAACAGAGTCACACGTTTAGAAAACACACTATGGCTGCTTAACGGGAAAGGTCCGGTGGGGTGATGCATAAAACAAGGGTTTGAAATTAGCTCAGATACCGTTCCATAAGCCAAATATGTAATGGACAAGACGTACACCCTGCTCAGTGAAATGGACTCAACACCACCTATTCACCGCACAAGAATATATCTGACTAGTAAGAATCTTAAAACCTATGTATTGATATCTCTCTGGAAGTGAATCAAGAGGGTGTAAAGCGGCATAAACACAGCAGTGAAAAGCAGCTAAGCCCCATTATCAAAATAAATTACTTGAAAAAAACCCATAAAACAAAGACAGTGAAAGAGAGAGAAATTCATACAAAATCCATTCAGGGGCTCTGATGCAACCTGGATTGACCATATCTAGACCCACAGCTGGATGAGACCTAAGGCTGGACACTCTTGGGGCTGAGAGGATTGGTGAGGTTGGGTGAGCAAACGCAGACCCTTTAAAGTAATACTGCGTGGTACCCATCCCATGGGTCCCAAATCTCCAGGTTCAAGGGCATCTTCCCACATCGAAAACATGCCTGGGAAACCCAGAAGATGGTACACCGCGTGATCGGGAAAGGTTTCTAAAACGCACCTCATTTCTCCTCTCCTTGTGCTCGGGTTCGCCATTCCAGCCGCTTTACTAACAATCTCCCTACGTGGAGAATCAGCACCGTTAACCTCCTGTTTCGTACAGGTTGCAATTTGTCCTGAGGATGAACGGGAAGAGGGGGAACCAATGAGAGACTAGCTCTAGGTGTTGGGACAGGCACAGGTCACTCTATTTTTCCATCAGGAAGAAGAATGAACCACAGGCTCAGCCTGCACCCCCGGAACCAGAATAGGGTCTGAAGCAATCCTGCGCTTTTGCGGCCAGCTCCCAAAAAAGCGAGTTGACAAATGGAGCTCAGGGGCACTGCAATTCACAAACCTGCAGAGTTATAAATGATAACTCTCGTCCACAAATATATTGAGGGAAGGCAACGAAGAGGATTTGAAAGCAAGGCAGAATTGCAGGAAACAGATTTCAGGAGGTAGATGCGACTCGCCTTTAAAGCACATGAAAAGCGGCAAAACGTCGACAATGATGCCCTTGGCCAAAAAGGGCGTATGCGTTTTTTCCTGAATATATTCAGGAAAAAACGCATACGCCCTTTTTGGCCAACCAAGCAAGCCGGAAAGGCCAATCAGCACTACAAAGAAGTCTCGCTTGCCATCGGTCAAAAGGGCCATGCTGAAAAAAGTGTAAAAACCAGAAATGCAGGACAGGCCAGGGAGACGTGGGAGCCTTGCTACGCTGATGGGCGGGATGTTAATTGCCAACAGCCACTCTGGAGAAGTGTACGGTGTGTCCTGAAACATGTAATAAACACAGCTTAGAGAGCATAGGGCACTTCCACTCATGGGCGTATACATTGGGAAAACTGAAAATCCACAAGACACAGGCACCCCGAAGTGTAGGGCTGCTCTGTTTACAAGAACCTCCACTTCGGTACACCTTAAATAGCCCAGGATAGAGAAAAATGGATAAAGAAGTTGTGGTACTTATGCACAATGGAATATCACTCAGCCATGTAATCAATGTCATAAGGCGAGTAGCAGCCAGTATGATGAGTGGATTGAGGTACGATGACTCTAAGTGAAATAAGTCACACAGAAAAAGACACTTATCCTAAGATATCACTTATAGAGGGAATGATAAAATAGCTACCCTTGAACTGAATTACAAGACAGAACAGAGTCACACGTTTAGAAAACACACTATGGCTGCTTAACGGGAAAGGTCCGGTGGGGTGATGCATAAAACAAGGGTTTGAAATTAGCTCAGATACCGTTCCATAAGCCAAATATGTAATGGACAAGACGTACACCCTGCTCAGTGAAATGGACTCAACACCACCTATTCACCGCACAAGAATATATCTGACTAGTAAGAATCTTAAAACCTATGTATTGATATCTCTCTGGAAGTGAATCAAGAGGGTGTAAAGCGGCATAAACACAGCAGTGAAAAGCAGCTAAGCCCCATTATCAAAATAAATTACTTGAAAAAAACCCATAAAACAAAGACAGTGAAAGAGAGAGAAATTCATACAAAATCCATTCAGGGGCTCTGATGCAACCTGGATTGACCATATCTAGACCCACAGCTGGATGAGACCTAAGGCTGGACACTCTTGGGGCTGAGAGGATTGGTGAGGTTGGGTGAGCAAACGCAGACCCTTTAAAGTAATACTGCGTGGTACCCATCCCATGGGTCCCAAATCTCCAGGTTCAAGGGCATCTTCCCACATCGAAAACATGCCTGGGAAACCCAGAAGATGGTACACCGCGTGATCGGGAAAGGTTTCTAAAACGCACCTCATTTCTCCTCTCCTTGTGCTCGGGTTCGCCATTCCAGCCGCTTTACTAACAATCTCCCTACGTGGAGAATCAGCACCGTTAACCTCCTGTTTCGTACAGGTTGCAATTTGTCCTGAGGATGAACGGGAAGAGGGGGAACCAATGAGAGACTAGCTCTAGGTGTTGGGACAGGCACAGGTCACTCTATTTTTCCGTCAGGAAGAAGAATGAACCACAGGCTCAGCCTGCACCCCCGGAACCAGAATAGGGTCTGAAGCAATCCTGCGCTTTTGCGGCCAGCTCCCAAAAAAGCGAGTTGACAAATGGAGCTCAGGGGCACTGCAATTCACAAACCTGCAGAGTTATAAATGATAACTCTCGTCCACAAATATATTGAGGGAAGGCAACGAAGAGGATTTGAAAGCAAGGCAGAATTGCAGGAAACAGATTTCAGGAGGTAGATGCGACTCGCCTTTAAAGCACATGAAAAGCGGCAAAACGTCGACAATGATGCCCTTGGCCAAAAAGGGCGTATGCGTTTTTTCCTGAATATATTCAGGAAAAAACGCATACGCCCTTTTTGGCCAACCAAGCAAGCCGGAAAGGCCAATCAGCACTACAAAGAAGTCTCGCTTGCCATCGGTCAAAAGGGCCATGCTGAAAAAAGTGTAAAAACCAGAAATGCAGGACAGGCCAGGGAGACGTGGGAGCCTTGCTACGCTGATGGGCGGGATGTTAATTGCCAACAGCCACTCTGGAGAAGTGTACGGTGTGTCCTGAAACATGTAATAAACACAGCTTAGAGAGCATAGGGCACTTCCACTCATGGGCGTATACATTGGGAAAACTGAAAATCCACAAGACACAGGCACCCCGAAGTGTAGGGCTGCTCTGTTTACAAGAACCTCCACTTCGGTACACCTTAAATAGCCCAGGATAGAGAAAAATGGATAAAGAAGTTGTGGTACTTATGCACAATGGAATATCACTCAGCCATGTAATCAATGTCATAAGGCGAGTAGCAGCCAGTATGATGAGTGGATTGAGGTACGATGACTCTAAGTGAAATAAGTCACACAGAAAAAGACACTTATCCTAAGATATCACTTATAGAGGGAATGATAAAATAGCTACCCTTGAACTGAATTACAAGACAGAACAGAGTCACACGTTTAGAAAACACACTATGGCTGCTTAACGGGAAAGGTCCGGTGGGGTGATGCATAAAACAAGGGTTTGAAATTAGCTCAGATACCGTTCCATAAGCCAAATATGTAATGGACAAGACGTACACCCTGCTCAGTGAAATGGACTCAACACCACCTATTCACCGCACAAGAATATATCTGACTAGTAAGAATCTTAAAACCTATGTATTGATATCTCTCTGGAAGTGAATCAAGAGGGTGTAAAGCGGCATAAACACAGCAGTGAAAAGCAGCTAAGCCCCATTATCAAAATAAATTACTTGAAAAAAACCCATAAAACAAAGACAGTGAAAGAGAGAGAAATTCATACAAAATCCATTCAGGGGCTCTGATGCAACCTGGATTGACCATATCTAGACCCACAGCTGGATGAGACCTAAGGCTGGACACTCTTGGGGCTGAGAGGATTGGTGAGGTTGGGTGAGCAAACGCAGACCCTTTAAAGTAATACTGCGTGGTACCCATCCCATGGGTCCCAAATCTCCAGGTTCAAGGGCATCTTCCCACATCGAAAACATGCCTGGGAAACCCAGAAGATGGTACACCGCGTGATCGGGAAAGGTTTCTAAAACGCACCTCATTTCTCCTCTCCTTGTGCTCGGGTTCGCCATTCCAGCCGCTTTACTAACAATCTCCCTACGTGGAGAATCAGCACCGTTAACCTCCTGTTTCGTACAGGTTGCAATTTGTCCTGAGGATGAACGGGAAGAGGGGGAACCAATGAGAGACTAGCTCTAGGTGTTGGGACAGGCACAGGTCACTCTATTTTTCCGTCAGGAAGAAGAATGAACCACAGGCTCAGCCTGCACCCCCGGAACCAGAATAGGGTCTGAAGCAATCCTGCGCTTTTGCGGCCAGCTCCCAAAAAAGCGAGTTGACAAATGGAGCTCAGGGGCACTGCAATTCACAAACCTGCAGAGTTATAAATGATAACTCTCGTCCACAAATATATTGAGGGAAGGCAACGAAGAGGATTTGAAAGCAAGGCAGAATTGCAGGAAACAGATTTCAGGAGGTAGATGCGACTCGCCTTTAAAGCACATGAAAAGCGGCAAAACGTCGACAATGATGCCCTTGGCCAAAAAGGGCGTATGCGTTTTTTCCTGAATATATTCAGGAAAAAACGCATACGCCCTTTTTGGCCAACCAAGCAAGCCGGAAAGGCCAATCAGCACTACAAAGAAGTCTCGCTTGCCATCGGTCAAAAGGGCCATGCTGAAAAAAGTGTAAAAACCAGAAATGCAGGACAGGCCAGGGAGACGTGGGAGCCTTGCTACGCTGATGGGCGGGATGTTAATTGCCAACAGCCACTCTGGAGAAGTGTACGGTGTGTCCTGAAACATGTAATAAACACAGCTTAGAGAGCATAGGGCACTTCCACTCATGGGCGTATACATTGGGAAAACTGAAAATCCACAAGACACAGGCACCTCAAAGTGTAGGGCTGCTCTGTTTACAAGAACCTCCACTTTGGTACACCTTAAATAGCCCAGGATAGAGAAAAATGGATAAAGAAGTTGTGGTACTTATGCACAATGGAATATCACTCAGCCATGAAATCAATGTCATAAGGCTAGTAGCAGCCAGTACGATGAGTGGATTGAGGTACGATGACTCTAAGTGAAATAAGTCACACAGAAAAAGACACTTATCCTACGATATCACTTATAGAGGGAATGTCAAAATCGCTACCCTTGAACTGAATTACAAGACAGAACACAGTCACACGTTTAGAAAACACACTATGGCTGCTTAACGGGAAAGGTCAGGTGGGGTGATGCATAAAACAAGGGTTTGAAATTAGCTCAGATACCGTTCCATAAGCCAAATATGTAATGGACAAGACGTACACCCTGCTCAGTGAAATGGACTCAACACCACCTATTCACCTCACAAGAATATATCTGACTAGTAAGAATCTTAAAACCTATGTATTGCTATCTCTCTGGAAGTGAATCAAGAGGGTGTAAAGCGGCATAAACACAGCAGTGAAAAGCAGCTAATCCCCATTATCAAAATAAATTACTTAAAAAAAACCCATAAAACAAAGACAGTGAAAGAGAGAGAAATTCTTACAAAATCCATTCAGGGGCTCTGATGCAACCTGGATTGACCATATCTAGACCCACAGCTGGATGAGACATAAGGCTGGACACTCTTGGGGCTGAGAGGATTGGTGAGGTTGGGTGAGCAAACGCAGACCCTTTAAAGTAATACTGCGTGGTATCCATCCCATGGGTCCCAAATCTCCAGGTTCAAGGGCATCTGCCCACATCGAAAATATGCCTGGGAAACCCAGAAGATGGTACACCGTGTGATCGGGAAAGGTTTCTAAAACGCACCTCATTTCTCCTCTACTTGTGCTCGGGTTCGCCATTGCAGCCGCTTTACTAACAATCTCCCTACGTGGAGAATCAGCACCGTTAACCTCCTGTTTTGTACAGGTTTCAATTTGTCCTGAGGATGAACGGGAAGAGGGGGAACCAATGAGAGACTAGCTCTAGGTGTTGGGACAGGCACAGGTCACTCTATTTTTCCATCAGGAAGAAGAATGAACCACAGGCTCAGCCTGCCCCCCCGGAACCAGAATAGGGTCTGAAGCAATCCTGCGCTTTTGCGGCCAGCTCCCAAAAAAGCGAGTTGACAAATGGAGCTCAGGGGCACTGCAATTCACAAAACTGCAGAGTTATAAATGATAACTCTCGTCCACAAATATATTGAGGGAAGGCAACGAAGAGGATTTGAAAGCAAGGCAGAATTGCAGGAAACAGATTTCAGGAGGTAGATGCGACTCGCCTTTAAAGCACATGAAAAGCGGCAAAACGTCGACAATGATGCCCTTGGCCAAAAAGGGCGTATGCGTTTTTTCCTGAATATATTCAGGAAAAAACGCATACGCCCTTTTTGGCCAACCAAGCAAGCCGGAAAGGCCAATCAGCACTACAAAGAAGTCTCGCTTGCCATCGGTCAAAAGGGCCATGCTGAAAAAAGTGTAAAAACCAGAAATGCAGGACAGGCCAGGGAGACGTGGGAGCCTTGCTACGCTGATGGGCGGGATGTTAATTGCCAACAGCCACTCTGGAGAAGTGTACGGTGTGTCCTGAAACATGTAATAAACACAGCTTAGAGAGCATAGGGCACTTCCACTCATGGGCGTATACATTGGGAAAACTGAAAATCCACAAGACACAGGCACCCCAAAGTGTAGGGCTGCTCTGTTTACAAGAACCTCCACTTCGGTACACCTTAAATAGCCCAGGATAGAGAAAAATGGATAAAGAAGTTGTGGTACTTATGCACAATGGAATATCACTCAGCCATGAAATCAATGTCATAAGGCGAGTAGCAGCCAGTATGATGAGTGGATTGAGGTACGATGACTCTAAGTGAAATAAGTCACACAGAAAAAGACACTTATCCTAAGATATCACTTATAGAGGGAATGATAAAATAGCTACCCTTGAACTGAATTACAAGACAGAACAGAGTCACACGTTTAGAAAACACACTATGGCTGCTTAACGGGAAAGGTCCGGTGGGGTGATGCATAAAACAAGGGTTTGAAATTAGCTCAGATACCGTTCCATAAGCCAAATATGTAATGGACAAGACGTACACCCTGCTCAGTGAAATGGACTCAACACCACCTATTCACCGCACAAGAATATATCTGACTAGTAAGAATCTTAAAACCTATGTATTGATATCTCTCTGGAAGTGAATCAAGAGGGTGTAAAGCGGCATAAACACAGCAGTGAAAAGCAGCTAAGCCCCATTATCAAAATAAATTACTTGAAAAAAACCCATAAAACAAAGACAGTGAAAGAGAGAGAAATTCATACAAAATCCATTCAGGGGCTCTGATGCAACCTGGATTGACCATATCTAGACCCACAGCTGGATGAGACCTAAGGCTGGACACTCTTGGGGCTGAGAGGATTGGTGAGGTTGGGTGAGCAAACGCAGACCCTTTAAAGTAATACTGCGTGGTACCCATCCCATGGGTCCCAAATCTCCAGGTTCAAGGGCATCTTCCCACATCGAAAACATGCCTGGGAAACCCAGAAGATGGTACACCGCGTGATCGGGAAAGGTTTCTAAAACGCACCTCATTTCTCCTCTCCTTGTGCTCGGGTTCGCCATTCCAGCCGCTTTACTAACAATCTCCCTACGTGGAGAATCAGCACCGTTAACCTCCTGTTTCGTACAGGTTGCAATTTGTCCTGAGGATGAACGGGAAGAGGGGGAACCAATGAGAGACTAGCTCTAGGTGTTGGGACAGGCACAGGTCACTCTATTTTTCCGTCAGGAAGAAGAATGAACCACAGGCTCAGCCTGCACCCCCGGAACCAGAATAGGGTCTGAAGCAATCCTGCGCTTTTGCGGCCAGCTCCCAAAAAAGCGAGTTGACAAATGGAGCTCAGGGGCACTGCAATTCACAAACCTGCAGAGTTATAAATGATAACTCTCGTCCACAAATATATTGAGGGAAGGCAACGAAGAGGATTTGAAAGCAAGGCAGAATTGCAGGAAACAGATTTCAGGAGGTAGATGCGACTCGCCTTTAAAGCACATGAAAAGCGGCAAAACGTCGACAATGATGCCCTTGGCCAAAAAGGGCGTATGCGTTTTTTCCTGAATATATTCAGGAAAAAACGCATACGCCCTTTTTGGCCAACCAAGCAAGCCGGAAAGGCAAATCAGCACTACAAAGAAGTCTCGCTTGCCAACGGTCAAAAGGGCCGTGCTGAAAAAAGTGTAAAAACCAGAAATGCAGGACAGACCATGGAGACATGGGAGCCTTGCTACGCTGATGGGCGGGATGTAAATTGCCAGCAGCCACTCTGGAGACGTGTACGGTGTGTCCTGAAACATGTAATAAACACAGCTTAGAGAGCATAAGGCAGTTCCACTCATGGGCGTATACATTGGGAAAACTGAAAATCCACAAGACAAAGGCACCCCGAAGTGTAGGGCTGCTCTGTTTACAAGAACCTCCACTTCGGTACACCTTAAATAGCCCAGGATAGAGAAAAATGGATAAAGAAGTTGTGGTACTTATGCACAATGGAATATCACTCAGCAATGAAATCAATGTCATAAGGCTAGTAGCAGCCAGTACGATGAGTGGATTTAGGTACGATGACTCTAAGTGAAATAAGTCACACAGAAAAAGACACTTATCCTAAGATATCACTTATAGAGGGAATGTCAAAATCGCTACCCTACCCTTGAACTGAATTACAAGACAGAACAGAGTCACACGTTTAGAAAACAAACTATGGTTGCTTAACGGGAAAGGTCAGGTGGGGTGTTGCATAAAACAAGGTTTTGAAATTAGCTCAGATACCGTTCCATATACCAAATATGTAATGGACGAGACCTATTCCCTGCTTAGTGAAATGGACTCAACACCCCCTATTCACCGCAAAAGAATATATCTGACCAGTAAGAATCTTTAAACCTATGTATTGATATCTCTCTGGAAGTGAATCAAGAGGGTGTAAAGCGGCATAAACACAGCAGTGAAAAGCAGCTAAACTCCATTATAAAAATAAATTACTTTAAAAAAACCCATAAAACAAAGACAGTGAAAGAGTGAGAAATTCTTACAAAATCCATTCAGGGGCTCTGATGCAACCTGGATTGACCATATCTAGACCCACAGCTGGATGAGACATAAGGCTGGATACTCTTGGGGCTGAGAGGATTGGTGTGGTTGGGTGAGCAAACGCAGACCCTTTAAAGTAATACTGCGTGGTACCCATCCCACGGGTCCCAAATCTCCAGGTTCAAGGGCATCTTCCTACATCGAAAACATGCCTGGGAAACCCAGAAGATGGTACACCGTGTGATCGGGAAACGTTTCTAAAACGCACCTCATTTCTCCTCTCCTTGTGCTCGGGTTCGCCATTCCAGCCGCTTTACTAACAATCTCCCTACGTGGAGAATCAGCACCGTTAACCTCCTGTTTCGTACAGGTTGCAATTTGTCCTGAGGATGAACGGGAAGAGGGGGAACCAATGAGAGACTAGCTCTAGGTGTTGGGACAGGCACAGGTCACTCTATTTTTCCGTCAGGAAGAAGAATGAACCACAGGCTCAGCCTGCACCCCCGGAACCAGAATAGGGTCTGAAGCAATCCTGCGCTTTTGCGGCCAGCTCCCAAAAAAGCGAGTTGACAAATGGAGCTCAGGGGCACTGCAATTCACAAACCTGCAGAGTTATAAATGATAACTCTCGTCCACAAATATATTGAGGGAAGGCAACGAAGAGGATTTGAAAGCAAGGCAGAATTGCAGGAAACAGATTTCAGGAGGTAGATGCGACTCGCCTTTAAAGCACATGAAAAGCGGCAAAACGTCGACAATGATGCCCTTGGCCAAAAAGGGCGTATGCGTTTTTTCCTGAATACATTCAGGAAAAAACGCATACGCCCTTTTTGGCCAACCAAGCAAGCCGGAAAGGCAAATCAGCACTACAAAGAAGTCTCGCTTGCCATCGGTCAAAAGGGCCATGCTGAAAAAAGTGTAAAAACCAGAAATGCAGGACAGACCATGGAGACATGGGAGCCTTGCTATGCTGATGGGCGGGATGTAAATTGCCAACAGCCACTCTGGAGACGTGTACGGTGTGTCCTGAAACATGTAATAAACACAGCTTAGAGAGCATAGGGCACTTCCACTCATGGGCGTATACATTGGGAAAACTGAAAATCCACAAGACACAGGCACCTCAAAGTGTAGGGCTGCTCTGTTTACAAGAACCTCCACTTTGGTACACCTTAAATAGCCCAGGATAGAGAAAAATGGATAAAGAAGTTGTGGTACTTATGCACAATGGAATATCACTCAGCCATGAAATCAATGTCATAAGGCGAGTAGCAGCCAGTACATTGAATGGATTTAGGTACGATGACTCTAAGTGAAATAAGTCACACAGAAAAAGACACTTATCCTACGATATCACTTATAGAGGGAATGTCAAAATCGCTACCCTTGAACTGAATTACAAGACAGAACAGAGTCACACGTTTAGAAAACACACTATGGCTGCTTAACGGGAAAGGTCAGGTGGGGTGATGCATAAAACAAGGGTTTGAAATTAGCTCAGATACCGTTCCATAAGCCAAATATGTAATGGACAAGACGTACACCCTGCTCAGTGAAATGGACTCAACACCACCTATTCACCTCACAAGAATATATCTGACTAGTAAGAATCTTAAAACCTATGTATTGCTATCTCTCTGGAAGTGAATCAAGAGGGTGTAAAGCGGCATAAACACAGCAGTGAAAAGCAGCTAATCCCCATTATCAAAATAAATTACTTAAAAAAAACCCATAAAACAAAGACAGTGAAAGAGAGAGAAATTCTTACAAAATCCATTCAGGGGCTCTGATGCAACCTGGATTGACCATATCTAGACCCACAGCTGGATGAGACATAAGGCTGGACACTCTTGGGGCTGAGAGGATTGGTGAGGTTGGGTGAGCAAACGCAGACCCTTTAAAGTAATACTGCGTGGTATCCATCCCATGGGTCCCAAATCTCCAGGTTCAAGGGCATCTGCCCACATCGAAAATATGCCTGGGAAACCCAGAAGATGGTACACCGTGTGATCGGGAAAGGTTTCTAAAACGCACCTCATTTCTCCTCTCCTTGTGCTCGGGTTCGCCATTCCAGCCGCTTTACTAACAATCTCCCTACGTGGAGAATCAGCACCGTTAACCTCCTGTTTCGTACAGGTTGCAATTTGTCCTGAGGATGAACGGGAAGAGGGGGAACCAATGAGAGACTAGCTCTAGGTGTTGGGACAGGCACAGGTCACTCTATTTTTCCATCAGGAAGAAGAATGAACCACAGGCTCAGCCTGCCCCCCCGGAACCAGAATAGGGTCTGAAGCAATCCTGCGCTTTTGCGGCCAGCTCCCAAAAAAGCGAGTTGACAAATGGAGCTCAGGGGCACTGCAATTCACAAACCTGCAGAGTTATAAATGATAACTCTTGTCCACAAATATATTGAGGGAAGGCAACGAAGAGGATTTGAAAGCAAGGCAGAATTGCAGGAAACAGATTTCAGGAGGTAGATGCGACTCGCCTTTAAAGCACATGAAAAGCGGCAAAACGACGACAATGATGCCCTTGGCCAAAAAGGGCGTATGCGATTTTTCCTGAATATATTCAGGAAAAAACGCATACGCCCTTTTTGGCCAACCAAGCAAGCTGGAAAGGCAAATCAGCACTACAAAGAAGTCTCGCTTGCCATCGGTCAAAAGGGCCATGCTGAAAAAAGTGTAAAAACCAGAAATGCAGGACAGGCCAGGGAGACGTGGGAGCCTTGCTACGCTGATGGGCGGGATGTAAATTGCCAACAGCCACTCTGGAGAAGTGTACGCTGTGTCCTGAAACATGTAATAAACACAGCTTAGAGAGCATAGGGCACTTCCACTCATGGGCGTATACATTGGGAAAACTGAAAATCCACAACACACAGGCACCTCAAAGTGTAGGGCTGCTCTGTTTACAAGAACCTCCACTTTGGTACACCTTAAATAGACCAGGATAGAGAAAAATGGATAAAGAAGTTGTGGTACTTATGCACAATGGAATATCACTGAGCCATGAAATCAATGTCATAAGGCGAGTAGCAGCCAGTACATTGAATGGATTTAGGTACGATGACTCTAAGTGAAATAAGTCACACAGAAAAAGACACTTATCCTACGATATCACTTATAGAGGGAATGTCAAAATCGCTACCCTTGAACTGAATTACAAGACAGAACACAGTCACACGTTTAGAAAACACACTATGGCTGCTTAACGGGAAAGGTCAGGTGGGGTGATGCATAAAACAAGGGTTTGAAATTAGCTCAGATACCGTTCCATAAGCCAAATATGTAATGGACAAGACGTACACCCTGCTCAGTGAAATGGACTCAACACCACCTATTCACCTCACAAGAATATATCTGACTAGTAAGAATCTTAAAACCTATGTATTGATATCTCTCTGGAAGTGAATCAAGAGGGTGTAAAGCGGCATAAACACAGCAGTGAAAAGCAGCTAAGCCCCATTATCAAAATAAATTACTTGAAAAAAACCCATAAAACAAAGACAGTGAAAGAGAGAGAAATTCATACAAAATCCATTCAGGGGCTCTGATGCAACCTGGATTGACCATATCTAGACCCACAGCTGGATGAGACCTAAGGCTGGACACTCTTGGGGCTGAGAGGATTGGTGAGGTTGGGTGAGCAAACGCAGACCCTTTAAAGTAATACTGCGTGGTACCCATCCCATGGGTCCCAAATCTCCAGGTTCAAGGGCATCTTCCCACATCGAAAACATGCCTGGGAAACCCAGAAGATGGTACACCGCGTGATCGGGAAAGGTTTCTAAAACGCACCTCATTTCTCCTCTCCTTGTGCTCGGGTTCGCCATTCCAGCCGCTTTACTAACAATCTCCCTACGTGGAGAATCAGCACCGTTAACCTCCTGTTTCGTACAGGTTGCAATTTGTCCTGAGGATGAACGGGAAGAGGGGGAACCAATGAGAGACTAGCTCTAGGTGTTGGGACAGGCACAGGTCACTCTATTTTTCCGTCAGGAAGAAGAATGAACCACAGGCTCAGCCTGCACCCCCGGAACCAGAATAGGGTCTGAAGCAATCCTGCGCTTTTGCGGCCAGCTCCCAAAAAAGCGAGTTGACAAATGGAGCTCAGGGGCACTGCAATTCACAAACCTGCAGAGTTATAAATGATAACTCTCGTCCACAAATATATTGAGGGAAGGCAACGAAGAGGATTTGAAAGCAAGGCAGAATTGCAGGAAACAGATTTCAGGAGGTAGATGCGACTCGCCTTTAAAGCACATGAAAAGCGGCAAAACGTCGACAATGATGCCCTTGGCCAAAAAGGGCGTATGCGTTTTTTCCTGAATATATTCAGGAAAAAACGCATACGCCCTTTTTGGCCAACCAAGCAAGCCGGAAAGGCCAATCAGCACTACAAAGAAGTCTCGCTTGCCATCGGTCAAAAGGGCCATGCTGAAAAAAGTGTAAAAACCAGAAATGCAGGACAGGCCAGGGAGACGTGGGAGCCTTGCTACGCTGATGGGCGGGATGTTAATTGCCAACAGCCACTCTGGAGAAGTGTACGGTGTGTCCTGAAACATGTAATAAACACAGCTTAGAGAGCATAGGGCACTTCCACTCATGGGCGTATACATTGGGAAAACTGAAAATCCACAAGACACAGGCACCCCGAAGTGTAGGGCTGCTCTGTTTACAAGAACCTCCACTTCGGTACACCTTAAATAGCCCAGGATAGAGAAAAATGGATAAAGAAGTTGTGGTACTTATGCACAATGGAATATCACTCAGCCATGTAATCAATGTCATAAGGCGAGTAGCAGCCAGTATGATGAGTGGATTGAGGTACGATGACTCTAAGTGAAATAAGTCACACAGAAAAAGACACTTATCCTAAGATATCACTTATAGAGGGAATGATAAAATAGCTACCCTTGAACTGAATTACAAGACAGAACAGAGTCACACGTTTAGAAAACACACTATGGCTGCTTAACGGGAAAGGTCCGGTGGGGTGATGCATAAAACAAGGGTTTGAAATTAGCTCAGATACCGTTCCATAAGCCAAATATGTAATGGACAAGACGTACACCCTGCTCAGTGAAATGGACTCAACACCACCTATTCACCGCACAAGAATATATCTGACTAGTAAGAATCTTAAAACCTATGTATTGATATCTCTCTGGAAGTGAATCAAGAGGGTGTAAAGCGGCATAAACACAGCAGTGAAAAGCAGCTAAGCCCCATTATCAAAATAAATTACTTGAAAAAAACCCATAAAACAAAGACAGTGAAAGAGAGAGAAATTCATACAAAATCCATTCAGGGGCTCTGATGCAACCTGGATTGACCATATCTAGACCCACAGCTGGATGAGACCTAAGGCTGGACACTCTTGGGGCTGAGAGGATTGGTGAGGTTGGGTGAGCAAACGCAGACCCTTTAAAGTAATACTGCGTGGTACCCATCCCATGGGTCCCAAATCTCCAGGTTCAAGGGCATCTTCCCACATCGAAAACATGCCTGGGAAACCCAGAAGATGGTACACCGCGTGATCGGGAAAGGTTTCTAAAACGCACCTCATTTCTCCTCTCCTTGTGCTCGGGTTCGCCATTCCAGCCGCTTTACTAACAATCTCCCTACGTGGAGAATCAGCACCGTTAACCTCCTGTTTCGTACAGGTTGCAATTTGTCCTGAGGATGAACGGGAAGAGGGGGAACCAATGAGAGACTAGCTCTAGGTGTTGGGACAGGCACAGGTCACTCTATTTTTCCATCAGGAAGAAGAATGAACCACAGGCTCAGCCTGCACCCCCGGAACCAGAATAGGGTCTGAAGCAATCCTGCGCTTTTGCGGCCAGCTCCCAAAAAAGCGAGTTGACAAATGGAGCTCAGGGGCACTGCAATTCACAAACCTGCAGAGTTATAAATGATAACTCTCGTCCACAAATATATTGAGGGAAGGCAACGAAGAGGATTTGAAAGCAAGGCAGAATTGCAGGAAACAGATTTCAGGAGGTAGATGCGACTCGCCTTTAAAGCACATGAAAAGCGGCAAAACGTCGACAATGATGCCCTTGGCCAAAAAGGGCGTATGCGTTTTTTCCTGAATATATTCAGGAAAAAACGCATACGCCCTTTTTGGCCAACCAAGCAAGCCGGAAAGGCCAATCAGCACTACAAAGAAGTCTCGCTTGCCATCGGTCAAAAGGGCCATGCTGAAAAAAGTGTAAAAACCAGAAATGCAGGACAGGCCAGGGAGACGTGGGAGCCTTGCTACGCTGATGGGCGGGATGTTAATTGCCAACAGCCACTCTGGAGAAGTGTACGGTGTGTCCTGAAACATGTAATAAACACAGCTTAGAGAGCATAGGGCACTTCCACTCATGGGCGTATACATTGGGAAAACTGAAAATCCACAAGACACAGGCACCCCGAAGTGTAGGGCTGCTCTGTTTACAAGAACCTCCACTTCGGTACACCTTAAATAGCCCAGGATAGAGAAAAATGGATAAAGAAGTTGTGGTACTTATGCACAATGGAATATCACTCAGCCATGTAATCAATGTCATAAGGCGAGTAGCAGCCAGTATGATGAGTGGATTGAGGTACGATGACTCTAAGTGAAATAAGTCACACAGAAAAAGACACTTATCCTAAGATATCACTTATAGAGGGAATGATAAAATAGCTACCCTTGAACTGAATTACAAGACAGAACAGAGTCACACGTTTAGAAAACACACTATGGCTGCTTAACGGGAAAGGTCCGGTGGGGTGATGCATAAAACAAGGGTTTGAAATTAGCTCAGATACCGTTCCATAAGCCAAATATGTAATGGACAAGACGTACACCCTGCTCAGTGAAATGGACTCAACACCACCTATTCACCGCACAAGAATATATCTGACTAGTAAGAATCTTAAAACCTATGTATTGATATCTCTCTGGAAGTGAATCAAGAGGGTGTAAAGCGGCATAAACACAGCAGTGAAAAGCAGCTAAGCCCCATTATCAAAATAAATTACTTGAAAAAAACCCATAAAACAAAGACAGTGAAAGAGAGAGAAATTCATACAAAATCCATTCAGGGGCTCTGATGCAACCTGGATTGACCATATCTAGACCCACAGCTGGATGAGACCTAAGGCTGGACACTCTTGGGGCTGAGAGGATTGGTGAGGTTGGGTGAGCAAACGCAGACCCTTTAAAGTAATACTGCGTGGTACCCATCCCATGGGTCCCAAATCTCCAGGTTCAAGGGCATCTTCCCACATCGAAAACATGCCTGGGAAACCCAGAAGATGGTACACCGCGTGATCGGGAAAGGTTTCTAAAACGCACCTCATTTCTCCTCTCCTTGTGCTCGGGTTCGCCATTCCAGCCGCTTTACTAACAATCTCCCTACGTGGAGAATCAGCACCGTTAACCTCCTGTTTCGTACAGGTTGCAATTTGTCCTGAGGATGAACGGGAAGAGGGGGAACCAATGAGAGACTAGCTCTAGGTGTTGGGACAGGCACAGGTCACTCTATTTTTCCATCAGGAAGAAGAATGAACCACAGGCTCAGCCTGCACCCCCGGAACCAGAATAGGGTCTGAAGCAATCCTGCGCTTTTGCGGCCAGCTCCCAAAAAAGCGAGTTGACAAATGGAGCTCAGGGGCACTGCAATTCACAAACCTGCAGAGTTATAAATGATAACTCTCGTCCACAAATATATTGAGGGAAGGCAACGAAGAGGATTTGAAAGCAAGGCAGAATTGCAGGAAACAGATTTCAGGAGGTAGATGCGACTCGCCTTTAAAGCACATGAAAAGCGGCAAAACGTCGACAATGATGCCCTTGGCCAAAAAGGGCGTATGCGTTTTTTCCTGAATATATTCAGGAAAAAACGCATACGCCCTTTTTGGCCAACCAAGCAAGCCGGAAAGGCCAATCAGCACTACAAAGAAGTCTCGCTTGCCATCGGTCAAAAGGGCCATGCTGAAAAAAGTGTAAAAACCAGAAATGCAGGACAGGCCAGGGAGACGTGGGAGCCTTGCTACGCTGATGGGCGGGATGTTAATTGCCAACAGCCACTCTGGAGAAGTGTACGGTGTGTCCTGAAACATGTAATAAACACAGCTTAGAGAGCATAGGGCACTTCCACTCATGGGCGTATACATTGGGAAAACTGAAAATCCACAAGACACAGGCACCCCGAAGTGTAGGGCTGCTCTGTTTACAAGAACCTCCACTTCGGTACACCTTAAATAGCCCAGGATAGAGAAAAATGGATAAAGAAGTTGTGGTACTTATGCACAATGGAATATCACTCAGCCATGTAATCAATGTCATAAGGCGAGTAGCAGCCAGTATGATGAGTGGATTGAGGTACGATGACTCTAAGTGAAATAAGTCACACAGAAAAAGACACTTATCCTAAGATATCACTTATAGAGGGAATGATAAAATAGCTACCCTTGAACTGAATTACAAGACAGAACAGAGTCACACGTTTAGAAAACACACTATGGCTGCTTAACGGGAAAGGTCCGGTGGGGTGATGCATAAAACAAGGGTTTGAAATTAGCTCAGATACCGTTCCATAAGCCAAATATGTAATGGACAAGACGTACACCCTGCTCAGTGAAATGGACTCAACACCACCTATTCACCGCACAAGAATATATCTGACTAGTAAGAATCTTAAAACCTATGTATTGATATCTCTCTGGAAGTGAATCAAGAGGGTGTAAAGCGGCATAAACACAGCAGTGAAAAGCAGCTAAGCCCCATTATCAAAATAAATTACTTGAAAAAAACCCATAAAACAAAGACAGTGAAAGAGAGAGAAATTCATACAAAATCCATTCAGGGGCTCTGATGCAACCTGGATTGACCATATCTAGACCCACAGCTGGATGAGACCTAAGGCTGGACACTCTTGGGGCTGAGAGGATTGGTGAGGTTGGGTGAGCAAACGCAGACCCTTTAAAGTAATACTGCGTGGTACCCATCCCATGGGTCCCAAATCTCCAGGTTCAAGGGCATCTTCCCACATCGAAAACATGCCTGGGAAACCCAGAAGATGGTACACCGCGTGATCGGGAAAGGTTTCTAAAACGCACCTCATTTCTCCTCTCCTTGTGCTCGGGTTCGCCATTCCAGCCGCTTTACTAACAATCTCCCTACGTGGAGAATCAGCACCGTTAACCTCCTGTTTCGTACAGGTTGCAATTTGTCCTGAGGATGAACGGGAAGAGGGGGAACCAATGAGAGACTAGCTCTAGGTGTTGGGACAGGCACAGGTCACTCTATTTTTCCGTCAGGAAGAAGAATGAACCACAGGCTCAGCCTGCACCCCCGGAACCAGAATAGGGTCTGAAGCAATCCTGCGCTTTTGCGGCCAGCTCCCAAAAAAGCGAGTTGACAAATGGAGCTCAGGGGCACTGCAATTCACAAACCTGCAGAGTTATAAATGATAACTCTCGTCCACAAATATATTGAGGGAAGGCAACGAAGAGGATTTGAAAGCAAGGCAGAATTGCAGGAAACAGATTTCAGGAGGTAGATGCGACTCGCCTTTAAAGCACATGAAAAGCGGCAAAACGTCGACAATGATGCCCTTGGCCAAAAAGGGCGTATGCGTTTTTTCCTGAATATATTCAGGAAAAAACGCATACGCCCTTTTTGGCCAACCAAGCAAGCCGGAAAGGCCAATCAGCACTACAAAGAAGTCTCGCTTGCCATCGGTCAAAAGGGCCATGCTGAAAAAAGTGTAAAAACCAGAAATGCAGGACAGGCCAGGGAGACGTGGGAGCCTTGCTACGCTGATGGGCGGGATGTTAATTGCCAACAGCCACTCTGGAGAAGTGTACGGTGTGTCCTGAAACATGTAATAAACACAGCTTAGAGAGCATAGGGCACTTCCACTCATGGGCGTATACATTGGGAAAACTGAAAATCCACAAGACACAGGCACCCCGAAGTGTAGGGCTGCTCTGTTTACAAGAACCTCCACTTCGGTACACCTTAAATAGCCCAGGATAGAGAAAAATGGATAAAGAAGTTGTGGTACTTATGCACAATGGAATATCACTCAGCCATGTAATCAATGTCATAAGGCGAGTAGCAGCCAGTATGATGAGTGGATTGAGGTACGATGACTCTAAGTGAAATAAGTCACACAGAAAAAGACACTTATCCTAAGATATCACTTATAGAGGGAATGATAAAATAGCTACCCTTGAACTGAATTACAAGACAGAACAGAGTCACACGTTTAGAAAACACACTATGGCTGCTTAACGGGAAAGGTCCGGTGGGGTGATGCATAAAACAAGGGTTTGAAATTAGCTCAGATACCGTTCCATAAGCCAAATATGTAATGGACAAGACGTACACCCTGCTCAGTGAAATGGACTCAACACCACCTATTCACCGCACAAGAATATATCTGACTAGTAAGAATCTTAAAACCTATGTATTGATATCTCTCTGGAAGTGAATCAAGAGGGTGTAAAGCGGCATAAACACAGCAGTGAAAAGCAGCTAAGCCCCATTATCAAAATAAATTACTTGAAAAAAACCCATAAAACAAAGACAGTGAAAGAGAGAGAAATTCATACAAAATCCATTCAGGGGCTCTGATGCAACCTGGATTGACCATATCTAGACCCACAGCTGGATGAGACCTAAGGCTGGACACTCTTGGGGCTGAGAGGATTGGTGAGGTTGGGTGAGCAAACGCAGACCCTTTAAAGTAATACTGCGTGGTACCCATCCCATGGGTCCCAAATCTCCAGGTTCAAGGGCATCTTCCCACATCGAAAACATGCCTGGGAAACCCAGAAGATGGTACACCGCGTGATCGGGAAAGGTTTCTAAAACGCACCTCATTTCTCCTCTCCTTGTGCTCGGGTTCGCCATTCCAGCCGCTTTACTAACAATCTCCCTACGTGGAGAATCAGCACCGTTAACCTCCTGTTTCGTACAGGTTGCAATTTGTCCTGAGGATGAACGGGAAGAGGGGGAACCAATGAGAGACTAGCTCTAGGTGTTGGGACAGGCACAGGTCACTCTATTTTTCCGTCAGGAAGAAGAATGAACCACAGGCTCAGCCTGCACCCCCGGAACCAGAATAGGGTCTGAAGCAATCCTGCGCTTTTGCGGCCAGCTCCCAAAAAAGCGAGTTGACAAATGGAGCTCAGGGGCACTGCAATTCACAAACCTGCAGAGTTATAAATGATAACTCTCGTCCACAAATATATTGAGGGAAGGCAACGAAGAGGATTTGAAAGCAAGGCAGAATTGCAGGAAACAGATTTCAGGAGGTAGATGCGACTCGCCTTTAAAGCACATGAAAAGCGGCAAAACGTCGACAATGATGCCCTTGGCCAAAAAGGGCGTATGCGTTTTTTCCTGAATATATTCAGGAAAAAACGCATACGCCCTTTTTGGCCAACCAAGCAAGCCGGAAAGGCCAATCAGCACTACAAAGAAGTCTCGCTTGCCATCGGTCAAAAGGGCCATGCTGAAAAAAGTGTAAAAACCAGAAATGCAGGACAGGCCAGGGAGACGTGGGAGCCTTGCTACGCTGATGGGCGGGATGTTAATTGCCAACAGCCACTCTGGAGAAGTGTACGGTGTGTCCTGAAACATGTAATAAACACAGCTTAGAGAGCATAGGGCACTTCCACTCATGGGCGTATACATTGGGAAAACTGAAAATCCACAAGACACAGGCACCCCGAAGTGTAGGGCTGCTCTGTTTACAAGAACCTCCACTTCGGTACACCTTAAATAGCCCAGGATAGAGAAAAATGGATAAAGAAGTTGTGGTACTTATGCACAATGGAATATCACTCAGCCATGTAATCAATGTCATAAGGCGAGTAGCAGCCAGTATGATGAGTGGATTGAGGTACGATGACTCTAAGTGAAATAAGTCACACAGAAAAAGACACTTATCCTAAGATATCACTTATAGAGGGAATGATAAAATAGCTACCCTTGAACTGAATTACAAGACAGAACAGAGTCACACGTTTAGAAAACACACTATGGCTGCTTAACGGGAAAGGTCCGGTGGGGTGATGCATAAAACAAGGGTTTGAAATTAGCTCAGATACCGTTCCATAAGCCAAATATGTAATGGACAAGACGTACACCCTGCTCAGTGAAATGGACTCAACACCACCTATTCACCGCACAAGAATATATCTGACTAGTAAGAATCTTAAAACCTATGTATTGATATCTCTCTGGAAGTGAATCAAGAGGGTGTAAAGCGGCATAAACACAGCAGTGAAAAGCAGCTAAGCCCCATTATCAAAATAAATTACTTGAAAAAAACCCATAAAACAAAGACAGTGAAAGAGAGAGAAATTCATACAAAATCCATTCAGGGGCTCTGATGCAACCTGGATTGACCATATCTAGACCCACAGCTGGATGAGACCTAAGGCTGGACACTCTTGGGGCTGAGAGGATTGGTGAGGTTGGGTGAGCAAACGCAGACCCTTTAAAGTAATACTGCGTGGTACCCATCCCATGGGTCCCAAATCTCCAGGTTCAAGGGCATCTTCCCACATCGAAAACATGCCTGGGAAACCCAGAAGATGGTACACCGCGTGATCGGGAAAGGTTTCTAAAACGCACCTCATTTCTCCTCTCCTTGTGCTCGGGTTCGCCATTCCAGCCGCTTTACTAACAATCTCCCTACGTGGAGAATCAGCACCGTTAACCTCCTGTTTCGTACAGGTTGCAATTTGTCCTGAGGATGAACGGGAAGAGGGGGAACCAATGAGAGACTAGCTCTAGGTGTTGGGACAGGCACAGGTCACTCTATTTTTCCGTCAGGAAGAAGAATGAACCACAGGCTCAGCCTGCACCCCCGGAACCAGAATAGGGTCTGAAGCAATCCTGCGCTTTTGCGGCCAGCTCCCAAAAAAGCGAGTTGACAAATGGAGCTCAGGGGCACTGCAATTCACAAACCTGCAGAGTTATAAATGATAACTCTCGTCCACAAATATATTGAGGGAAGGCAACGAAGAGGATTTGAAAGCAAGGCAGAATTGCAGGAAACAGATTTCAGGAGGTAGATGCGACTCGCCTTTAAAGCACATGAAAAGCGGCAAAACGTCGACAATGATGCCCTTGGCCAAAAAGGGCGTATGCGTTTTTTCCTGAATATATTCAGGAAAAAACGCATACGCCCTTTTTGGCCAACCAAGCAAGCCGGAAAGGCAAATCAGCACTACAAAGAAGTCTCGCTTGCCATCGGTCAAAAGGGCCATGCTGAAAAAAGTGTAAAAACCAGAAATGCAGGACAGGCCAGGGAGACGTGGGAGCCTTGCTACGCTGATGGGCGGGATGTTAATTGCCAACAGCCACTCTGGAGAAGTGTACGGTGTGTCCTGAAACATGTAATAAACACAGCTTAGAGAGCATAGGGCACTTCCACTCATGGGCGTATACATTGGGAAAACTGAAAATCCACAAGACACAGGCACCCCGAAGTGTAGGGCTGCTCTGTTTACAAGAACCTCCACTTCGGTACACCTTAAATAGCCCAGGATAGAGAAAAATGGATAAAGAAGTTGTGGTACTTATGCACAATGGAATATCACTCAGCCATGAAATCAATGTCATAAGGCGAGTAGCAGCCAGTATGATGAGTGGATTGAGGTACGATGACTCTAAGTGAAATAAGTCACACAGAAAAAGACACTTATCCTAAGATATCACTTATAGAGGGAATGATAAAATAGCTACCCTTGAACTGAATTACAAGACAGAACAGAGTCACACGTTTAGAAAACACACTATGGCTGCTTAACGGGAAAGGTCCGGTGGGGTGATGCATAAAACAAGGGTTTGAAATTAGCTCAGATACCGTTCCATAAGCCAAATATGTAATGGACAAGACGTACACCCTGCTCAGTGAAATGGACTCAACACCACCTATTCACCGCACAAGAATATATCTGACTAGTAAGAATCTTAAAACCTATGTATTGATATCTCTCTGGAAGTGAATCAAGAGGGTGTAAAGCGGCATAAACACAGCAGTGAAAAGCAGCTAAGCCCCATTATCAAAATAAATTACTTGAAAAAAACCCATAAAACAAAGACAGTGAAAGAGAGAGAAATTCATACAAAATCCATTCAGGGGCTCTGATGCAACCTGGATTGACCATATCTAGACCCACAGCTGGATGAGACCTAAGGCTGGACACTCTTGGGGCTGAGAGGATTGGTGAGGTTGGGTGAGCAAACGCAGACCCTTTAAAGTAATACTGCGTGGTACCCATCCCATGGGTCCCAAATCTCCAGGTTCAAGGGCATCTTCCCACATCGAAAACATGCCTGGGAAACCCAGAAGATGGTACACCGCGTGATCGGGAAAGGTTTCTAAAACGCACCTCATTTCTCCTCTCCTTGTGCTCGGGTTCGCCATTCCAGCCGCTTTACTAACAATCTCCCTACGTGGAGAATCAGCACCGTTAACCTCCTGTTTCGTACAGGTTGCAATTTGTCCTGAGGATGAACGGGAAGAGGGGGAACCAATGAGAGACTAGCTCTAGGTGTTGGGACAGGCACAGGTCACTCTATTTTTCCGTCAGGAAGAAGAATGAACCACAGGCTCAGCCTGCACCCCCGGAACCAGAATAGGGTCTGAAGCAATCCTGCGCTTTTGCGGCCAGCTCCCAAAAAAGCGAGTTGACAAATGGAGCTCAGGGGCACTGCAATTCACAAACCTGCAGAGTTATAAATGATAACTCTCGTCCACAAATATATTGAGGGAAGGCAACGAAGAGGATTTGAAAGCAAGGCAGAATTGCAGGAAACAGATTTCAGGAGGTAGATGCGACTCGCCTTTAAAGCACATGAAAAGCGGCAAAACGTCGACAATGATGCCCTTGGCCAAAAAGGGCGTATGCGTTTTTTCCTGAATATATTCAGGAAAAAACGCATACGCCCTTTTTGGCCAACCAAGCAAGCCGGAAAGGCCAATCAGCACTACAAAGAAGTCTCGCTTGCCATCGGTCAAAAGGGCCATGCTGAAAAAAGTGTAAAAACCAGAAATGCAGGACAGGCCAGGGAGACGTGGGAGCCTTGCTACGCTGAAGGGCGGGATGTAAATTGCCAACAGCCACTCTGGAGAAGTGTACGGTGTGTCCTGAAACATGTAATAAACACAGCTTAGAGAGCATAGGGCAGTTCCACTCATGGGCGTATACATTGGGAAAACTGAAAATCCACAAGACACAGGCACCCCAAAGTGTAGGGCTGCTCTGTTTACAAGAACCTCCACTTCGGTACACCTTAAATAGCCCAGGATAGAGAAAAATGGATAAAGAAGTTGTGGTACTTATGCACAATGGAATATCACTCAGCCATGTAATCAATGTCATAAGGCGAGTAGCAGCCAGTATGATGAGTGGATTGAGGTACGATGACTCTAAGTGAAATAAGTCACACAGAAAAAGACACTTATCCTACGATATCACTTATAGAGGGAATGTCAAAATCGCTACCCTTGAACTGAATTACAAGACAGAACAGAGTCACACGTTTAGAAAACACACTATGGCTGCTTAACGGGAAAGGTCAGGTGGGGTGATGCATAAAACAAGGGTTTGAAATTAGCTCAGATACCGTTCCATAAGCCAAATATGTAATGGACAAGACGTACACCCTGCTCAGTGAAATGGACTCAACACCACCTATTCACCGCACAAGAATATATCTGACTAGTAAGAATCTTAAAACCTATGTATTGATATCTCTCTGGAAGTGAATCAAGAGGGTGTAAAGCGGCATAAACACAGCAGTGAAAATCAGCTAAGCCCCATTATCAAAATAAATTACTTGAAAAAAACCCATAAAACAAAGACAGTGAAAGAGAGAGAAATTCATACAAAATCCATTCAGGGGCTCTGATGCAACCTGGATTGACCATATCTAGACCCACAGCTGGATGAGACCTAAGGCTGGACACTCTTGGGGCTGAGAGGATTGGTGAGGTTGGGTGAGCAAACGCAGACCCTTTAAAGTAATACTGCGTGGTACCCATCCCATGGGTCCCAAATCTCCAGGTTCAAGGGCATCTTCCCACATCGAAAACATGCCTGGGAAACCCAGAAGATGGTACACCGCGTGATCGGGAAAGGTTTCTAAAACGCACCTCATTTCTCCTCTCCTTGTGCTCGGGTTCGCCATTCCAGCCGCTTTACTAACAATCTCCCTACGTGGAGAATCAGCACCGTTAACCTCCTGTTTCGTACAGGTTGCAATTTGTCCTGAGGATGAACGGGAAGAGGGGGAACCAATGAGAGACTAGCTCTAGGTGTTGGGACAGGCACAGGTCACTCTATTTTTCCGTCAGGAAGAAGAATGAACCACAGGCTCAGCCTGCACCCCCGGAACCAGAATAGGGTCTGAAGCAATCCTGCGCTTTTGCGGCCAGCTCCCAAAAAAGCGAGTTGACAAATGGAGCTCAGGGGCACTGCAATTCACAAACCTGCAGAGTTATAAATGATAACTCTCGTCCACAAATATATTGAGGGAAGGCAACGAAGAGGATTTGAAAGCAAGGCAGAATTGCAGGAAACAGATTTCAGGAGGTAGATGCGACTCGCCTTTAAAGCACATGAAAAGCGGCAAAACGTCGACAATGATGCCCTTGGCCAAAAAGGGCGTATGCGTTTTTTCCTGAATATATTCAGGAAAAAACGCATACGCCCTTTTTGGCCAACCAAGCAAGCCGGAAAGGCCAATCAGCACTACAAAGAAGTCTCGCTTGCCATCGGTCAAAAGGGCCATGCTGAAAAAAGTGTAAAAACCAGAAATGCAGGACAGGCCAGGGAGACGTGGGAGCCTTGCTACGCTGATGGGCGGGATGTTAATTGCCAACAGCCACTCTGGAGAAGTGTACGGTGTGTCCTGAAACATGTAATAAACACAGCTTAGAGAGCATAGGGCACTTCCACTCATGGGCGTATACATTGGGAAAACTGAAAATCCACAAGACACAGGCACCCCGAAGTGTAGGGCTGCTCTGTTTACAAGAACCTCCACTTCGGTACACCTTAAATAGCCCAGGATAGAGAAAAATGGATAAAGAAGTTGTGGTACTTATGCACAATGGAATATCACTCAGCCATGAAATCAATGTCATAAGGCGAGTAGCAGCCAGTATGATGAGTGGATTGAGGTACGATGACTCTAAGTGAAATAAGTCACACAGAAAAAGACACTTATCCTAAGATATCACTTATAGAGGGAATGATAAAATAGCTACCCTTGAACTGAATTACAAGACAGAACAGAGTCACACGTTTAGAAAACACACTATGGCTGCTTAACGGGAAAGGTCCGGTGGGGTGATGCATAAAACAAGGGTTTGAAATTAGCTCAGATACCGTTCCATAAGCCAAATATGTAATGGACAAGACGTACACCCTGCTCAGTGAAATGGACTCAACACCACCTATTCACCGCACAAGAATATATCTGACTAGTAAGAATCTTAAAACCTATGTATTGATATCTCTCTGGAAGTGAATCAAGAGGGTGTAAAGCGGCATAAACACAGCAGTGAAAAGCAGCTAAGCCCCATTATCAAAATAAATTACTTGAAAAAAACCCATAAAACAAAGACAGTGAAAGAGAGAGAAATTCATACAAAATCCATTCAGGGGCTCTGATGCAACCTGGATTGACCATATCTAGACCCACAGCTGGATGAGACCTAAGGCTGGACACTCTTGGGGCTGAGAGGATTGGTGAGGTTGGGTGAGCAAACGCAGACCCTTTAAAGTAATACTGCGTGGTACCCATCCCATGGGTCCCAAATCTCCAGGTTCAAGGGCATCTTCCCACATCGAAAACATGCCTGGGAAACCCAGAAGATGGTACACCGCGTGATCGGGAAAGGTTTCTAAAACGCACCTCATTTCTCCTCTCCTTGTGCTCGGGTTCGCCATTCCAGCCGCTTTACTAACAATCTCCCTACGTGGAGAATCAGCACCGTTAACCTCCTGTTTCGTACAGGTTGCAATTTGTCCTGAGGATGAACGGGAAGAGGGGGAACCAATGAGAGACTAGCTCTAGGTGTTGGGACAGGCACAGGTCACTCTATTTTTCCGTCAGGAAGAAGAATGAACCACAGGCTCAGCCTGCACCCCCGGAACCAGAATAGGGTCTGAAGCAATCCTGCGCTTTTGCGGCCAGCTCCCAAAAAAGCGAGTTGACAAATGGAGCTCAGGGGCACTGCAATTCACAAACCTGCAGAGTTATAAATGATAACTCTCGTCCACAAATATATTGAGGGAAGGCAACGAAGAGGATTTGAAAGCAAGGCAGAATTGCAGGAAACAGATTTCAGGAGGTAGATGCGACTCGCCTTTAAAGCACATGAAAAGCGGCAAAACGTCGACAATGATGCCCTTGGCCAAAAAGGGCGTATGCGTTTTTTCCTGAATATATTCAGGAAAAAACGCATACGCCCTTTTTGGCCAACCAAGCAAGCCGGAAAGGCCAATCAGCACTACAAAGAAGTCTCGCTTGCCATCGGTCAAAAGGGCCATGCTGAAAAAAGTGTAAAAACCAGAAATGCAGGACAGGCCAGGGAGACGTGGGAGCCTTGCTACGCTGAAGGGCGGGATGTAAATTGCCAACAGCCACTCTGGAGAAGTGTACGGTGTGTCCTGAAACATGTAATAAACACAGCTTAGAGAGCATAGGGCAGTTCCACTCATGGGCGTATACATTGGGAAAACTGAAAATCCACAAGACACAGGCACCCCAAAGTGTAGGGCTGCTCTGTTTACAAGAACCTCCACTTCGGTACACCTTAAATAGCCCAGGATAGAGAAAAATGGATAAAGAAGTTGTGGTACTTATGCACAATGGAATATCACTCAGCCATGTAATCAATGTCATAAGGCGAGTAGCAGCCAGTATGATGAGTGGATTGAGGTACGATGACTCTAAGTGAAATAAGTCACACAGAAAAAGACACTTATCCTACGATATCACTTATAGAGGGAATGTCAAAATCGCTACCCTTGAACTGAATTACAAGACAGAACAGAGTCACACGTTTAGAAAACACACTATGGCTGCTTAACGGGAAAGGTCAGGTGGGGTGATGCATAAAACAAGGGTTTGAAATTAGCTCAGATACCGTTCCATAAGCCAAATATGTAATGGACAAGACGTACACCCTGCTCAGTGAAATGGACTCAACACCACCTATTCACCGCACAAGAATATATCTGACTAGTAAGAATCTTAAAACCTATGTATTGATATCTCTCTGGAAGTGAATCAAGAGGGTGTAAAGCGGCATAAACACAGCAGTGAAAATCAGCTAAGCCCCATTATCAAAATAAATTACTTGAAAAAAACCCATAAAACAAAGACAGTGAAAGAGAGAGAAATTCATACAAAATCCATTCAGGGGCTCTGATGCAACCTGGATTGACCATATCTAGACCCACAGCTGGATGAGACCTAAGGCTGGACACTCTTGGGGCTGAGAGGATTGGTGAGGTTGGGTGAGCAAACGCAGACCCTTTAAAGTAATACTGCGTGGTACCCATCCCATGGGTCCCAAATCTCCAGGTTCAAGGGCATCTTCCCACATCGAAAACATGCCTGGGAAACCCAGAAGATGGTACACCGCGTGATCGGGAAAGGTTTCTAAAACGCACCTCATTTCTCCTCTCCTTGTGCTCGGGTTCGCCATTCCAGCCGCTTTACTAACAATCTCCCTACGTGGAGAATCAGCACCGTTAACCTCCTGTTTCGTACAGGTTTCAATTTGTCCTGAGGATGAACGGGAAGAGGGGGAACCAATGAGAGACTAGCTCTAGGTGTTGGGACAGGCACAGGTCACTCTATTTTTCCGTCAGGAAGAAGAATGAACCACAGGCTCAGCCTGCACCCCCGGAACCAGAATAGGGTCTGAAGCAATCCTGCGCTTTTGCGGCCAGCTCCCAAAAAAGCGAGTTGACAAATGGAGCTCAGGGGCACTGCAATTCACAAACCTGCAGAGTTATAAATGATAACTCTCGTCCACAAATATATTGAGGGAAGGCAACGAAGAGGATTTGAAAGCAAGGCAGAATTGCAGGAAACAGATTTCAGGAGGTAGATGCGACTCGCCTTTAAAGCACATGAAAAGCGGCAAAACGTCGACAATGATGCCCTTGGCCAAAAAGGGCGTATGCGTTTTTTCCTGAATATATTCAGGAAAAAACGCATACGCCCTTTTTGGCCAACCAAGCAAGCCGGAAAGGCCAATCAGCACTACAAAGAAGTCTCGCTTGCCATCGGTCAAAAGGGCCATGCTGAAAAAAGTGTAAAAACCAGAAATGCAGGACAGGCCAGGGAGACGTGGGAGCCTTGCTACGCTGATGGGCGGGATGTTAATTGCCAACAGCCACTCTGGAGAAGTGTACGGTGTGTCCTGAAACATGTAATAAACACAGCTTAGAGAGCATAGGGCACTTCCACTCATGGGCGTATACATTGGGAAAACTGAAAATCCACAAGACACAGGCACCCCGAAGTGTAGGGCTGCTCTGTTTACAAGAACCTCCACTTCGGTACACCTTAAATAGCCCAGGATAGAGAAAAATGGATAAAGAAGTTGTGGTACTTATGCACAATGGAATATCACTCAGCCATGAAATCAATGTCATAAGGCGAGTAGCAGCCAGTATGATGAGTGGATTGAGGTACGATGACTCTAAGTGAAATAAGTCACACAGAAAAAGACACTTATCCTAAGATATCACTTATAGAGGGAATGATAAAATAGCTACCCTTGAACTGAATTACAAGACAGAACAGAGTCACACGTTTAGAAAACACACTATGGCTGCTTAACGGGAAAGGTCCGGTGGGGTGATGCATAAAACAAGGGTTTGAAATTAGCTCAGATACCGTTCCATAAGCCAAATATGTAATGGACAAGACGTACACCCTGCTCAGTGAAATGGACTCAACACCACCTATTCACCGCACAAGAATATATCTGACTAGTAAGAATCTTAAAACCTATGTATTGATATCTCTCTGGAAGTGAATCAAGAGGGTGTAAAGCGGCATAAACACAGCAGTGAAAAGCAGCTAAGCCCCATTATCAAAATAAATTACTTGAAAAAAACCCATAAAACAAAGACAGTGAAAGAGAGAGAAATTCATACAAAATCCATTCAGGGGCTCTGATGCAACCTGGATTGACCATATCTAGACCCACAGCTGGATGAGACCTAAGGCTGGACACTCTTGGGGCTGAGAGGATTGGTGAGGTTGGGTGAGCAAACGCAGACCCTTTAAAGTAATACTGCGTGGTACCCATCCCATGGGTCCCAAATCTCCAGGTTCAAGGGCATCTTCCCACATCGAAAACATGCCTGGGAAACCCAGAAGATGGTACACCGCGTGATCGGGAAAGGTTTCTAAAACGCACCTCATTTCTCCTCTCCTTGTGCTCGGGTTCGCCATTCCAGCCGCTTTACTAACAATCTCCCTACGTGGAGAATCAGCACCGTTAACCTCCTGTTTCGTACAGGTTGCAATTTGTCCTGAGGATGAACGGGAAGAGGGGGAACCAATGAGAGACTAGCTCTAGGTGTTGGGACAGGCACAGGTCACTCTATTTTTCCGTCAGGAAGAAGAATGAACCACAGGCTCAGCCTGCACCCCCGGAACCAGAATAGGGTCTGAAGCAATCCTGCGCTTTTGCGGCCAGCTCCCAAAAAAGCGAGTTGACAAATGGAGCTCAGGGGCACTGCAATTCACAAACCTGCAGAGTTATAAATGATAACTCTCGTCCACAAATATATTGAGGGAAGGCAACGAAGAGGATTTGAAAGCAAGGCAGAATTGCAGGAAACAGATTTCAGGAGGTAGATGCGACTCGCCTTTAAAGCACATGAAAAGCGGCAAAACGTCGACAATGATGCCCTTGGCCAAAAAGGGCGTATGCGTTTTTTCCTGAATATATTCAGGAAAAAACGCATACGCCCTTTTTGGCCAACCAAGCAAGCCGGAAAGGCCAATCAGCACTACAAAGAAGTCTCGCTTGCCATCAGTCAAAAGGGCCATGCTGAAAAAAGTGTAAAAACCAGAAATGCAGGACAGGCCAGGGAGACGTGGGAGCCTTGCTACGCTGAAGGGCGGGATGTAAATTGCCAACAGCCACTCTGGAGAAGTGTACGGTGTGTCCTGAAACATGTAATAAACACAGCTTAGAGAGCATAGGGCAGTTCCACTCATGGGCGTATACATTGGGAAAACTGAAAATCCACAAGACACAGGCACCCCAAAGTGTAGGGCTGCTCTGTTTACAAGAACCTCCACTTCGGTACACCTTAAATAGCCCAGGATAGAGAAAAATGGATAAAGAAGTTGTGGTACTTATGCACAATGGAATATCACTCAGCCATGTAATCAATGTCATAAGGCGAGTAGCAGCCAGTATGATGAGTGGATTGAGGTACGATGACTCTAAGTGAAATAAGTCACACAGAAAAGGACACTTATCCTACGATATCACTTATAGAGGGAATGTCAAAATCGCTACCCTTGAACTGAATTACAAGACAGAACAGAGTCACACGTTTAGAAAACACACTATGGCTGCTTAACGGGAAAGGTCAGGTGGGGTGATGCATAAAACAAGGGTTTGAAATTAGCTCAGATACCGTTCCATAAGCCAAATATGTAATGGACAAGACGTACACCCTGCTCAGTGAAATGGACTCAACACCACCTATTCACCGCACAAGAATATATCTGACTAGTAAGAATCTTAAAACCTATGTATTGCTATCTCTCTGGAAGTGAATCAAGAGGGTGTAAAGCGGCATAAACACAGCAGTGAAAAGCAGCTAAGCCCCATTATCAAAATAAATTACTTAAAAAAAACCCATAAAACAAAGACAGTGAAAGAGAGAGAAATTCTTACAAAATCCATTCAGGGGCTCTGATGCAACCTGGATTGACCATATCTAGACCCACAGCTGGATGAGACATAAGGCTGGACACTCTTGGGGCTGAGAGGATTGGTGAGGTTGGGTGAGCAAACGCAGACCCTTTAAAGTAATACTGCGTGGTACCCATCCCATGGGTCCCAAATCTCCAGGTTCAAGGGCATCTGCCCACATCGAAAATATGCCTGGGAAACCCAGAAGATGGTACACCGTGTGATCGGGAAAGGTTTCTAAAACGCACCTCATTTCTCCTCTACTTGTGCTCGGGTTCGCCATTGCAGCCGCTTTACTAACAATCTCCCTACGTGGAGAATCAGCACCGTTAACCTCCTGTTTCGTACAGGTTGCAATTTGTCCTGAGGATGAACGGGAAGAGGGGGAACCAATGAGAGACTAGCTCTAGCTGTTGGGACAGGCACAGGTCACTCTATTTTTCCATCAGGAAGAAGAATGAACCACAGGCTCAGCCTGCCCCCCCGGAACCAGAATAGGGTCTGAAGCAATCCTGCGCTTTTGCGGCCAGCTCCCAAAAAAGCGAGTTGACAAATGGAGCTCAGGGGCACTGCAATTCACAAAACTGCAGAGTTATAAATGATAACTCTCGTCCACAAATATATTGAGGGAAGGCAACGAAGAGGATTTGAAAGCAAGGCAGAATTGCAGGAAACAGATTTCAGGAGGTAGATGCGACTCGCCTTTAAAGCACATGAAAAGCGGCAAAACGTCGACAATGATGCCCTTGGCCAAAAAGGGCGTATGCGTTTTTTCCTGAATATATTCAGGAAAAAACGCATACGCCCTTTTTGGCCAACCAAACAAGCCGGAAAGGCCAATCAGCACTACAAAGAAGTCTCGCTTGCCATCGGTCAAAAGGGCCATGCTGAAAAAAGTGTAAAAACCAGAAATGCAGGACAGGCCAGGGAGACGTGGGAGCCTTGCTACGCTGATGGGCGGGATGTTAATTGCCAACAGCCACTCTGGAGAAGTGTACGGTGTGTCCTGAAACATGTAATAAACACAGCTTAGAGAGCATAGGGCACTTCCACTCATGGGCGTATACATTGGGAAAACTGAAAATCCACAAGACACAGGCACCCCGAAGTGTAGGGCTGCTCTGTTTACAAGAACCTCCACTTCGGTACACCTTAAATAGCCCAGGATAGAGAAAAATGGATAAAGAAGTTGTGGTACTTATGCACAATGGAATATCACTCAGCCATGAAATCAATGTCATAAGGCGAGTAGCAGCCAGTATGATGAGTGGATTGAGGTACGATGACTCTAAGTGAAATAAGTCACACAGAAAAAGACACTTATCCTAAGATATCACTTATAGAGGGAATGATAAAATAGCTACCCTTGAACTGAATTACAAGACAGAACAGAGTCACACGTTTAGAAAACACACTATGGCTGCTTAACGGGAAAGGTCCGGTGGGGTGATGCATAAAACAAGGGTTTGAAATTAGCTCATATACCGTTCCATAAGCCAAATATGTAATGGACAAGACGTACACCCTGCTCAGTGAAATGGACTCAACACCACCTATTCACCGCACAAGAATATATCTGACTAGTAAGAATCTTAAAACCTATGTATTGATATCTCTCTGGAAGTGAATCAAGAGGGTGTAAAGCGGCATAAACACAGCAGTGAAAAGCAGCTAAGCCCCATTATCAAAATAAATTACTTGAAAAAAACCCATAAAACAAAGACAGTGAAAGAGAGAGAAATTCATACAAAATCCATTCAGGGGCTCTGATGCAACCTGGATTGACCATATCTAGACCCACAGCTGGATGAGACCTAAGGCTGGACACTCTTGGGGCTGAGAGGATTGGTGAGGTTGGGTGAGCAAACGCAGACCCTTTAAAGTAATACTGCGTGGTACCCATCCCATGGGTCCCAAATCTCCAGGTTCAAGGGCATCTTCCCACATCGAAAACATGCCTGGGAAACCCAGAAGATGGTACACCGCGTGATCGGGAAAGGTTTCTAAAACGCACCTCATTTCTCCTCTCCTTGTGCTCGGGTTCGCCATTCCAGCCGCTTTACTAACAATCTCCCTACGTGGAGAATCAGCACCGTTAACCTCCTGTTTCGTACAGGTTGCAATTTGTCCTGAGGATGAACGGGAAGAGGGGGAACCAATGAGAGACTAGCTCTAGGTGTTGGGACAGGCACAGGTCACTCTATTTTTCCGTCAGGAAGAAGAATGAACCACAGGCTCAGCCTGCACCCCCGGAACCAGAATAGGGTCTGAAGCAATCCTGCGCTTTTGCGGCCAGCTCCCAAAAAAGCGAGTTGACAAATGGAGCTCAGGGGCACTGCAATTCACAAACCTGCAGAGTTATAAATGATAACTCTCGTCCACAAATATATTGAGGGAAGGCAACGAAGAGGATTTGAAAGCAAGGCAGAATTGCAGGAAACAGATTTCAGGAGGTAGATGCGACTCGCCTTTAAAGCACATGAAAAGCGGCAAAACGTCGACAATGATGCCCTTGGCCAAAAAGGGCGTATGCGTTTTTTCCTGAATATATTCAGGAAAAAACGCATACGCCCTTTTTGGCCAACCAAGCAAGCCGGAAAGGCCAATCAGCACTACAAAGAAGTCTCGCTTGCCATCGGTCAAAAGGGCCATGCTGAAAAAAGTGTAAAAACCAGAAATGCAGGACAGGCCAGGGAGACGTGGGAGCCTTGCTACGCTGATGGGCGGGATGTAAATTGCCAACAGCCACTCTGGAGAAGTGTACGGTGTGTCCTGAAACATGTAATAAACACAGCTTAGAGAGCATAGGGCACTTCCACTCATGGGCGTATACATTGGGAAAACTGAAAATCCACAAGACACAGGCACCCCGAAGTGTAGGGCTGCTCTGTTTACAAGAACCTCCACTTCGGTACACCTTAAATAGCCCAGGATAGAGAAAAATGGATAAAGAAGTTGTGGTACTTATGCACAATGGAATATCACTCAGCCATGTAATCAATGTCATAAGGCGAGTAGCAGCCAGTATGATGAGTGGATTGAGGTACGATGACTCTAAGTGAAATAAGTCACACAGAAAAAGACACTTATCCTAAGATATCACTTATAGAGGGAATGATAAAATAGCTACCCTTGAACTGAATTACAAGACAGAACAGAGTCACACGTTTAGAAAACACACTATGGCTGCTTAACGGGAAAGGTCCGGTGGGGTGATGCATAAAACAAGGGTTTGAAATTAGCTCAGATACCGTTCCATAAGCCAAATATGTAATGGACAAGACGTACACCCTGCTCAGTGAAATGGACTCAACACCACCTATTCACCGCACAAGAATATATCTGACTAGTAAGAATCTTAAAACCTATGTATTGATATCTCTCTGGAAGTGAATCAAGAGGGTGTAAAGCGGCATAAACACAGCAGTGAAAAGCAGCTAAGCCCCATTATCAAAATAAATTACTTGAAAAAAACCCATAAAACAAAGACAGTGAAAGAGAGAGAAATTCATACAAAATCCATTCAGGGGCTCTGATGCAACCTGGATTGACCATATCTAGACCCACAGCTGGATGAGACCTAAGGCTGGACACTCTTGGGGCTGAGAGGATTGGTGAGGTTGGGTGAGCAAACGCAGACCCTTTAAAGTAATACTGCGTGGTACCCATCCCATGGGTCCCAAATCTCCAGGTTCAAGGGCATCTTCCCACATCGAAAACATGCCTGGGAAACCCAGAAGATGGTACACCGCGTGATCGGGAAAGGTTTCTAAAACGCACCTCATTTCTCCTCTCCTTGTGCTCGGGTTCGCCATTCCAGCCGCTTTACTAACAATCTCCCTACGTGGAGAATCAGCACCGTTAACCTCCTGTTTCGTACAGGTTGCAATTTGTCCTGAGGATGAACGGGAAGAGGGGGAACCAATGAGAGACTAGCTCTAGGTGTTGGGACAGGCACAGGTCACTCTATTTTTCCGTCAGGAAGAAGAATGAACCACAGGCTCAGCCTGCACCCCCGGAACCAGAATAGGGTCTGAAGCAATCCTGCGCTTTTGCGGCCAGCTCCCAAAAAAGCGAGTTGACAAATGGAGCTCAGGGGCACTGCAATTCACAAACCTGCAGAGTTATAAATGATAACTCTCGTCCACAAATATATTGAGGGAAGGCAACGAAGAGGATTTGAAAGCAAGGCAGAATTGCAGGAAACAGATTTCAGGAGGTAGATGCGACTCGCCTTTAAAGCACATGAAAAGCGGCAAAACGTCGACAATGATGCCCTTGGCCAAAAAGGGCGTATGCGTTTTTTCCTGAATATATTCAGGAAAAAACGCATACGCCCTTTTTGGCCAACCAAGCAAGCCGGAAAGGCCAATCAGCACTACAAAGAAGTCTCGCTTGCCATCGGTCAAAAGGGCCATGCTGAAAAAAGTGTAAAAACCAGAAATGCAGGACAGGCCAGGGAGACGTGGGAGCCTTGCTACGCTGATGGGCGGGATGTAAATTGCCAACAGCCACTCTGGAGAAGTGTACGGTGTGTCCTGAAACATGTAATAAACACAGCTTAGAGAGCATAGGGCACTTCCACTCATGGGCGTATACATTGGGAAAACTGAAAATCCACAAGACACAGGCACCCCGAAGTGTAGGGCTGCTCTGTTTACAAGAACCTCCACTTCGGTACACCTTAAATAGCCCAGGATAGAGAAAAATGGATAAAGAAGTTGTGGTACTTATGCACAATGGAATATCACTCAGCCATGTAATCAATGTCATAAGGCGAGTAGCAGCCAGTATGATGAGTGGATTGAGGTACGATGACTCTAAGTGAAATAAGTCACACAGAAAAAGACACTTATCCTAAGATATCACTTATAGAGGGAATGATAAAATAGCTACCCTTGAACTGAATTACAAGACAGAACAGAGTCACACGTTTAGAAAACACACTATGGCTGCTTAACGGGAAAGGTCCGGTGGGGTGATGCATAAAACAAGGGTTTGAAATTAGCTCAGATACCGTTCCATAAGCCAAATATGTAATGGACAAGACGTACACCCTGCTCAGTGAAATGGACTCAACACCACCTATTCACCGCACAAGAATATATCTGACTAGTAAGAATCTTAAAACCTATGTATTGCTATCTCTCTGGAAGTGAATCAAGAGGGTGTAAAGCGGCATAAACACAGCAGTGAAAAGCAGCTAAGCCCCATTATCAAAATAAATTACTTGAAAAAAACCCATAAAACAAAGACAGTGAAAGAGAGAGAAATTCATACAAAATCCATTCAGGGGCTCTGATGCAACCTGGATTGACCATATCTAGACCCACAGCTGGATGAGACCTAAGGCTGGACACTCTTGGGGCTGAGAGGATTGGTGAGGTTGGGTGAGCAAACGCAGACCCTTTAAAGTAATACTGCGTGGTACCCATCCCATGGGTCCCAAATCTCCAGGTTCAAGGGCATCTTCCCACATCGAAAACATGCCTGGGAAACCCAGAAGATGGTACACCGCGTGATCGGGAAAGGTTTCTAAAACGCACCTCATTTCTCCTCTCCTTGTGCTCGGGTTCGCCATTCCAGCCGCTTTACTAACAATCTCCCTACGTGGAGAATCAGCACCGTTAACCTCCTGTTTCGTACAGGTTGCAATTTGTCCTGAGGATGAACGGGAAGAGGGGGAACCAATGAGAGACTAGCTCTAGGTGTTGGGACAGGCACAGGTCACTCTATTTTTCCGTCAGGAAGAAGAATGAACCACAGGCTCAGCCTGCACCCCCGGAACCAGAATAGGGTCTGAAGCAATCCTGCGCTTTTGCGGCCAGCTCCCAAAAAAGCGAGTTGACAAATGGAGCTCAGGGGCACTGCAATTCACAAACCTGCAGAGTTATAAATGATAACTCTCGTCCACAAATATATTGAGGGAAGGCAACGAAGAGGATTTGAAAGCAAGGCAGAATTGCAGGAAACAGATTTCAGGAGGTAGATGCGACTCGCCTTTAAAGCACATGAAAAGCGGCAAAACGTCGACAATGATGCCCTTGGCCAAAAAGGGCGTATGCGTTTTTTCCTGAATATATTCAGGAAAAAACGCATACGCCCTTTTTGGCCAACCAAGCAAGCCGGAAAGGCCAATCAGCACTACAAAGAAGTCTCGCTTGCCATCGGTCAAAAGGGCCATGCTGAAAAAAGTGTAAAAACCAGAAATGCAGGACAGGCCAGGGAGACGTGGGAGCCTTGCTACGCTGATGGGCGGGATGTAAATTGCCAACAGCCACTCTGGAGAAGTGTACGGTGTGTCCTGAAACATGTAATAAACACAGCTTAGAGAGCATAGGGCACTTCCACTCATGGGCGTATACATTGGGAAAACTGAAAATCCACAAGACACAGGCACCCCGAAGTGTAGGGCTGCTCTGTTTACAAGAACCTCCACTTCGGTACACCTTAAATAGCCCAGGATAGAGAAAAATGGATAAAGAAGTTGTGGTACTTATGCACAATGGAATATCACTCAGCCATGAAATCAATGTCATAAGGCGAGTAGCAGCCAGTATGATGAGTGGATTGAGGTACGATGACTCTAAGTGAAATAAGTCACACAGAAAAAGACACTTATCCTAAGATATCACTTATAGAGGGAATGATAAAATAGCTACCCTTGAACTGAATTACAAGACAGAACAGAGTCACACGTTTAGAAAACACACTATGGCTGCTTAACGGGAAAGGTCCGGTGGGGTGATGCATAAAACAAGGGTTTGAAATTAGCTCAGATACCGTTCCATAAGCCAAATATGTAATGGACAAGACGTACACCCTGCTCAGTGAAATGGACTCAACACCACCTATTCACCGCACAAGAATATATCTGACTAGTAAGAATCTTAAAACCTATGTATTGCTATCTCTCTGGAAGTGAATCAAGAGGGTGTAAAGCGGCATAAACACAGCAGTGAAAAGCAGCTAAGCCCCATTATCAAAATAAATTACTTGAAAAAAACCCATAAAACAAAGACAGTGAAAGAGAGAGAAATTCATACAAAATCCATTCAGGGGCTCTGATGCAACCTGGATTGACCATATCTAGACCCACAGCTGGATGAGACCTAAGGCTGGACACTCTTGGGGCTGAGAGGATTGGTGAGGTTGGGTGAGCAAACGCAGACCCTTTAAAGTAATACTGCGTGGTACCCATCCCATGGGTCCCAAATCTCCAGGTTCAAGGGCATCTTCCCACATCGAAAACATGCCTGGGAAACCCAGAAGATGGTACACCGCGTGATCGGGAAAGGTTTCTAAAACGCACCTCATTTCTCCTCTCCTTGTGCTCGGGTTCGCCATTCCAGCCGCTTTACTAACAATCTCCCTACGTGGAGAATCAGCACCGTTAACCTCCTGTTTCGTACAGGTTGCAATTTGTCCTGAGGATGAACGGGAAGAGGGGGAACCAATGAGAGACTAGCTCTAGGTGTTGGGACAGGCACAGGTCACTCTATTTTTCCGTCAGGAAGAAGAATGAACCACAGGCTCAGCCTGCACCCCCGGAACCAGAATAGGGTCTGAAGCAATCCTGCGCTTTTGCGGCCAGCTCCCAAAAAAGCGAGTTGACAAATGGAGCTCAGGGGCACTGCAATTCACAAACCTGCAGAGTTATAAATGATAACTCTCGTCCACAAATATATTGAGGGAAGGCAACGAAGAGGATTTGAAAGCAAGGCAGAATTGCAGGAAACAGATTTCAGGAGGTAGATGCGACTCGCCTTTAAAGCACATGAAAAGCGGCAAAACGTCGACAATGATGCCCTTGGCCAAAAAGGGCGTATGCGTTTTTTCCTGAATATATTCAGGAAAAAACGCATACGCCCTTTTTGGCCAACCAAGCAAGCCGGAAAGGCCAATCAGCACTACAAAGAAGTCTCGCTTGCCATCGGTCAAAAGGGCCATGCTGAAAAAAGTGTAAAAACCAGAAATGCAGGACAGGCCAGGGAGACGTGGGAGCCTTGCTACGCTGATGGGCGGGATGTTAATTGCCAACAGCCACTCTGGAGAAGTGTACGGTGTGTCCTGAAACATGTAATAAACACAGCTTAGAGAGCATAGGGCACTTCCACTCATGGGCGTATACATTGGGAAAACTGAAAATCCACAAGACACAGGCACCCCGAAGTGTAGGGCTGCTCTGTTTACAAGAACCTCCACTTCGGTACACCTTAAATAGCCCAGGATAGAGAAAAATGGATAAAGAAGTTGTGGTACTTATGCACAATGGAATATCACTCAGCCATGAAATCAATGTCATAAGGCGAGTAGCAGCCAGTATGATGAGTGGATTGAGGTACGATGACTCTAAGTGAAATAAGTCACACAGAAAAAGACACTTATCCTAAGATATCACTTATAGAGGGAATGATAAAATAGCTACCCTTGAACTGAATTACAAGACAGAACAGAGTCACACGTTTAGAAAACACACTATGGCTGCTTAACGGGAAAGGTCCGGTGGGGTGATGCATAAAACAAGGGTTTGAAATTAGCTCAGATACCGTTCCATAAGCCAAATATGTAATGGACAAGACGTACACCCTGCTCAGTGAAATGGACTCAACACCACCTATTCACCGCACAAGAATATATCTGACTAGTAAGAATCTTAAAACCTATGTATTGATATCTCTCTGGAAGTGAATCAAGAGGGTGTAAAGCGGCATAAACACAGCAGTGAAAAGCAGCTAAGCCCCATTATCAAAATAAATTACTTGAAAAAAACCCATAAAACAAAGACAGTGAAAGAGAGAGAAATTCATACAAAATCCATTCAGGGGCTCTGATGCAACCTGGATTGACCATATCTAGACCCACAGCTGGATGAGACCTAAGGCTGGACACTCTTGGGGCTGAGAGGATTGGTGAGGTTGGGTGAGCAAACGCAGACCCTTTAAAGTAATACTGCGTGGTACCCATCCCATGGGTCCCAAATCTCCAGGTTCAAGGGCATCTTCCCACATCGAAAACATGCCTGGGAAACCCAGAAGATGGTACACCGCGTGATCGGGAAAGGTTTCTAAAACGCACCTCATTTCTCCTCTCCTTGTGCTCGGGTTCGCCATTCCAGCCGCTTTACTAACAATCTCCCTACGTGGAGAATCAGCACCGTTAACCTCCTGTTTCGTACAGGTTGCAATTTGTCCTGAGGATGAACGGGAAGAGGGGGAACCAATGAGAGACTAGCTCTAGGTGTTGGGACAGGCACAGGTCACTCTATTTTTCCGTCAGGAAGAAGAATGAACCACAGGCTCAGCCTGCACCCCCGGAACCAGAATAGGGTCTGAAGCAATCCTGCGCTTTTGCGGCCAGCTCCCAAAAAAGCGAGTTGACAAATGGAGCTCAGGGGCACTGCAATTCACAAACCTGCAGAGTTATAAATGATAACTCTCGTCCACAAATATATTGAGGGAAGGCAACGAAGAGGATTTGAAAGCAAGGCAGAATTGCAGGAAACAGATTTCAGGAGGTAGATGCGACTCGCCTTTAAAGCACATGAAAAGCGGCAAAACGTCGACAATGATGCCCTTGGCCAAAAAGGGCGTATGCGTTTTTTCCTGAATATATTCAGGAAAAAACGCATACGCCCTTTTTGGCCAACCAAGCAAGCCGGAAAGGCCAATCAGCACTACAAAGAAGTCTCGCTTGCCATCGGTCAAAAGGGCCATGCTGAAAAAAGTGTAAAAACCAGAAATGCAGGACAGGCCAGGGAGACGTGGGAGCCTTGCTACGCTGATGGGCGGGATGTTAATTGCCAACAGCCACTCTGGAGAAGTGTACGGTGTGTCCTGAAACATGTAATAAACACAGCTTAGAGAGCATAGGGCACTTCCACTCATGGGCGTATACATTGGGAAAACTGAAAATCCACAAGACACAGGCACCCCAAAGTGTAGGGCTGCTCTGTTTACAAGAACCTCCACTTCGGTACACCTTAAATAGCCCAGGATAGAGAAAAATGGATAAAGAAGTTGTGGTACTTATGCACAATGGAATATCACTCAGCCATGAAATCAATGTCATAAGGCGAGTAGCAGCCAGTATGATGAGTGGATTGAGGTACGATGACTCTAAGTGAAATAAGTCACACAGAAAAAGACACTTATCCTAAGATATCACTTATAGAGGGAATGATAAAATAGCTACCCTTGAACTGAATTACAAGACAGAACAGAGTCACACGTTTAGAAAACACACTATGGCTGCTTAACGGGAAAGGTCCGGTGGGGTGATGCATAAAACAAGGGTTTGAAATTAGCTCAGATACCGTTCCATAAGCCAAATATGTAATGGACAAGACGTACACCCTGCTCAGTGAAATGGACTCAACACCACCTATTCACCGCACAAGAATATATCTGACTAGTAAGAATCTTAAAACCTATGTATTGATATCTCTCTGGAAGTGAATCAAGAGGGTGTAAAGCGGCATAAACACAGCAGTGAAAAGCAGCTAAGCCCCATTATCAAAATAAATTACTTGAAAAAAACCCATAAAACAAAGACAGTGAAAGAGAGAGAAATTCATACAAAATCCATTCAGGGGCTCTGATGCAACCTGGATTGACCATATCTAGACCCACAGCTGGATGAGACCTAAGGCTGGACACTCTTGGGGCTGAGAGGATTGGTGAGGTTGGGTGAGCAAACGCAGACCCTTTAAAGTAATACTGCGTGGTACCCATCCCATGGGTCCCAAATCTCCAGGTTCAAGGGCATCTTCCCACATCGAAAACATGCCTGGGAAACCCAGAAGATGGTACACCGCGTGATCGGGAAAGGTTTCTAAAACGCACCTCATTTCTCCTCTCCTTGTGCTCGGGTTCGCCATTCCAGCCGCTTTACTAACAATCTCCCTACGTGGAGAATCAGCACCGTTAACCTCCTGTTTCGTACAGGTTGCAATTTGTCCTGAGGATGAACGGGAAGAGGGGGAACCAATGAGAGACTAGCTCTAGGTGTTGGGACAGGCACAGGTCACTCTATTTTTCCGTCAGGAAGAAGAATGAACCACAGGCTCAGCCTGCACCCCCGGAACCAGAATAGGGTCTGAAGCAATCCTGCGCTTTTGCGGCCAGCTCCCAAAAAAGCGAGTTGACAAATGGAGCTCAGGGGCACTGCAATTCACAAACCTGCAGAGTTATAAATGATAACTCTCGTCCACAAATATATTGAGGGAAGGCAACGAAGAGGATTTGAAAGCAAGGCAGAATTGCAGGAAACAGATTTCAGGAGGTAGATGCGACTCGCCTTTAAAGCACATGAAAAGCGGCAAAACGTCGACAATGATGCCCTTGGCCAAAAAGGGCGTATGCGTTTTTTCCTGAATATATTCAGGAAAAAACGCATACGCCCTTTTTGGCCAACCAAGCAAGCCGGAAAGGCCAATCAGCACTACAAAGAAGTCTCGCTTGCCATCGGTCAAAAGGGCCATGCTGAAAAAAGTGTAAAAACCAGAAATGCAGGACAGACCATGGAGACATGGGAGCCTTGCTATGCTGATTGGCGGGATGTAAATTGCCAACAGCCACTCTGGAGACGTGTACGGTGTGTCCTGAAACATGTAATAAACACAGCTTAGAGAGCATAGGGCAGTTCCACTCATGGGCGTATACATTGGGAAAACTGAAAATCCACAAGACAAAGGCACCCCGAAGTGTAGGGCTGCTCTGTTTACAAGAACCTCCACTTCGGTACACCTTAAATAGCCCAGGATAGAGAAAAATGGATAAAGAAGTTGTGGTACTTATGCACAATGGAATATCACTCAGCCATGAAATCAATGTCATAAGGCTAGTAGCAGCCAGTACGATGAGTGGATTTAGGTACGATGACTCTAAGTGAAATAAGTCACACAGAAAAAGACACTTATCCTAAGATATCACTTATAGAGGGAATGTCAAAATCGCTACCCTACCCTTGAACTGAATTACAAGACAGAACAGAGTCACACGTTTAGAAAACAAACTATGGTTGCTTAACGGGAAAGGTCAGGTGGGGTGATGCATAAAACAAGGTTTTGAAATTAGCTCAGATACCGTTCCATATACCAAATATGTAATGGACGAGACCTATTCCCTGCTCAGTGAAATGGACTCAACACCCCCTATTCACCGCAAAAGAATATATCTGACCAGTAAGAATCTTTAAACCTATGTATTGATATCTCTCTGGAAGTGAATCAAGAGGGTGTAAAGCGGCATAAACACAGCAGTGAAAAGCAGCTAAACTCCATTATAAAAATAAATTACTTTAAAAAAACCCATAAAACAAAGACAGTGAAAGAGAGAGAAATTCTTCCAAAATCCATTCAGGGGCTCTGATGCAACCTGCATTGACCATATCTAGACCCACAGCTGGATGAGACATAAGGCTGGATACTCTTGGGGCTGAGAGGATTGGTGTGGTTGGGTGAGCAAACGCAGACCCTTTAAAGTAATACTGCGTGGTACCCATCCCACGGGTCCCAAATCTCCAGGTTCAAGGGCATCTTCCTACATCGAAAACATGCCTGGGAAACCCAGAAGATGGTACACCGTGTGATCGGGAAACGTTTCTAAAACGCACCTCATTTCTCCTCTCCTTGTGCTCGGGTTCGCCATTCCAGCCGCTTTACTAACAATCTCCCTACGTGGAGAATCAGCACCGTTAACCTCCTGTTTCGTACAGGTTTCAATTTGTCCTGAGGATGAACGGGAAGAGGGGGAACCAATGAGAGACTAGCTCTAGGTGTTGGGACAGGCACAGGTCACTCTATTTTTCCATCAGGAAGAAGAATGAACCACAGGCTCAGCCTGCCCCCCCGGAACCAGAATAGGGTCTGAAGCAATCCTGCGCTTTTGCGGCCAGCTCCCAAAAAAGCGAGTTGACAAATGGAGCTCAGGGGCACTGCAATTCACAAACCTGCAGAGTTATAAATGATAACTCTTGTCCACAAATATATTGAGGGAAGGCAACGAAGAGGATTAGAAAGCAAGGCAGAATTGCAGGAAACAGATTTCAGGAGGTAGATGCGACTCGCCTTTAAAGCACATGAAAAGCGGCAAAACGACGACAATGATGCCCTTGGCCAAAAAGGGCGTATGCGATTTTTCCTGAATATATTCAGGAAAAAACGCATACGCCCTTTTTGGCCAACCAAGCAAGCTGGAAAGGCAAATCAGCACTACAAAGAAGTCTCGCTTGCCATCGGTCAAAAGGGCCATGCTGAAAAAAGTGTAAAAACCAGAAATGCAGGACAGGCCAGGGAGACGTGGGAGCCTTGCTACGCTGATGGGCGGGATGTAAATTGCAAACAGCCACTCTGGAGAAGTGTACGGTGTGTCCTGAAACATGTAATAAACACAGCTTAGAGAGCATAGGGCACTTCCACTCATGGGCGTATACATTGGGAAAACTGAAAATCCACAAGACACAGGCACCTCAAAGTGTAGGGCTGCTCTGTTTACAAGAACCTCCACTTTGGTACACCTTAAATAGCCCAGGATAGAGAAAAATGGATAAAGAAGTTGTGGTACTTATGCACAATGGAATATCACTCAGCCATGAAATCAATGTCATAAGGCGAGTAGCAGCCAGTACATTGAATGGATTTAGGTACGATGACTCTAAGTGAAATAAGTCACACAGAAAAAGACACTTATCCTACGATATCACTTATAGAGGGAATGTCAAAATCGCTACCCTTGAACTGAATTACAAGACAGAACACAGTCACACGTTTAGAAAACACACTATGGCTGCTTAACGGGAAAGGTCAGGTGGGGTGATGCATAAAACAAGGGTTTGAAATTAGCTCAGATACCGTTCCATAAGCCAAATATGTAATGGACAAGACGTACACCCTGCTCAGTGAAATGGACTCAACACCACCTATTCACCTCACAAGAATATATCTGACTAGTAAGAATCTTAAAACCTATGTATTGCTATCTCTCTGGAAGTGAATCAAGAGGGTGTAAAGCGGCATAAACACAGCAGTGAAAAGCAGCTAATCCCCTTATCAAAATAAATTACTTAAAAAAAACCCATAAAACAAAGACAGTGAAAGAGAGAGAAATTCTTACAAAATCCATTCAGGGGCTCTGATGCAACCTGGATTGACCATATCTAGACCCACAGCTGGATGATACATAAGGCTGGACACTCTTGGGGCTGAGAGGATTGGTGAGGTTGGGTGAGCAAACGCAGACCCTTTAAAGTAATACTGCGTGGTATCCATCCCATGGGTCCCAAATCTCCAGGTTCAAGGGCATCTGCCCACATCGAAAATATGCCTGGGAAACCCAGAAGATGGTACACCGTGTGATCGGGAAAGGTTTCTAAAACGCACCTCATTTCTCCTCTCCTTGTGCTCGGGTTCGCCATTCCAGCCGCTTTACTAACAATCTCCCTACGTGGAGAATCAGCACCGTTAACCTCCTGTTTCGTACAGGTTGCAATTTGTCCTGAGGATGAACGGGAAGAGGGGGAACCAATGAGAGACTAGCTCTAGGTGTTGGGACAGGCACAGGTCACTCTATTTTTCCATCAGGAAGAAGAATGAACCACAGGCTCAGCCTGCCCCCCCGGAACCAGAATAGGGTCTGAAGCAATCCTGCGCTTTTGCGGCCAGCTCCCAAAAAAGCGAGTTGACAAATGGAGCTCAGGGGCACTGCAATTCACAAACCTGCAGAGTTATAAATGATAACTCTTGTCCACAAATATATTGAGGGAAGGCAACGAAGAGGATTTGAAAGCAAGGCAGAATTGCAGGAAACAGATTTCAGGAGGTAGATGCGACTCGCCTTTAAAGCACATGAAAAGCGGCAAAACGACGACAATGATGCCCTTGGCCAAAAAGGGCGTATGCGATTTTTCCTGAATATATTCAGGAAAAAACGCATACGCCCTTTTTGGCCAACCAAGCAAGCTGGAAAGGCAAATCAGCACTACAAAGAAGTCTCGCTTGCCATCGGTCAAAAGGGCCATGCTGAAAAAAGTGTAAAAACCAGAAATGCAGGACAGGCCAGGGAGACGTGGGAGCCTTGCTACGCTGATGGGCGGGATGTAAATTGCCAACAGCCACTCTGGAGAAGTGTACGGTGTGTCCTGAAACATGTAATAAACACAGCTTAGAGAGCATAGGGCACTTCCACTCATGGGCGTATACATTGGGAAAACTGAAAATCCACAAGACACAGGCACCCCGAAGTGTAGGGCTGCTCTGTTTACAAGAACCTCCACTTCGGTACACCTTAAATAGCCCAGGATAGAGAAAAATGGATAAAGAAGTTGTGGTACTTATGCACAATGGAATATCACTCAGCCATGAAATCAATGTCATAAGGCGAGTAGCAGCCAGTATGATGAGTGGATTGAGGTACGATGACTCTAAGTGAAATAAGTCACACAGAAAAAGACACTTATCCTAAGATATCACTTATAGAGGGAATGTCAAAATCGCTACCCTTGAACTGAATTACAAGACAGAACACAGTCACACGTTTAGAAAACACACTATGGCTGCTTAACGGGAAAGGTCAGGTGGGGTGATGCATAAAACAAGGGTTTGAAATTAGCTCAGATACCGTTCCATAAGCCAAATATGTAATGGACAAGACGTACACCCTGCTCAGTGAAATGGACTCAACACCACCTATTCACCTCACAAGAATATATCTGACTAGTAAGAATCTTAAAACCTATGTATTGCTATCTCTCTGGAAGTGAATCAAGAGGGTGTAAAGCGGCATAAACACAGCAGTGAAAAGCAGCTAATCCCCATTATCAAAATAAATTACTTAAAAAAAAACCCATAAAACAAAGACAGTGAAAGAGAGAGAAATTCTTACAAAATCCATTCAGGGGCTCTGATGCAACCTGGATTGACCATATCTAGACCCACAGCTGGATGAGACATAAGGCTGGACACTCTTGGGGCTGAGAGGATTGGTGAGGTTGGGTGAGCAAACGCAGACCCTTTAAAGTAATACTGCGTGGTATCCATCCCATGGGTCCCAAATCTCCAGGTTCAAGGGCATCTGCCCACATCGAAAATATGCCTGGGAAACCCAGAAGATGGTACACCGTGTGATCGGGAAAGGTTTCTAAAACGCACCTCATTTCTCCTCTCCTTGTGCTCGGGTTCGCCATTCCAGCCGCTTTACTAACAATCTCCCTACGTGGAGAATCAGCACCGTTAACCTCCTGTTTCGTACAGGTTGCAATTTGTCCTGAGGATGAACGGGAAGAGGGGGAACCAATGAGAGACTAGCTCTAGGTGTTGGGACAGGCACAGGTCACTCTATTTTTCCGTCAGGAAGAAGAATGAACCACAGGCTCAGCCTGCACCCCCGGAACCAGAATAGGGTCTGAAGCAATCCTGCGCTTTTGCGGCCAGCTCCCAAAAAAGCGAGTTGACAAATGGAGCTCAGGGGCACTGCAATTCACAAACCTGCAGAGTTATAAATGATAACTCTCGTCCACAAATATATTGAGGGAAGGCAACGAAGAGGATTTGAAAGCAAGGCAGAATTGCAGGAAACAGATTTCAGGAGGTAGATGCGACTCGCCTTTAAAGCACATGAAAAGCGGCAAAACGTCGACAATGATGCCCTTGGCCAAAAAGGGCGTATGCGTTTTTTCCTGAATATATTCAGGAAAAAACGCATACGCCCTTTTTGGCCAACCAAGCAAGCCGGAAAGGCCAATCAGCACTACAAAGAAGTCTCGCTTGCCATCGGTCAAAAGGGCCATGCTGAAAAAAGTGTAAAAACCAGAAATGCAGGACAGGCCAGGGAGACGTGGGAGCCTTGCTACGCTGATGGGCGGGATGTTAATTGCCAACAGGCACTCTGGAGAAGTGTACGGTGTGTCCTGAAACATGTAATAAACACAGCTTAGAGAGCATAGGGCACTTCCACTCATGGGCGTATACATTGGGAAAACTGAAAATCCACAAGACACAGGCACCTCAAAGTGTAGGGCTGCTCTGTTTACAAGAACCTCCACTTTGGTACACCTTAAATAGCCCAGGATAGAGAAAAATGGATAAAGAAGTTGTGGTACTTATGCACAATGGAATATCACTCAGCCATGAAATCAATGTCATAAGGCGAGTAGCAGCCAGTACATTGAATGGATTTAGGTACGATGACTCTAAGTGAAATAAGTCACACAGAAAAAGACACTTATCCTACGATATCACTTATAGAGGGAATGTCAAAATCGCTACCCTTGAACTGAATTACAAGACAGAACACAGTCACACGTTTAGAAAACACACTATGGCTGCTTAACGGGAAAGGTCAGGTGGGGTGATGCATAAAACAAGGGTTTGAAATTAGCTCAGATACCGTTCCATAAGCCAAATATGTAATGGACAAGACGTACACCCTGCTCAGTGAAATGGACTCAACACCACCTATTCACCTCACAAGAATATATCTGACTAGTAAGAATCTTAAAACCTATGTATTGCTATCTCTCTGGAAGTGAATCAAGAGGGTGTAAAGCGGCATAAACACAGCAGTGAAAAGCAGCTAATCCCCATTATCAAAATAAATTACTTAAAAAAAACCCATAAAACAAAGACAGTGAAAGAGAGAGAAATTCTTACAAAATCCATTCAGTGGCTCTGATGCAACCTGGATTGACCATATCTAGACCCACAGCTGGATGAGACATAAGGCTGGACACTCTTGGGGCTGAGAGGATTGGTGAGGTTGGGTGAGCAAACGCAGACCCTTTAAAGTAATACTGCGTGGTATCCATCCCATGGGTCCCAAATCTCCAGGTTCAAGGGCATCTGCCCACATCGAAAATATGCCTGGGAAACCCAGAAGATGGTACACCGTGTGATCGGGAAAGGTTTCTAAAACGCACCTCATTTCTCCTCTACTTGTGCTCGGGTTCGCCATTGCAGCCGCTTTACTAACAATCTCCCTACGTGGAGAATCAGCACCGTTAACCTCCTGTTTCGTACAGGTTTCAATTTGTCCTGAGGATGAACGGGAAGAGGGGGAACCAATGAGAGACTAGCTCTAGGTGTTGGGACAGGCACAGGTCACTCTATTTTTCCATCAGGAAGAAGAATGAACCACAGGCTCAGCCTGCCCCCCCGGAACCAGAATAGGGTCTGAAGCAATCCTGCGCTTTTGCGGCCAGCTCCCAAAAAAGCGAGTTGACAAATGGAGCTCAGGGGCACTGCAATTCACAAAACTGCAGAGTTATAAATGATAACTCTCGTCCACAAATATATTGAGGGAAGGCAACGAAGAGGATTTGAAAGCAAGGCAGAATTGCAGGAAACAGATTTCAGGAGGTAGATGCGACTCGCCTTTAAAGCACATGAAAAGCGGCAAAACGTCGACAATGATGCCCTTGGCCAAAAAGGGCGTATGCGTTTTTTCCTGAATATATTCAGGAAAAAACGCATACGCCCTTTTTGGCCAACCAAGCAAGCCGGAAAGGCCAATCAGCACTACAAAGAAGTCTCGCTTGCCATCGGTCAAAAGGGCCATGCTGAAAAAAGTGTAAAAACCAGAAATGCAGGACAGGCCAGGGAGACGTGGGAGCCTTGCTACGCTGATGGGCGGGATGTTAATTGCCAACAGCCACTCTGGAGAAGTGTACGGTGTGTCCTGAAACATGTAATAAACACAGCTTAGAGAGCATAGGGCACTTCCACTCATGGGCGTATACATTGGGAAAACTGAAAATCCACAAGACACAGGCACCCCGAAGTGTAGGGCTGCTCTGTTTACAAGAACCTCCACTTCGGTACACCTTAAATAGCCCAGGATAGAGAAAAATGGATAAAGAAGTTGTGGTACTTATGCACAATGGAATATCACTCAGCCATGAAATCAATGTCATAAGGCGAGTAGCAGCCAGTATGATGAGTGGATTGAGGTACGAATCTCTAAGTGAAATAAGTCACACAGAAAAAGACACTTATCCTAAGATATCACTTATAGAGGGAATGATAAAATAGCTACCCTTGAACTGAATTACAAGACAGAACAGAGTCACACGTTTAGAAAACACACTATGGCTGCTTAACGGGAAAGGTCCGGTCGGGTGATGCATAAAACAAGGGTTTGAAATTAGCTCAGATACCGTTCCATAAGCCAAATATGTAATGGACAAGACGTACACCCTGCTCAGTGAAATGGACTCAACACCACCTATTCACCGCACAAGAATATATCTGACTAGTAAGAATCTTAAAACCTATGTATTGATATCTCTCTGGAAGTGAATCAAGAGGGTGTAAAGCGGCATAAACACAGCAGTGAAAAGCAGCTAAGCCCCATTATCAAAATAAATTACTTGAAAAAAACCCATAAAACAAAGACAGTGAAAGAGAGAGAAATTCATACAAAATCCATTCAGGGGCTCTGATGCAACCTGGATTGACCATATCTAGACCCACAGCTGGATGAGACCTAAGGCTGGACACTCTTGGGGCTGAGAGGATTGGTGAGGTTGGGTGAGCAAACGCAGACCCTTTAAAGTAATACTGCGTGGTACCCATCCCATGGGTCCCAAATCTCCAGGTTCAAGGGCATCTTCCCACATCGAAAACATGCCTGGGAAACCCAGAAGATGGTACACCGCGTGATCGGGAAAGGTTTCTAAAACGCACCTCATTTCTCCTCTCCTTGTGCTCGGGTTCGCCATTCCAGCCGCTTTACTAACAATCTCCCTACGTGGAGAATCAGCACCGTTAACCTCCTGTTTCGTACAGGTTGCAATTTGTCCTGAGGATGAACGGGAAGAGGGGGAACCAATGAGAGACTAGCTCTAGGTGTTGGGACAGGCACAGGTCACTCTATTTTTCCGTCAGGAAGAAGAATGAACCACAGGCTCAGCCTGCACCCCCGGAACCAGAATAGGGTCTGAAGCAATCCTGCGCTTTTGCGGCCAGCTCCCAAAAAAGCGAGTTGACAAATGGAGCTCAGGGGCACTGCAATTCACAAACCTGCAGAGTTATAAATGATAACTCTCGTCCACAAATATATTGAGGGAAGGCAACGAAGAGGATTTGAAAGCAAGGCAGAATTGCAGGAAACAGATTTCAGGAGGTAGATGCGACTCGCCTTTAAAGCACATGAAAAGCGGCAAAACGTCGACAATGATGCCCTTGGCCAAAAAGGGCGTATGCGTTTTTTCCTGAATATATTCAGGAAAAAACGCATACGCCCTTTTTGGCCAACCAAGCAAGCCGGAAAGGCCAATCAGCACTACAAAGAAGTCTCGCTTGCCATCGGTCAAAAGGGCCATGCTGAAAAAAGTGTAAAAACCAGAAATGCAGGACAGGCCAGGGAGACGTGGGAGCCTTGCTACGCTGATGGGCGGGATGTTAATTGCCAACAGCCACTCTGGAGAAGTGTACGGTGTGTCCTGAAACATGTAATAAACACAGCTTAGAGAGCATAGGGCACTTCCACTCATGGGCGTATACATTGGGAAAACTGAAAATCCACAAGACACAGGCACCCCGAAGTGTAGGGCTGCTCTGTTTACAAGAACCTCCACTTCGGTACACCTTAAATAGCCCAGGATAGAGAAAAATGGATAAAGAAGTTGTGGTACTTATGCACAATGGAATATCACTCAGCCATGAAATCAATGTCATAAGGCGAGTAGCAGCCAGTATGATGAGTGGATTGAGGTACGATGACTCTAAGTGAAATAAGTCACACAGAAAAAGACACTTATCCTAAGATATCACTTATAGAGGGAATGATAAAATAGCTACCCTTGAACTGAATTACAAGACAGAACAGAGTCACACGTTTAGAAAACACACTATGGCTGCTTAACGGGAAAGGTCCGGTGGGGTGATGCATAAAACAAGGGTTTGAAATTAGCTCAGATACCGTTCCATAAGCCAAATATGTAATGGACAAGACGTACACCCTGCTCAGTGAAATGGACTCAACACCACCTATTCACCACACAAGAATATATCTGACTAGTAAGAATCTTAAAACCTATGTATTGATATCTCTCTGGAAGTGAATCAAGAGGGTGTAAAGCGGCATAAACACAGCAGTGAAAAGCAGCTAAGCCCCATTATCAAAATAAATTACTTGAAAAAAACCCATAAAACAAAGACAGTGAAAGAGAGAGAAATTCATACAAAATCCATTCAGGGGCTCTGATGCAACCTGGATTGACCATATCTAGACCCACAGCTGGATGAGACCTAAGGCTGGACACTCTTGGGGCTGAGAGGATTGGTGAGGTTGGGTGAGCAAACGCAGACCCTTTAAAGTAATACTGCGTGGTACCCATCCCATGGGTCCCAAATCTCCAGGTTCAAGGGCATCTTCCCACATCGAAAACATGCCTGGGAAACCCAGAAGATGGTACACCGCGTGATCGGGAAAGGTTTCTAAAACGCACCTCATTTCTCCTCTCCTTGTGCTCGGGTTCGCCATTCCAGCCGCTTTACTAACAATCTCCCTACGTGGAGAATCAGCACCGTTAACCTCCTGTTTCGTACAGGTTGCAATTTGTCCTGAGGATGAACGGGAAGAGGGGGAACCAATGAGAGACTAGCTCTAGGTGTTGGGACAGGCACAGGTCACTCTATTTTTCCGTCAGGAAGAAGAATGAACCACAGGCTCAGCCTGCACCCCCGGAACCAGAATAGGGTCTGAAGCAATCCTGCGCTTTTGCGGCCAGCTCCCAAAAAAGCGAGTTGACAAATGGAGCTCAGGGGCACTGCAATTCACAAACCTGCAGAGTTATAAATGATAACTCTCGTCCACAAATATATTGAGGGAAGGCAACGAAGAGGATTTGAAAGCAAGGCAGAATTGCAGGAAACAGATTTCAGGAGGTAGATGCGACTCGCCTTTAAAGCACATGAAAAGCGGCAAAACGTCGACAATGATGCCCTTGGCCAAAAAGGGCGTATGCGTTTTTTCCTGAATATATTCAGGAAAAAACGCATACGCCCTTTTTGGCCAACCAAGCAAGCCGGAAAGGCCAATCAGCACTACAAAGAAGTCTCGCTTGCCATCGGTCAAAAGGGCCATGCTGAAAAAAGTGTAAAAACCAGAAATGCAGGACAGGCCAGGGAGACGTGGGAGCCTTGCTACGCTGATGGGCGGGATGTTAATTGCCAACAGCCACTCTGGAGAAGTGTACGGTGTGTCCTGAAACATGTAATAAACACAGCTTAGAGAGCATAGGGCACTTCCACTCATGGGCGTATACATTGGGAAAACTGAAAATCCACAAGACACAGGCACCCCGAAGTGTAGGGCTGCTCTGTTTACAAGAACCTCCACTTCGGTACACCTTAAATAGCCCAGGATAGAGAAAAATGGATAAAGAAGTTGTGGTACTTATGCACAATGGAATATCACTCAGCCATGAAATCAATGTCATAAGGCGAGTAGCAGCCAGTATGATGAGTGGATTGAGGTACGATGACTCTAAGTGAAATAAGTCACACAGAAAAAGACACTTATCCTAAGATATCACTTATAGAGGGAATGATAAAATAGCTACCCTTGAACTGAATTACAAGACAGAACAGAGTCACACGTTTAGAAAACACACTATGGCTGCTTAACGGGAAAGGTCCGGTGGGGTGATGCATAAAACAAGGGTTTGAAATTAGCTCAGATACCGTTCCATAAGCCAAATATGTAATGGACAAGACGTACACCCTGCTCAGTGAAATGGACTCAACACCACCTATTCACCGCACAAGAATATATCTGACTAGTAAGAATCTTAAAACCTATGTATTGATATCTCTCTGGAAGTGAATCAAGAGGGTGTAAAGCGGCATAAACACAGCAGTGAAAAGCAGCTAAGCCCCATTATCAAAATAAATTACTTGAAAAAAACCCATAAAACAAAGACAGTGAAAGAGAGAGAAATTCATACAAAATCCATTCAGGGGCTCTGATGCAACCTGGATTGACCATATCTAGACCCACAGCTGGATGAGACCTAAGGCTGGACACTCTTGGGGCTGAGAGGATTGGTGAGGTTGGGTGAGCAAACGCAGACCCTTTAAAGTAATACTGCGTGGTACCCATCCCATGGGTCCCAAATCTCCAGGTTCAAGGGCATCTTCCCACATCGAAAACATGCCTGGGAAACCCAGAAGATGGTACACCGCGTGATCGGGAAAGGTTTCTAAAACGCACCTCATTTCTCCTCTCCTTGTGCTCGGGTTCGCCATTCCAGCCGCTTTACTAACAATCTCCCTACGTGGAGAATCAGCACCGTTAACCTCCTGTTTCGTACAGGTTGCAATTTGTCCTGAGGATGAACGGGAAGAGGGGGAACCAATGAGAGACTAGCTCTAGGTGTTGGGACAGGCACAGGTCACTCTATTTTTCCGTCAGGAAGAAGAATGAACCACAGGCTCAGCCTGCACCCCCGGAACCAGAATAGGGTCTGAAGCAATCCTGCGCTTTTGCGGCCAGCTCCCAAAAAAGCGAGTTGACAAATGGAGCTCAGGGGCACTGCAATTCACAAACCTGCAGAGTTATAAATGATAACTCTCGTCCACAAATATATTGAGGGAAGGCAACGAAGAGGATTTGAAAGCAAGGCAGAATTGCAGGAAACAGATTTCAGGAGGTAGATGCGACTCGCCTTTAAAGCACATGAAAAGCGGCAAAACGTCGACAATGATGCCCTTGGCCAAAAAGGGCGTATGCGTTTTTTCCTGAATATATTCAGGAAAAAACGCATACGCCCTTTTTGGCCAACCAAGCAAGCCGGAAAGGCAAATCAGCACTACAAAGAAGTCTCGCTTGCCAACGGTCAAAAGGGCCATGCTGAAAAAAGTGTAAAAACCAGAAATGCAGGACAGACCATGGAGACATGGGAGCCTTGCTACGCTGATGGGCGGGATGTAAATTGCCAGCAGCCACTCTGGAGACGTGTACGGTGTGTCCTGAAACATGTAATAAACACAGCTTAGAGAGCATAAGGCAGTTCCACTCATGGGCGTATACATTGGGAAAACTGAAAATCCACAAGACAAAGGCACCCCGAAGTGTAGGGCTGCTCTGTTTACAAGAACCTCCACTTCGGTACACCTTAAATAGCCCAGGATAGAGAAAAATGGATAAAGAAGTTGTGGTACTTATGCACAATGGAATATCACTCAGCAATGAAATCAATGTCATAAGGCTAGTAGCAGCCAGTACGATGAGTGGATTTAGGTACGATGACTCTAAGTGAAATAAGTCACACAGAAAAAGACACTTATCCTAAGATATCACTTATAGAGGGAATGTCAAAATCGCTACCCTACCCTTGAACTGAATTACAAGACAGAACAGAGTCACACGTTTAGAAAACAAACTATGGTTGCTTAACGGGAAAGGTCAGGTGGGGTGTTGCATAAAACAAGGTTTTGAAATTAGCTCAGATACCGTTCCATATACCAAATATGTAATGGACGAGACCTATTCCCTGCTTAGTGAAATGGACTCAACACCCCCTATTCACCGCAAAAGAATATATCTGACCAGTAAGAATCTTTAAACCTATGTATTGATATCTCTCTGGAAGTGAATCAAGAGGGTGTAAAGCGGCATAAACACAGCAGTGAAAAGCAGCTAAACTCCATTATAAAAATAAATTACTTTAAAAAAACCCATAAAACAAAGACAGTGAAAGAGTGAGAAATTCTTACAAAATCCATTCAGGGGCTCTGATGCAACCTGGATTGACCATATCTAGACCCACAGCTGGATGAGACATAAGGCTGGATACTCTTGGGGCTGAGAGGATTGGTGTGGTTGGGTGAGCAAACGCAGACCCTTTAAAGTAATACTGCGTGGTACCCATCCCACGGGTCCCAAATCTCCAGGTTCAAGGGCATCTTCCTACATCGAAAACATGCCTGGGAAACCCAGAAGATGGTACACCGTGTGATCGGGAAACGTTTCTAAAACGCACCTCATTTCTCCTCTCCTTGTGCTCGGGTTCGCCATTCCAGCCGCTTTACTAACAATCTCCCTACGTGGAGAATCAGCACCGTTAACCTCCTGTTTCGTACAGGTTGCAATTTGTCCTGAGGATGAACGGGAAGAGGGGGAACCAATGAGAGACTAGCTCTAGGTGTTGGGACAGGCACAGGTCACTCTATTTTTCCGTCAGGAAGAAGAATGAACCACAGGCTCAGCCTGCACCCCCGGAACCAGAATAGGGTCTGAAGCAATCCTGCGCTTTTGCGGCCAGCTCCCAAAAAAGCGAGTTGACAAATGGAGCTCAGGGGCACTGCAATTCACAAACCTGCAGAGTTATAAATGATAACTCTCGTCCACAAATATATTGAGGGAAGGCAACGAAGAGGATTTGAAAGCAAGGCAGAATTGCAGGAAACAGATTTCAGGAGGTAGATGCGACTCGCCTTTAAAGCACATGAAAAGCGGCAAAACGTCGACAATGATGCCCTTGGCCAAAAAGGGCGTATGCGTTTTTTCCTGAATATATTCAGGAAAAAACGCATACGCCCTTTTTGGCCAACCAAGCAAGCCGGAAAGGCAAATCAGCACTACAAAGAAGTCTCGCTTGCCATCGGTCAAAAGGGCCATGCTGAAAAAAGTGTAAAAACCAGAAATGCAGGACAGACCATGGAGACATGGGAGCCTTGCTATGCTGATGGGCGGGATGTAAATTGCCAACAGCCACTCTGGAGACGTGTACGGTGTGTCCTGAAACATGTAATAAACACAGCTTAGAGAGCATAGGGCACTTCCACTCATGGGCGTATACATTGGGAAAACTGAAAATCCACAAGACACAGGCACCTCAAAGTGTAGGGCTGCTCTGTTTACAAGAACCTCCACTTTGGTACACCTTAAATAGCCCAGGATAGAGAAAAATGGATAAAGAAGTTGTGGTACTTATGCACAATGGAATATCACTCAGCCATGAAATCAATGTCATAAGGCGAGTAGCAGCCAGTACATTGAATGGATTTAGGTACGATGACTCTAAGTGAAATAAGTCACACAGAAAAAGACACTTATCCTACGATATCACTTATAGAGGGAATGTCAAAATCGCTACCCTTGAACTGAATTACAAGACAGAACAGAGTCACACGTTTAGAAAACACACTATGGCTGCTTAACGGGAAAGGTCAGGTGGGGTGATGCATAAAACAAGGGTTTGAAATTAGCTCAGATACCGTTCCATAAGCCAAATATGTAATGGACAAGACGTACACCCTGCTCAGTGAAATGGACTCAACACCACCTATTCACCTCACAAGAATATATCTGACTAGTAAGAATCTTAAAACCTATGTATTGCTATCTCTCTGGAAGTGAATCAAGAGGGTGTAAAGCTGCATAAACACAGCAGTGAAAAGCAGCTAATCCCCATTATCAAAATAAATTACTTAAAAAAAACCCATAAAACAAAGACAGTGAAAGAGAGAGAAATTCTTACAAAATCCATTCAGGGGCTCTGATGCAACCTGGATTGACCATATCTAGACCCACAGCTGGATGAGACATAAGGCTGGACACTCTTGGGGCTGAGAGGATTGGTGAGGTTGGGTGAGCAAACGCAGACCCTTTAAAGTAATACTGCGAGGTATCCATCCCATGGGTCCCAAATCTCCAGGTTCAAGGGCATCTGCCCACATCGAAAATATGCCTGGGAAACCCAGAAGATGGTACACCGTGTGATCGGGAAAGGTTTCTAAAACGCACCTCATTTCTCCTCTCCTTGTGCTCGGGTTCGCCATTCCAGCCGCTTTACTAACAATCTCCCTACGTGGAGAATCAGCACCGTTAACCTCCTGTTTCGTACAGGTTGCAATTTGTCCTGAGGATGAACGGGAAGAGGGGGAACCAATGAGAGACTAGCTCTAGGTGTTGGGACAGGCACAGGTCACTCTATTTTTCCATCAGGAAGAAGAATGAACCACAGGCTCAGCCTGCCCCCCCGGAACCAGAATAGGGTCTGAAGCAATCCTGCGCTTTTGCGGCCAGCTCCCAAAAAAGCGAGTTGACAAATGGAGCTCAGGGGCACTGCAATTCACAAACCTGCAGAGTTATAAATGATAACTCTTGTCCACAAATATATTGAGGGAAGGCAACGAAGAGGATTTGAAAGCAAGGCAGAATTGCAGGAAACAGATTTCAGGAGGTAGATGCGACTCGCCTTTAAAGCACATGAAAAGCGGCAAAACGCCGACAATGATGCCCTTGGCCAAAAAGGGCGTATGCGATTTTTCCTGAATATATTCAGGAAAAAACGCATACGCCCTTTTTGGCCAACCAAGCAAGCTGGAAAGGCAAATCAGCACTACAAAGAAGTCTCGCTTGCCATCGGTCAAAAGGGCCATGCTGAAAAAAGTGTAAAAACCAGAAATGCAGGACAGGCCAGGGAGACGTGGGAGCCTTGCTACGCTGATGGGCGGGATGTAAATTGCCAACAGCCACTCTGGAGAAGTGTACGCTGTGTCCTGAAACATGTAATAAACACAGCTTAGAGAGCATAGGGCACTTCCACTCATGGGCGTATACATTGGGAAAACTGAAAATCCACAAGACACAGGCACCTCAAAGTGTAGGGCTGCTCTGTTTACAAGAACCTCCACTTTGGTACACCTTAAATAGCCCAGGATAGAGAAAAATGGATAAAGAAGTTGTGGTACTTATGCACAATGGAATATCACTCAGCCATGAAATCAATGTCATAAGGCGAGTAGCAGCCAGTACATTGAATGGATTTAGGTACGATGACTCTAAGTGAAATAAGTCACACAGAAAAAGACACTTATCCTACGATATCACTTATAGAGGGAATGTCAAAATCGCTACCCTTGAACTGAATTACAAGACAGAACACAGTCACACGTTTAGAAAACACACTATGGCTGCTTAACGGGAAAGGTCAGGTGGGGTGATGCATAAAACAAGGGTTTGAAATTAGCTCAGATACCGTTCCATAAGCCAAATATGTAATGGACAAGACGTACACCCTGCTCAGTGAAATGGACTCAACACCACCTATTCACCTCACAAGAATATATCTGACTAGTAAGAATCTTAAAACCTATGTATTGCTATCTCTCTGGAAGTGAATCAAGAGGGTGTAAAGCGGCATAAACACAGCAGTGAAAAGCAGCTAATCCCCATTATCAAAATAAATTACTTAAAAAAAACCCATAAAACAAAGACAGTGAAAGAGAGAGAAATTCTTACAAAATCCATTCAGGGGCTCTGATGCAACCTGGATTGACCATATCTAGACCCACAGCTGGATGAGACATAAGGCTGGACACTCTTGGGGCTGAGAGGATTGGTGAGGTTGGGTGAGCAAACGCAGACCCTTTAAAGTAATACTGCGTGGTATCCATCCCATGGGTCCCAAATCTCCAGGTTCAAGGGCATCTGCCCACATCGAAAACATGCCTGGGAAACCCAGAAGATGGTACACCGTGTGATCGGGAAAGGTTTCTAAAACGCACCTCATTTCTCCTCTCCTTGTGCTCGGGTTCGCCATTCCAGCCGCTTTACTAACAATCTCCCTACGTGGAGAATCAGCACCGTTAACCTCCTGTTTCGTACAGGTTGCAATTTGTCCTGAGGATGAACGGGAAGAGGGGGAACCAATGAGAGACTAGCTCTAGGTGTTGGGACAGGCACAGGTCACTCTATTTTTCCGTCAGGAAGAAGAATGAACCACAGGCTCAGCCTGCACCCCCGGAACCAGAATAGGGTCTGAAGCAATCCTGCGCTTTTGCGGCCAGCTCCCAAAAAAGCGAGTTGACAAATGGAGCTCAGGGGCACTGCAATTCACAAACCTGCAGAGTTATAAATGATAACTCTCGTCCACAAATATATTGAGGGAAGGCAACGAAGAGGATTTGAAAGCAAGGCAGAATTGCAGGAAACAGATTTCAGGAGGTAGATGCGACTCGCCTTTAAAGCACATGAAAAGCGGCAAAACGTCGACAATGATGCCCTTGGCCAAAAAGGGCGTATGCGTTTTTTCCTGAATATATTCAGGAAAAAACGCATACGCCCTTTTTGGCCAACCAAGCAAGCCGGAAAGGCCAATCAGCACTACAAAGAAGTCTCGCTTGCCATCGGTCAAAAGGGCCATGCTGAAAAAAGTGTAAAAACCAGAAATGCAGGACAGGCCAGGGAGACGTGGGAGCCTTGCTACGCTGATGGGCGGGATGTTAATTGCCAACAGCCACTCTGGAGAAGTGTACGGTGTGTCCTGAAACATGTAATAAACACAGCTTAGAGAGCATAGGGCACTTCCACTCATGGGCGTATACATTGGGAAAACTGAAAATCCACAAGACACAGGCACCCCGAAGTGTAGGGCTGCTCTGTTTACAAGAACCTCCACTTCGGTACACCTTAAATAGCCCAGGATAGAGAAAAATGGATAAAGAAGTTGTGGTACTTATGCACAATGGAATATCACTCAGCCATGAAATCAATGTCATAAGGCGAGTAGCAGCCAGTATGATGAGTGGATTGAGGTACGATGACTCTAAGTGAAATAAGTCACACAGAAAAAGACACTTATCCTAAGATATCACTTATAGAGGGAATGATAAAATAGCTACCCTTGAACTGAATTACAAGACAGAACAGAGTCACACGTTTAGAAAACACACTATGGCTGCTTAACGGGAAAGGTCCGGTGGGGTGATGCATAAAACAAGGGTTTGAAATTAGCTCAGATACCGTTCCATAAGCCAAATATGTAATGGACAAGACGTACACCCTGCTCAGTGAAATGGACTCAACACCACCTATTCACCGCACAAGAATATATCTGACTAGTAAGAATCTTAAAACCTATGTATTGATATCTCTCTGGAAGTGAATCAAGAGGGTGTAAAGCGGCATAAACACAGCAGTGAAAAGCAGCTAAGCCCCATTATCAAAATAAATTACTTGAAAAAAACCCATAAAACAAAGACAGTGAAAGAGAGAGAAATTCATACAAAATCCATTCAGGGGCTCTGATGCAACCTGGATTGACCATATCTAGACCCACAGCTGGATGAGACCTAAGGCTGGACACTCTTGGGGCTGAGAGGATTGGTGAGGTTGGGTGAGCAAACGCAGACCCTTTAAAGTAATACTGCGTGGTACCCATCCCATGGGTCCCAAATCTCCAGGTTCAAGGGCATCTTCCCACATCGAAAACATGCCTGGGAAACCCAGAAGATGGTACACCGCGTGATCGGGAAAGGTTTCTAAAACGCACCTCATTTCTCCTCTCCTTGTGCTCGGGTTCGCCATTCCAGCCGCTTTACTAACAATCTCCCTACGTGGAGAATCAGCACCGTTAACCTCCTGTTTCGTACAGGTTGCAATTTGTCCTGAGGATGAACGGGAAGAGGGGGAACCAATGAGAGACTAGCTCTAGGTGTTGGGACAGGCACAGGTCACTCTATTTTTCCGTCAGGAAGAAGAATGAACCACAGGCTCAGCCTGCACCCCCGGAACCAGAATAGGGTCTGAAGCAATCCTGCGCTTTTGCGGCCAGCTCCCAAAAAAGCGAGTTGACAAATGGAGCTCAGGGGCACTGCAATTCACAAACCTGCAGAGTTATAAATGATAACTCTCGTCCACAAATATATTGAGGGAAGGCAACGAAGAGGATTTGAAAGCAAGGCAGAATTGCAGGAAACAGATTTCAGGAGGTAGATGCGACTCGCCTTTAAAGCACATGAAAAGCGGCAAAACGTCGACAATGATGCCCTTGGCCAAAAAGGGCGTATGCGTTTTTTCCTGAATATATTCAGGAAAAAACGCATACGCCCTTTTTGGCCAACCAAGCAAGCCGGAAAGGCAAATCAGCACTACAAAGAAGTCTCGCTTGCCAACGGTCAAAAGGGCCATGCTGAAAAAAGTGTAAAAACCAGAAATGCAGGACAGACCATGGAGACATGGGAGCCTTGCTACGCTGATGGGCGGGATGTAAATTGCCAGCAGCCACTCTGGAGACGTGTACGGTGTGTCCTGAAACATGTAATAAACACAGCTTAGAGAGCATAAGGCAGTTCCACTCATGGGCGTATACATTGGGAAAACTGAAAATCCACAAGACAAAGGCACCCCGAAGTGTAGGGCTGCTCTGTTTACAAGAACCTCCACTTCGGTACACCTTAAATAGCCCAGGATAGAGAAAAATGGATAAAGAAGTTGTGGTACTTATGCACAATGGAATATCACTCAGCAATGAAATCAATGTCATAAGGCTAGTAGCAGCCAGTACGATGAGTGGATTTAGGTACGATGACTCTAAGTGAAATAAGTCACACAGAAAAAGACACTTATCCTAAGATATCACTTATAGAGGGAATGTCAAAATCGCTACCCTACCCTTGAACTGAATTACAAGACAGAACAGAGTCACACGTTTAGAAAACAAACTATGGTTGCTTAACGGGAAAGGTCAGGTGGGGTGTTGCATAAAACAAGGTTTTGAAATTAGCTCAGATACCGTTCCATATACCAAATATGTAATGGACGAGACCTATTCCCTGCTTAGTGAAATGGACTCAACACCCCCTATTCACCGCAAAAGAATATATCTGACCAGTAAGAATCTTTAAACCTATGTATTGATATCTCTCTGGAAGTGAATCAAGAGGGTGTAAAGCGGCATAAACACAGCAGTGAAAAGCAGCTAAACTCCATTATAAAAATAAATTACTTTAAAAAAACCCATAAAACAAAGACAGTGAAAGAGTGAGAAATTCTTACAAAATCCATTCAGGGGCTCTGATGCAACCTGGATTGACCATATCTAGACCCACAGCTGGATGAGACATAAGGCTGGATACTCTTGGGGCTGAGAGGATTGGTGTGGTTGGGTGAGCAAACGCAGACCCTTTAAAGTAATACTGCGTGGTACCCATCCCACGGGTCCCAAATCTCCAGGTTCAAGGGCATCTTCCTACATCGAAAACATGCCTGGGAAACCCAGAAGATGGTACACCGTGTGATCGGGAAACGTTTCTAAAACGCACCTCATTTCTCCTCTCCTTGTGCTCGGGTTCGCCATTCCAGCCGCTTTACTAACAATCTCCCTACGTGGAGAATCAGCACCGTTAACCTCCTGTTTCGTACAGGTTGCAATTTGTCCTGAGGATGAACGGGAAGAGGGGGAACCAATGAGAGACTAGCTCTAGGTGTTGGGACAGGCACAGGTCACTCTATTTTTCCGTCAGGAAGAAGAATGAACCACAGGCTCAGCCTGCACCCCCGGAACCAGAATAGGGTCTGAAGCAATCCTGCGCTTTTGCGGCCAGCTCCCAAAAAAGCGAGTTGACAAATGGAGCTCAGGGGCACTGCAATTCACAAACCTGCAGAGTTATAAATGATAACTCTCGTCCACAAATATATTGAGGGAAGGCAACGAAGAGGATTTGAAAGCAAGGCAGAATTGCAGGAAACAGATTTCAGGAGGTAGATGCGACTCGCCTTTAAAGCACATGAAAAGCGGCAAAACGTCGACAATGATGCCCTTGGCCAAAAAGGGCGTATGCGTTTTTTCCTGAATATATTCAGGAAAAAACGCATACGCCCTTTTTGGCCAACCAAGCAAGCCGGAAAGGCAAATCAGCACTACAAAGAAGTCTCGCTTGCCATCGGTCAAAAGGGCCATGCTGAAAAAAGTGTAAAAACCAGAAATGCAGGACAGACCATGGAGACATGGGAGCCTTGCTATGCTGATGGGCGGGATGTAAATTGCCAACAGCCACTCTGGAGACGTGTACGGTGTGTCCTGAAACATGTAATAAACACAGCTTAGAGAGCATAGGGCACTTCCACTCATGGGCGTATACATTGGGAAAACTGAAAATCCACAAGACACAGGCACCTCAAAGTGTAGGGCTGCTCTGTTTACAAGAACCTCCACTTTGGTACACCTTAAATAGCCCAGGATAGAGAAAAATGGATAAAGAAGTTGTGGTACTTATGCACAATGGAATATCACTCAGCCATGAAATCAATGTCATAAGGCGAGTAGCAGCCAGTACATTGAATGGATTTAGGTACGATGACTCTAAGTGAAATAAGTCACACAGAAAAAGACACTTATCCTACGATATCACTTATAGAGGGAATGTCAAAATCGCTACCCTTGAACTGAATTACAAGACAGAACAGAGTCACACGTTTAGAAAACACACTATGGCTGCTTAACGGGAAAGGTCAGGTGGGGTGATGCATAAAACAAGGGTTTGAAATTAGCTCAGATACCGTTCCATAAGCCAAATATGTAATGGACAAGACGTACACCCTGCTCAGTGAAATGGACTCAACACCACCTATTCACCTCACAAGAATATATCTGACTAGTAAGAATCTTAAAACCTATGTATTGCTATCTCTCTGGAAGTGAATCAAGAGGGTGTAAAGCTGCATAAACACAGCAGTGAAAAGCAGCTAATCCCCATTATCAAAATAAATTACTTAAAAAAAACCCATAAAACAAAGACAGTGAAAGAGAGAGAAATTCTTACAAAATCCATTCAGGGGCTCTGATGCAACCTGGATTGACCATATCTAGACCCACAGCTGGATGAGACATAAGGCTGGACACTCTTGGGGCTGAGAGGATTGGTGAGGTTGGGTGAGCAAACGCAGACCCTTTAAAGTAATACTGCGAGGTATCCATCCCATGGGTCCCAAATCTCCAGGTTCAAGGGCATCTGCCCACATCGAAAATATGCCTGGGAAACCCAGAAGATGGTACACCGTGTGATCGGGAAAGGTTTCTAAAACGCACCTCATTTCTCCTCTCCTTGTGCTCGGGTTCGCCATTCCAGCCGCTTTACTAACAATCTCCCTACGTGGAGAATCAGCACCGTTAACCTCCTGTTTCGTACAGGTTGCAATTTGTCCTGAGGATGAACGGGAAGAGGGGGAACCAATGAGAGACTAGCTCTAGGTGTTGGGACAGGCACAGGTCACTCTATTTTTCCATCAGGAAGAAGAATGAACCACAGGCTCAGCCTGCCCCCCCGGAACCAGAATAGGGTCTGAAGCAATCCTGCGCTTTTGCGGCCAGCTCCCAAAAAAGCGAGTTGACAAATGGAGCTCAGGGGCACTGCAATTCACAAACCTGCAGAGTTATAAATGATAACTCTTGTCCACAAATATATTGAGGGAAGGCAACGAAGAGGATTTGAAAGCAAGGCAGAATTGCAGGAAACAGATTTCAGGAGGTAGATGCGACTCGCCTTTAAAGCACATGAAAAGCGGCAAAACGACGACAATGATGCCCTTGGCCAAAAAGGGCGTATGCGATTTTTCCTGAATATATTCAGGAAAAAACGCATACGCCCTTTTTGGCCAACCAAGCAAGCTGGAAAGGCAAATCAGCACTACAAAGAAGTCTCGCTTGCCATCGGTCAAAAGGGCCATGCTGAAAAAAGTGTAAAAACCAGAAATGCAGGACAGGCCAGGGAGACGTGGGAGCCTTGCTACGCTGATGGGCGGGATGTAAATTGCCAACAGCCACTCTGGAGAAGTGTACGCTGTGTCCTGAAACATGTAATAAACACAGCTTAGAGAGCATAGGGCACTTCCACTCATGGGCGTATACATTGGGAAAACTGAAAATCCACAAGACACAGGCACCTCAAAGTGTAGGGCTGCTCTGTTTACAAGAACCTCCACTTTGGTACACCTTAAATAGCCCAGGATAGAGAAAAATGGATAAAGAAGTTGTGGTACTTATGCACAATGGAATATCACTCAGCCATGAAATCAATGTCATAAGGCGAGTAGCAGCCAGTACATTGAATGGATTTAGGTACGATGACTCTAAGTGAAATAAGTCACACAGAAAAAGACACTTATCCTACGATATCACTTATAGAGGGAATGTCAAAATCGCTACCCTTGAACTGAATTACAAGACAGAACACAGTCACACGTTTAGAAAACACACTATGGCTGCTTAACGGGAAAGGTCAGGTGGGGTGATGCATAAAACAAGGGTTTGAAATTAGCTCAGATACCGTTCCATAAGCCAAATATGTAATGGACAAGACGTACACCCTGCTCAGTGAAATGGACTCAACACCACCTATTCACCTCACAAGAATATATCTGACTAGTAAGAATCTTAAAACCTATGTATTGCTATCTCTCTGGAAGTGAATCAAGAGGGTGTAAAGCGGCATAAACACAGCAGTGAAAAGCAGCTAATCCCCATTATCAAAATAAATTACTTAAAAAAAACCCATAAAACAAAGACAGTGAAAGAGAGAGAAATTCTTACAAAATCCATTCAGGGGCTCTGATGCAACCTGGATTGACCATATCTAGACCCACAGCTGGATGAGACATAAGGCTGGACACTCTTGGGGCTGAGAGGATTGGTGAGGTTGGGTGAGCAAACGCAGACCCTTTAAAGTAATACTGCGTGGTATCCATCCCATGGGTCCCAAATCTCCAGGTTCAAGGGCATCTGCCCACATCGAAAACATGCCTGGGAAACCCAGAAGATGGTACACCGTGTGATCGGGAAAGGTTTCTAAAACGCACCTCATTTCTCCTCTCCTTGTGCTCGGGTTCGCCATTCCAGCCGCTTTACTAACAATCTCCCTACGTGGAGAATCAGCACCGTTAACCTCCTGTTTCGTACAGGTTGCAATTTGTCCTGAGGATGAACGGGAAGAGGGGGAACCAATGAGAGACTAGCTCTAGGTGTTGGGACAGGCACAGGTCACTCTATTTTTCCGTCAGGAAGAAGAATGAACCACAGGCTCAGCCTGCACCCCCGGAACCAGAATAGGGTCTGAAGCAATCCTGCGCTTTTGCGGCCAGCTCCCAAAAAAGCGAGTTGACAAATGGAGCTCAGGGGCACTGCAATTCACAAACCTGCAGAGTTATAAATGATAACTCTCGTCCACAAATATATTGAGGGAAGGCAACGAAGAGGATTTGAAAGCAAGGCAGAATTGCAGGAAACAGATTTCAGGAGGTAGATGCGACTCGCCTTTAAAGCACATGAAAAGCGGCAAAACGTCGACAATGATGCCCTTGGCCAAAAAGGGCGTATGCGTTTTTTCCTGAATATATTCAGGAAAAAACGCATACGCCCTTTTTGGCCAACCAAGCAAGCCGGAAAGGCCAATCAGCACTACAAAGAAGTCTCGCTTGCCATCGGTCAAAAGGGCCATGCTGAAAAAAGTGTAAAAACCAGAAATGCAGGACAGGCCAGGGAGACGTGGGAGCCTTGCTACGCTGATGGGCGGGATGTTAATTGCCAACAGCCACTCTGGAGAAGTGTACGGTGTGTCCTGAAACATGTAATAAACACAGCTTAGAGAGCATAGGGCACTTCCACTCATGGGCGTATACATTGGGAAAACTGAAAATCCACAAGACACAGGCACCCCGAAGTGTAGGGCTGCTCTGTTTACAAGAACCTCCACTTCGGTACACCTTAAATAGCCCAGGATAGAGAAAAATGGATAAAGAAGTTGTGGTACTTATGCACAATGGAATATCACTCAGCCATGAAATCAATGTCATAAGGCGAGTAGCAGCCAGTATGATGAGTGGATTGAGGTACGATGACTCTAAGTGAAATAAGTCACACAGAAAAAGACACTTATCCTAAGATATCACTTATAGAGGGAATGATAAAATAGCTACCCTTGAACTGAATTACAAGACAGAACAGAGTCACACGTTTAGAAAACACACTATGGCTGCTTAACGGGAAAGGTCCGGTGGGGTGATGCATAAAACAAGGGTTTGAAATTAGCTCAGATACCGTTCCATAAGCCAAATATGTAATGGACAAGACGTACACCCTGCTCAGTGAAATGGACTCAACACCACCTATTCACCGCACAAGAATATATCTGACTAGTAAGAATCTTAAAACCTATGTATTGCTATCTCTCTGGAAGTGAATCAAGAGGGTGTAAAGCGGCATAAACACAGCAGTGAAAAGCAGCTAAGCCCCATTATCAAAATAAATTACTTGAAAAAAACCCATAAAACAAAGACAGTGAAAGAGAGAGAAATTCATACAAAATCCATTCAGGGGCTCTGATGCAACCTGGATTGACCATATCTAGACCCACAGCTGGATGAGACCTAAGGCTGGACACTCTTGGGGCTGAGAGGATTGGTGAGGTTGGGTGAGCAAACGCAGACCCTTTAAAGTAATACTGCGTGGTACCCATCCCATGGGTCCCAAATCTCCAGGTTCAAGGGCATCTTCCCACATCGAAAACATGCCTGGGAAACCCAGAAGATGGTACACCGCGTGATCGGGAAAGGTTTCTAAAACGCACCTCATTTCTCCTCTCCTTGTGCTCGGGTTCGCCATTCCAGCCGCTTTACTAACAATCTCCCTACGTGGAGAATCAGCACCGTTAACCTCCTGTTTCGTACAGGTTGCAATTTGTCCTGAGGATGAACGGGAAGAGGGGGAACCAATGAGAGACTAGCTCTAGGTGTTGGGACAGGCACAGGTCACTCTATTTTTCCGTCAGGAAGAAGAATGAACCACAGGCTCAGCCTGCACCCCCGGAACCAGAATAGGGTCTGAAGCAATCCTGCGCTTTTGCGGCCAGCTCCCAAAAAAGCGAGTTGACAAATGGAGCTCAGGGGCACTGCAATTCACAAACCTGCAGAGTTATAAATGATAACTCTCGTCCACAAATATATTGAGGGAAGGCAACGAAGAGGATTTGAAAGCAAGGCAGAATTGCAGGAAACAGATTTCAGGAGGTAGATGCGACTCGCCTTTAAAGCACATGAAAAGCGGCAAAACGTCGACAATGATGCCCTTGGCCAAAAACGGCGTAGGCGTTTTTTCCTGAATATATTCAGGAAAAAACGCATACGCCCTTTTTGGCCAACCAAGCAAGCCGGAAAGGCAAATCAGCACTACAAAGAAGTCTCGCTTGCCAACGGTCAAAAGGGCCATGCTGAAAAAAGTGTAAAAACCAGAAATGCAGGACAGACCATGGAGACATGGGAGCCTTGCTACGCTGATGGGCGGGATGTAAATTGCCAGCAGCCACTCTGGAGACGTGTACGGTGTGTCCTGAAACATGTAATAAACACAGCTTAGAGAGCATAAGGCAGTTCCACTCATGGGCGTATACATTGGGAAAACTGAAAATCCACAAGACAAAGGCACCCCGAAGTGTAGGGCTGCTCTGTTTACAAGAACCTCCACTTCGGTACACCTTAAATAGCCCAGGATAGAGAAAAATGGATAAAGAAGTTGTGGTACTTATGCACAATGGAATATCACTCAGCAATGAAATCAATGTCATAAGGCTAGTAGCAGCCAGTACGATGAGTGGATTTAGGTACGATGACTCTAAGTGAAATAAGTCACACAGAAAAAGACACTTATCCTAAGATATCACTTATAGAGGGAATGTCAAAATCGCTACCCTACCCTTGAACTGAATTACAAGACAGAACAGAGTCACACGTTTAGAAAACAAACTATGGTTGCTTAACGGGAAAGGTCAGGTGGGGTGTTGCATAAAACAAGGTTTTGAAATTAGCTCAGATACCGTTCCATATACCAAATATGTAATGGACGAGACCTATTCCCTGCTTAGTGAAATGGACTCAACACCCCCTATTCACCGCAAAAGAATATATCTGACCAGTAAGAATCTTTAAACCTATGTATTGATATCTCTCTGGAAGTGAATCAAGAGGGTGTAAAGCGGCATAAACACAGCAGTGAAAAGCAGCTAAACTCCATTATAAAAATAAATTACTTTAAAAAAACCCATAAAACAAAGACAGTGAAAGAGTGAGAAATTCTTACAAAATCCATTCAGGGGCTCTGATGCAACCTGGATTGACCATATCTAGACCCACAGCTGGATGAGACATAAGGCTGGATACTCTTGGGGCTGAGAGGATTGGTGTGGTTGGGTGAGCAAACGCAGACCCTTTAAAGTAATACTGCGTGGTACCCATCCCACGGGTCCCAAATCTCCAGGTTCAAGGGCATCTTCCTACATCGAAAACATGCCTGGGAAACCCAGAAGATGGTACACCGTGTGATCGGGAAACGTTTCTAAAACGCACCTCATTTCTCCTCTCCTTGTGCTCGGGTTCGCCATTCCAGCCGCTTTACTAACAATCTCCCTACGTGGAGAATCAGCACCGTTAACCTCCTGTTTCGTACAGGTTGCAATTTGTCCTGAGGATGAACGGGAAGAGGGGGAACCAATGAGAGACTAGCTCTAGGTGTTGGGACAGGCACAGGTCACTCTATTTTTCCGTCAGGAAGAAGAATGAACCACAGGCTCAGCCTGCACCCCCGGAACCAGAATAGGGTCTGAAGCAATCCTGCGCTTTTGCGGCCAGCTCCCAAAAAAGCGAGTTGACAAATGGAGCTCAGGGGCACTGCAATTCACAAACCTGCAGAGTTATAAATGATAACTCTCGTCCACAAATATATTGAGGGAAGGCAACGAAGAGGATTTGAAAGCAAGGCAGAATTGCAGGAAACAGATTTCAGGAGGTAGATGCGACTCGCCTTTAAAGCACATGAAAAGCGGCAAAACGTCGACAATGATGCCCTTGGCCAAAAAGGGCGTATGCGTTTTTTCCTGAATATATTCAGGAAAAAACGCATACGCCCTTTTTGGCCAACCAAGCAAGCCGGAAAGGCAAATCAGCACTACAAAGAAGTCTCGCTTGCCATCGGTCAAAAGGGCCATGCTGAAAAAAGTGTAAAAACCAGAAATGCAGGACAGACCATGGAGACATGGGAGCCTTGCTATGCTGATGGGCGGGATGTAAATTGCCAACAGCCACTCTGGAGACGTGTACGGTGTGTCCTGAAACATGTAATAAACACAGCTTAGAGAGCATAGGGCACTTCCACTCATGGGCGTATACATTGGGAAAACTGAAAATCCACAAGACACAGGCACCTCAAAGTGTAGGGCTGCTCTGTTTACAAGAACCTCCACTTTGGTACACCTTAAATAGCCCAGGATAGAGAAAAATGGATAAAGAAGTTGTGGTACTTATGCACAATGGAATATCACTCAGCCATGAAATCAATGTCATAAGGCGAGTAGCAGCCAGTACATTGAATGGATTTAGGTACGATGACTCTAAGTGAAATAAGTCACACAGAAAAAGACACTTATCCTACGATATCACTTATAGAGGGAATGTCAAAATCGCTACCCTTGAACTGAATTACAAGACAGAACAGAGTCACACGTTTAGAAAACACACTATGGCTGCTTAACGGGAAAGGTCAGGTGGGGTGATGCATAAAACAAGGGTTTGAAATTAGCTCAGATACCGTTCCATAAGCCAAATATGTAATGGACAAGACGTACACCCTGCTCAGTGAAATGGACTCAACACCACCTATTCACCTCACAAGAATATATCTGACTAGTAAGAATCTTAAAACCTATGTATTGCTATCTCTCTGGAAGTGAATCAAGAGGGTGTAAAGCTGCATAAACACAGCAGTGAAAAGCAGCTAATCCCCATTATCAAAATAAATTACTTAAAAAAAACCCATAAAACAAAGACAGTGAAAGAGAGAGAAATTCTTACAAAATCCATTCAGGGGCTCTGATGCAACCTGGATTGACCATATCTAGACCCACAGCTGGATGAGACATAAGGCTGGACACTCTTGGGGCTGAGAGGATTGGTGAGGTTGGGTGAGCAAACGCAGACCCTTTAAAGTAATACTGCGAGGTATCCATCCCATGGGTCCCAAATCTCCAGGTTCAAGGGCATCTGCCCACATCGAAAATATGCCTGGGAAACCCAGAAGATGGTACACCGTGTGATCGGGAAAGGTTTCTAAAACGCACCTCATTTCTCCTCTCCTTGTGCTCGGGTTCGCCATTCCAGCCGCTTTACTAACAATCTCCCTACGTGGAGAATCAGCACCGTTAACCTCCTGTTTCGTACAGGTTGCAATTTGTCCTGAGGATGAACGGGAAGAGGGGGAACCAATGAGAGACTAGCTCTAGGTGTTGGGACAGGCACAGGTCACTCTATTTTTCCATCAGGAAGAAGAATGAACCACAGGCTCAGCCTGCCCCCCCGGAACCAGAATAGGGTCTGAAGCAATCCTGCGCTTTTGCGGCCAGCTCCCAAAAAAGCGAGTTGACAAATGGAGCTCAGGGGCACTGCAATTCACAAACCTGCAGAGTTATAAATGATAACTCTTGTCCACAAATATATTGAGGGAAGGCAACGAAGAGGATTTGAAAGCAAGGCAGAATTGCAGGAAACAGATTTCAGGAGGTAGATGCGACTCGCCTTTAAAGCACATGAAAAGCGGCAAAACGACGACAATGATGCCCTTGGCCAAAAAGGGCGTATGCGATTTTTCCTGAATATATTCAGGAAAAAACGCATACGCCCTTTTTGGCCAACCAAGCAAGCTGGAAAGGCAAATCAGCACTACAAAGAAGTCTCGCTTGCCATCGGTCAAAAGGGCCATGCTGAAAAAAGTGTAAAAACCAGAAATGCAGGACAGGCCAGGGAGACGTGGGAGCCTTGCTACGCTGATGGGCGGGATGTAAATTGCCAACAGCCACTCTGGAGAAGTGTACGCTGTGTCCTGAAACATGTAATAAACACAGCTTAGAGAGCATAGGGCACTTCCACTCATGGGCGTATACATTGGGAAAACTGAAAATCCACAAGACACAGGCACCTCAAAGTGTAGGGCTGCTCTGTTTACAAGAACCTCCACTTTGGTACACCTTAAATAGCCCAGGATAGAGAAAAATGGATAAAGAAGTTGTGGTACTTATGCACAATGGAATATCACTCAGCCATGAAATCAATGTCATAAGGCGAGTAGCAGCCAGTACATTGAATGGATTTAGGTACGATGACTCTAAGTGAAATAAGTCACACAGAAAAAGACACTTATCCTACGATATCACTTATAGAGGGAATGTCAAAATCGCTACCCTTGAACTGAATTACAAGACAGAACACAGTCACACGTTTAGAAAACACACTATGGCTGCTTAACGGGAAAGGTCAGGTGGGGTGATGCATAAAACAAGGGTTTGAAATTAGCTCAGATACCGTTCCATAAGCCAAATATGTAATGGACAAGACGTACACCCTGCTCAGTGAAATGGACTCAACACCACCTATTCACCTCACAAGAATATATCTGACTAGTAAGAATCTTAAAACCTATGTATTGCTATCTCTCTGGAAGTGAATCAAGAGGGTGTAAAGCGGCATAAACACAGCAGTGAAAAGCAGCTAATCCCCATTATCAAAATAAATTACTTAAAAAAAACCCATAAAACAAAGACAGTGAAAGAGAGAGAAATTCTTACAAAATCCATTCAGGGGCTCTGATGCAACCTGGATTGACCATATCTAGACCCACAGCTGGATGAGACATAAGGCTGGACACTCTTGGGGCTGAGAGGATTGGTGAGGTTGGGTGAGCAAACGCAGACCCTTTAAAGTAATACTGCGTGGTATCCATCCCATGGGTCCCAAATCTCCAGGTTCAAGGGCATCTGCCCACATCGAAAACATGCCTGGGAAACCCAGAAGATGGTACACCGTGTGATCGGGAAAGGTTTCTAAAACGCACCTCATTTCTCCTCTCCTTGTGCTCGGGTTCGCCATTCCAGCCGCTTTACTAACAATCTCCCTACGTGGAGAATCAGCACCGTTAACCTCCTGTTTCGTACAGGTTGCAATTTGTCCTGAGGATGAACGGGAAGAGGGGGAACCAATGAGAGACTAGCTCTAGGTGTTGGGACAGGCACAGGTCACTCTATTTTTCCGTCAGGAAGAAGAATGAACCACAGGCTCAGCCTGCACCCCCGGAACCAGAATAGGGTCTGAAGCAATCCTGCGCTTTTGCGGCCAGCTCCCAAAAAAGCGAGTTGACAAATGGAGCTCAGGGGCACTGCAATTCACAAACCTGCAGAGTTATAAATGATAACTCTCGTCCACAAATATATTGAGGGAAGGCAACGAAGAGGATTTGAAAGCAAGGCAGAATTGCAGGAAACAGATTTCAGGAGGTAGATGCGACTCGCCTTTAAAGCACATGAAAAGCGGCAAAACGTCGACAATGATGCCCTTGGCCAAAAAGGGCGTATGCGTTTTTTCCTGAATATATTCAGGAAAAAACGCATACGCCCTTTTTGGCCAACCAAGCAAGCCGGAAAGGCCAATCAGCACTACAAAGAAGTCTCGCTTGCCATCGGTCAAAAGGGCCATGCTGAAAAAAGTGTAAAAACCAGAAATGCAGGACAGGCCAGGGAGACGTGGGAGCCTTGCTACGCTGATGGGCGGGATGTTAATTGCCAACAGCCACTCTGGAGAAGTGTACGGTGTGTCCTGAAACATGTAATAAACACAGCTTAGAGAGCATAGGGCACTTCCACTCATGGGCGTATACATTGGGAAAACTGAAAATCCACAAGACACAGGCACCCCGAAGTGTAGGGCTGCTCTGTTTACAAGAACCTCCACTTCGGTACACCTTAAATAGCCCAGGATAGAGAAAAATGGATAAAGAAGTTGTGGTACTTATGCACAATGGAATATCACTCAGCCATGAAATCAATGTCATAAGGCGAGTAGCAGCCAGTATGATGAGTGGATTGAGGTACGATGACTCTAAGTGAAATAAGTCACACAGAAAAAGACACTTATCCTAAGATATCACTTATAGAGGGAATGATAAAATAGCTACCCTTGAACTGAATTACAAGACAGAACAGAGTCACACGTTTAGAAAACACACTATGGCTGCTTAACGGGAAAGGTCCGGTGGGGTGATGCATAAAACAAGGGTTTGAAATTAGCTCAGATACCGTTCCATAAGCCAAATATGTAATGGACAAGACGTACACCCTGCTCAGTGAAATGGACTCAACACCACCTATTCACCGCACAAGAATATATCTGACTAGTAAGAATCTTAAAACCTATGTATTGATATCTCTCTGGAAGTGAATCAAGAGGGTGTAAAGCGGCATAAACACAGCAGTGAAAAGCAGCTAAGCCCCATTATCAAAATAAATTACTTGAAAAAAACCCATAAAACAAAGACAGTGAAAGAGAGAGAAATTCATACAAAATCCATTCAGGGGCTCTGATGCAACCTGGATTGACCATATCTAGACCCACAGCTGGATGAGACCTAAGGCTGGACACTCTTGGGGCTGAGAGGATTGGTGAGGTTGGGTGAGCAAACGCAGACCCTTTAAAGTAATACTGCGTGGTACCCATCCCATGGGTCCCAAATCTCCAGGTTCAAGGGCATCTTCCCACATCGAAAACATGCCTGGGAAACCCAGAAGATGGTACACCGCGTGATCGGGAAAGGTTTCTAAAACGCACCTCATTTCTCCTCTCCTTGTGCTCGGGTTCGCCATTCCAGCCGCTTTACTAACAATCTCCCTACGTGGAGAATCAGCACCGTTAACCTCCTGTTTCGTACAGGTTGCAATTTGTCCTGAGGATGAACGGGAAGAGGGGGAACCAATGAGAGACTAGCTCTAGGTGTTGGGACAGGCACAGGTCACTCTATTTTTCCGTCAGGAAGAAGAATGAACCACAGGCTCAGCCTGCACCCCCGGAACCAGAATAGGGTCTGAAGCAATCCTGCGCTTTTGCGGCCAGCTCCCAAAAAAGCGAGTTGACAAATGGAGCTCAGGGGCACTGCAATTCACAAACCTGCAGAGTTATAAATGATAACTCTCGTCCACAAATATATTGAGGGAAGGCAACGAAGAGGATTTGAAAGCAAGGCAGAATTGCAGGAAACAGATTTCAGGAGGTAGATGCGACTCGCCTTTAAAGCACATGAAAAGCGGCAAAACGTCGACAATGATGCCCTTGGCCAAAAAGGGCGTATGCGTTTTTTCCTGAATATATTCAGGAAAAAACGCATACGCCCTTTTTGGCCAACCAAGCAAGCCGGAAAGGCAAATCAGCACTACAAAGAAGTCTCGCTTGCCAACGGTCAAAAGGGCCATGCTGAAAAAAGTGTAAAAACCAGAAATGCAGGACAGACCATGGAGACATGGGAGCCTTGCTACGCTGATGGGCGGGATGTAAATTGCCAGCAGCCACTCTGGAGACGTGTACGGTGTGTCCTGAAACATGTAATAAACACAGCTTAGACAGCATAAGGCAGTTCCACTCATGGGCGTATACATTGGGAAAACTGAAAATCCACAAGACAAAGGCACCCCGAAGTGTAGGGCTGCTCTGTTTACAAGAACCTCCACTTCGGTACACCTTAAATAGCCCAGGATAGAGAAAAATGGATAAAGAAGTTGTGGTACTTATGCACAATGGAATATCACTCAGCAATGAAATCAATGTCATAAGGCTAGTAGCAGCCAGTACGATGAGTGGATTTAGGTACGATGACTCTAAGTGAAATAAGTCACACAGAAAAAGACACTTATCCTAAGATATCACTTATAGAGGGAATGTCAAAATCGCTACCCTACCCTTGAACTGAATTACAAGACAGAACAGAGTCACACGTTTAGAAAACAAACTATGGTTGCTTAACGGGAAAGGTCAGGTGGGGTGTTGCATAAAACAAGGTTTTGAAATTAGCTCAGATACCGTTCCATATACCAAATATGTAATGGACGAGACCTATTCCCTGCTTAGTGAAATGGACTCAACACCCCCTATTCACCGCAAAAGAATATATCTGACCAGTAAGAATCTTTAAACCTATGTATTGATATCTCTCTGGAAGTGAATCAAGAGGGTGTAAAGCGGCATAAACACAGCAGTGAAAAGCAGCTAAACTCCATTATAAAAATAAATTACTTTAAAAAAACCCATAAAACAAAGACAGTGAAAGAGTGAGAAATTCTTACAAAATCCATTCAGGGGCTCTGATGCAACCTGGATTGACCATATCTAGACCCACAGCTGGATGAGACATAAGGCTGGATACTCTTGGGGCTGAGAGGATTGGTGTGGTTGGGTGAGCAAACGCAGACCCTTTAAAGTAATACTGCGTGGTACCCATCCCACGGGTCCCAAATCTCCAGGTTCAAGGGCATCTTCCTACATCGAAAACATGCCTGGGAAACCCAGAAGATGGTACACCGTGTGATCGGGAAACGTTTCTAAAACGCACCTCATTTCTCCTCTCCTTGTGCTCGGGTTCGCCATTCCAGCCGCTTTACTAACAATCTCCCTACGTGGAGAATCAGCACCGTTAACCTCCTGTTTCGTACAGGTTGCAATTTGTCCTGAGGATGAACGGGAAGAGGGGGAACCAATGAGAGACTAGCTCTAGGTGTTGGGACAGGCACAGGTCACTCTATTTTTCCGTCAGGAAGAAGAATGAACCACAGGCTCAGCCTGCACCCCCGGAACCAGAATAGGGTCTGAAGCAATCCTGCGCTTTTGCGGCCAGCTCCCAAAAAAGCGAGTTGACAAATGGAGCTCAGGGGCACTGCAATTCACAAACCTGCAGAGTTATAAATGATAACTCTCGTCCACAAATATATTGAGGGAAGGCAACGAAGAGGATTTGAAAGCAAGGCAGAATTGCAGGAAACAGATTTCAGGAGGTAGATGCGACTCGCCTTTAAAGCACATGAAAAGCGGCAAAACGTCGACAATGATGCCCTTGGCCAAAAAGGGCGTATGCGTTTTTTCCTGAATATATTCAGGAAAAAACGCATACGCCCTTTTTGGCCAACCAAGCAAGCCGGAAAGGCAAATCAGCACTACAAAGAAGTCTCGCTTGCCATCGGTCAAAAGGGCCATGCTGAAAAAAGTGTAAAAACCAGAAATGCAGGACAGACCATGGAGACATGGGAGCCTTGCTATGCTGATGGGCGGGATGTAAATTGCCAACAGCCACTCTGGAGACGTGTACGGTGTGTCCTGAAACATGTAATAAACACAGCTTAGAGAGCATAGGGCACTTCCACTCATGGGCGTATACATTGGGAAAACTGAAAATCCACAAGACACAGGCACCTCAAAGTGTAGGGCTGCTCTGTTTACAAGAACCTCCACTTTGGTACACCTTAAATAGCCCAGGATAGAGAAAAATGGATAAAGAAGTTGTGGTACTTATGCACAATGGAATATCACTCAGCCATGAAATCAATGTCATAAGGCGAGTAGCAGCCAGTACATTGAATGGATTTAGGTACGATGACTCTAAGTGAAATAAGTCACACAGAAAAAGACACTTATCCTACGATATCACTTATAGAGGGAATGTCAAAATCGCTACCCTTGAACTGAATTACAAGACAGAACAGAGTCACACGTTTAGAAAACACACTATGGCTGCTTAACGGGAAAGGTCAGGTGGGGTGATGCATAAAACAAGGGTTTGAAATTAGCTCAGATACCGTTCCATAAGCCAAATATGTAATGGACAAGACGTACACCCTGCTCAGTGAAATGGACTCAACACCACCTATTCACCTCACAAGAATATATCTGACTAGTAAGAATCTTAAAACCTATGTATTGCTATCTCTCTGGAAGTGAATCAAGAGGGTGTAAAGCTGCATAAACACAGCAGTGAAAAGCAGCTAATCCCCATTATCAAAATAAATTACTTAAAAAAAACCCATAAAACAAAGACAGTGAAAGAGAGAGAAATTCTTACAAAATCCATTCAGGGGCTCTGATGCAACCTGGATTGACCATATCTAGACCCACAGCTGGATGAGACATAAGGCTGGACACTCTTGGGGCTGAGAGGATTGGTGAGGTTGGGTGAGCAAACGCAGACCCTTTAAAGTAATACTGCGAGGTATCCATCCCATGGGTCCCAAATCTCCAGGTTCAAGGGCATCTGCCCACATCGAAAATATGCCTGGGAAACCCAGAAGATGGTACACCGTGTGATCGGGAAAGGTTTCTAAAACGCACCTCATTTCTCCTCTCCTTGTGCTCGGGTTCGCCATTCCAGCCGCTTTACTAACAATCTCCCTACGTGGAGAATCAGCACCGTTAACCTCCTGTTTCGTACAGGTTGCAATTTGTCCTGAGGATGAACGGGAAGAGGGGGAACCAATGAGAGACTAGCTCTAGGTGTTGGGACAGGCACAGGTCACTCTATTTTTCCATCAGGAAGAAGAATGAACCACAGGCTCAGCCTGCCCCCCCGGAACCAGAATAGGGTCTGAAGCAATCCTGCGCTTTTGCGGCCAGCTCCCAAAAAAGCGAGTTGACAAATGGAGCTCAGGGGCACTGCAATTCACAAACCTGCAGAGTTATAAATGATAACTCTTGTCCACAAATATATTGAGGGAAGGCAACGAAGAGGATTTGAAAGCAAGGCAGAATTGCAGGAAACAGATTTCAGGAGGTAGATGCGACTCGCCTTTAAAGCACATGAAAAGCGGCAAAACGACGACAATGATGCCCTTGGCCAAAAAGGGCGTATGCGATTTTTCCTGAATATATTCAGGAAAAAACGCATACGCCCTTTTTGGCCAACCAAGCAAGCTGGAAAGGCAAATCAGCACTACAAAGAAGTCTCGCTTGCCATCGGTCAAAAGGGCCATGCTGAAAAAAGTGTAAAAACCAGAAATGCAGGACAGGCCAGGGAGACGTGGGAGCCTTGCTACGCTGATGGGCGGGATGTAAATTGCCAACAGCCACTCTGGAGAAGTGTACGCTGTGTCCTGAAACATGTAATAAACACAGCTTAGAGAGCATAGGGCACTTCCACTCATGGGCGTATACATTGGGAAAACTGAAAATCCACAAGACACAGGCACCTCAAAGTGTAGGGCTGCTCTGTTTACAAGAACCTCCACTTTGGTACACCTTAAATAGCCCAGGATAGAGAAAAATGGATAAAGAAGTTGTGGTACTTATGCACAATGGAATATCACTCAGCCATGAAATCAATGTCATAAGGCGAGTAGCAGCCAGTACATTGAATGGATTTAGGTACGATGACTCTAAGTGAAATAAGTCACACAGAAAAAGACACTTATCCTACGATATCACTTATAGAGGGAATGTCAAAATCGCTACCCTTGAACTGAATTACAAGACAGAACACAGTCACACGTTTAGAAAACACACTATGGCTGCTTAACGGGAAAGGTCAGGTGGGGTGATGCATAAAACAAGGGTTTGAAATTAGCTCAGATACCGTTCCATAAGCCAAATATGTAATGGACAAGACGTACACCCTGCTCAGTGAAATGGACTCAACACCACCTATTCACCTCACAAGAATATATCTGACTAGTAAGAATCTTAAAACCTATGTATTGCTATCTCTCTGGAAGTGAATCAAGAGGGTGTAAAGCGGCATAAACACAGCAGTGAAAAGCAGCTAATCCCCATTATCAAAATAAATTACTTAAAAAAAACCCATAAAACAAAGACAGTGAAAGAGAGAGAAATTCTTACAAAATCCATTCAGGGGCTCTGATGCAACCTGGATTGACCATATCTAGACCCACAGCTGGATGAGACATAAGGCTGGACACTCTTGGGGCTGAGAGGATTGGTGAGGTTGGGTGAGCAAACGCAGACCCTTTAAAGTAATACTGCGTGGTATCCATCCCATGGGTCCCAAATCTCCAGGTTCAAGGGCATCTGCCCACATCGAAAACATGCCTGGGAAACCCAGAAGATGGTACACCGTGTGATCGGGAAAGGTTTCTAAAACGCACCTCATTTCTCCTCTCCTTGTGCTCGGGTTCGCCATTCCAGCCGCTTTACTAACAATCTCCCTACGTGGAGAATCAGCACCGTTAACCTCCTGTTTCGTACAGGTTGCAATTTGTCCTGAGGATGAACGGGAAGAGGGGGAACCAATGAGAGACTAGCTCTAGGTGTTGGGACAGGCACAGGTCACTCTATTTTTCCGTCAGGAAGAAGAATGAACCACAGGCTCAGCCTGCACCCCCGGAACCAGAATAGGGTCTGAAGCAATCCTGCGCTTTTGCGGCCAGCTCCCAAAAAAGCGAGTTGACAAATGGAGCTCAGGGGCACTGCAATTCACAAACCTGCAGAGTTATAAATGATAACTCTCGTCCACAAATATATTGAGGGAAGGCAACGAAGAGGATTTGAAAGCAAGGCAGAATTGCAGGAAACAGATTTCAGGAGGTAGATGCGACTCGCCTTTAAAGCACATGAAAAGCGGCAAAACGTCGACAATGATGCCCTTGGCCAAAAAGGGCGTATGCGTTTTTTCCTGAATATATTCAGGAAAAAACGCATACGCCCTTTTTGGCCAACCAAGCAAGCCGGAAAGGCCAATCAGCACTACAAAGAAGTCTCGCTTGCCATCGGTCAAAAGGGCCATGCTGAAAAAAGTGTAAAAACCAGAAATGCAGGACAGGCCAGGGAGACGTGGGAGCCTTGCTACGCTGATGGGCGGGATGTTAATTGCCAACAGCCACTCTGGAGAAGTGTACGGTGTGTCCTGAAACATGTAATAAACACAGCTTAGAGAGCATAGGGCACTTCCACTCATGGGCGTATACATTGGGAAAACTGAAAATCCACAAGACACAGGCACCCCGAAGTGTAGGGCTGCTCTGTTTACAAGAACCTCCACTTCGGTACACCTTAAATAGCCCAGGATAGAGAAAAATGGATAAAGAAGTTGTGGTACTTATGCACAATGGAATATCACTCAGCCATGAAATCAATGTCATAAGGCGAGTAGCAGCCAGTATGATGAGTGGATTGAGGTACGATGACTCTAAGTGAAATAAGTCACACAGAAAAAGACACTTATCCTAAGATATCACTTATAGAGGGAATGATAAAATAGCTACCCTTGAACTGAATTACAAGACAGAACAGAGTCACACGTTTAGAAAACACACTATGGCTGCTTAACGGGAAAGGTCCGGTGGGGTGATGCATAAAACAAGGGTTTGAAATTAGCTCAGATACCGTTCCATAAGCCAAATATGTAATGGACAAGACGTACACCCTGCTCAGTGAAATGGACTCAACACCACCTATTCACCGCACAAGAATATATCTGACTAGTAAGAATCTTAAAACCTATGTATTGCTATCTCTCTGGAAGTGAATCAAGAGGGTGTAAAGCGGCATAAACACAGCAGTGAAAAGCAGCTAAGCCCCATTATCAAAATAAATTACTTGAAAAAAACCCATAAAACAAAGACAGTGAAAGAGAGAGAAATTCATACAAAATCCATTCAGGGGCTCTGATGCAACCTGGATTGACCATATCTAGACCCACAGCTGGATGAGACCTAAGGCTGGACACTCTTGGGGCTGAGAGGATTGGTGAGGTTGGGTGAGCAAACGCAGACCCTTTAAAGTAATACTGCGTGGTACCCATCCCATGGGTCCCAAATCTCCAGGTTCAAGGGCATCTTCCCACATCGAAAACATGCCTGGGAAACCCAGAAGATGGTACACCGCGTGATCGGGAAAGGTTTCTAAAACGCACCTCATTTCTCCTCTCCTTGTGCTCGGGTTCGCCATTCCAGCCGCTTTACTAACAATCTCCCTACGTGGAGAATCAGCACCGTTAACCTCCTGTTTCGTACAGGTTGCAATTTGTCCTGAGGATGAACGGGAAGAGGGGGAACCAATGAGAGACTAGCTCTAGGTGTTGGGACAGGCACAGGTCACTCTATTTTTCCGTCAGGAAGAAGAATGAACCACAGGCTCAGCCTGCACCCCCGGAACCAGAATAGGGTCTGAAGCAATCCTGCGCTTTTGCGGCCAGCTCCCAAAAAAGCGAGTTGACAAATGGAGCTCAGGGGCACTGCAATTCACAAACCTGCAGAGTTATAAATGATAACTCTCGTCCACAAATATATTGAGGGAAGGCAACGAAGAGGATTTGAAAGCAAGGCAGAATTGCAGGAAACAGATTTCAGGAGGTAGATGCGACTCGCCTTTAAAGCACATGAAAAGCGGCAAAACGTCGACAATGATGCCCTTGGCCAAAAACGGCGTAGGCGATTTTTCCTGAATATATTCAGGAAAAAACGCATACGCCCTTTTTGGCCAACCAAGCAAGCCGGAAAGGCCAATCAGCACTACAAAGAAGTCTCGCTTGCCATCGGTCAAAAGGGCCATGCTGAAAAAAGTGTAAAAACCAGAAATGCAGGACAGGCCAGGGAGACGTGGGAGCCTTGCTACGCTGATGGGCGGGATGTTAATTGCCAACAGCCACTCTGGAGAAGTGTACGGTGTGTCCTGAAACATGTAATAAACACAGCTTAGAGAGCATAGGGCACTTCCACTCATGGGCGTATACATTGGGAAAACTGAAAATCCACAAGACACAGGCACCCCGAAGTGTAGGGCTGCTCTGTTTACAAGAACCTCCACTTCGGTACACCTTAAATAGCCCAGGATAGAGAAAAATGGATAAAGAAGTTGTGGTACTTATGCACAATGGAATATCACTCAGCCATGAAATCAATGTCATAAGGCTAGTAGCAGCCAGTACGATGAGTGGATTGAGGTACGATGACTCTAAGTGAAATAAGTCACACAGAAAAAGACACTTATCCTAAGATATCACTTATAGAGGGAATGTCAAAATCGCTACCCTTGAACTGAATTACAAGACAGAACAGAGTCACACGTTTAGAAAACAAACTATGGTTGCTTAACGGGAAAGGTCAGGTGGGGTGATGCATAAAACAAGGTTTTGAAATTAGCTCAGATACCGTTCCATATACCAAATATGTAATGGACGAGACCTATTCCCTGCTCAGTGAAATGGACTCAACACCCCCTATTCACCGCAAAAGAATATATCTGACCAGTAAGAATCTTTAAACCTATGTATTGATATCTCTCTGGAAGTGAATCAAGAGGGTGTAAAGCGGCATAAACACAGCAGTGAAAAGCAGCTAAACCCCATTATAAAAATAAATTACTTTAAAAAAACCCATAAAACAAAGACAGTGAAAGAGAGAGAAATTCTTACAAAATCCATTCAGGGGCTCTGATGCAACCTGGATTGACCATATCTAGACCCACAGCTGGATGAGACATAAGGCTGGATACTCTTGGGGCTGAGAGGATTGGTGTGGTTGGGTGAGCAAACGCAGACCCTTTAAAGTAATACTGCGTGGTACCCATCCCACGGGTCCCAAATCTCCAGGTTCAAGGGCATCTTCCTACATCGAAAACATGCCTGGGAAACCCAGAAGATGGTACACCGTGTGATCGGGAAACGTTTCTAAAACGCACCTCATTTCTCCTCTCCTTGTGCTCGGGTTCGCCATTCCAGCCGCTTTACTAACAATCTCCCTACGTGGAGAATCAGCACCGTTAACCTCCTGTTTCGTACAGGTTGCAATTTGTCCTGAGGATGAACGGGAAGAGGGGGAACCAATGAGAGACTAGCTCTAGGTGTTGGGACAGGCACAGGTCACTCTATTTTTCCATCAGGAAGAAGAATGAACCACAGGCTCAGCCTGCCCCCCCGGAACCAGAATAGGGTCTGAAGCAATCCTGCGCTTTTGCGGCCAGCTCCCAAAAAAGCGAGTTGACAAATGGAGCTCAGGGGCACTGCAATTCACAAACCTGCAGAGTTATAAATGATAACTCTTGTCCACAAATATATTGAGGGAAGGCAACGAAGAGGATTTGAAAGCAAGGCAGAATTGCAGGAAACAGATTTCAGGAGGTAGATGCGACTCGCCTTTAAAGCACATGAAAAGCGGCAAAACGACGACAATGATGCCCTTGGCCAAAAAGGGCGTAGGCGTTTTTTCCTGAATATATTCAGGAAAAAACGCCTACGCCCTTTTTGGCCAACCAAGCAAGCTGGAAAGGCAAATCAGCACTACAAACAAGTCTCGCTTGCCATCGGTCAAAAGGGCCATGCTGAAAAAAGTGTAAAAACCAGAAATGCAGGACAGGCCAGGGAGACGTGGGAGCCTTGCTACGCTGATGGGCGGGATGTAAATTGCCAACAGCCACTCTGGAGAAGTGTACGGTGTGTCCTGAAACATGTAATAAACACAGCTTAGAGAGTATAGGGCACTTCCACTCATGGGCGTATACATTGGGAAAACTGAAAATCCACAAGACACAGGCACCTCAAAGTATAGGGCTGCTCTGTTTACAAGAACCTCCACTTTGGTACACCTTAAATAGCCCAGGATAGAGAAAAATGGATAAAGAAGTTGTGGTACTTATGCACAATGGAATATCACTCAGCCATGAAATCAATGTCATAAGGCGAGTAGCAGCCAGTACATTGAATGGATTTAGGTACGATGACTCTAAGTGAAATAAGTCACACAGAAAAAGACACTTATCCTACGATATCACTTATAGAGGGAATGTCAAAATCGCTACCCTTGAACTGAATTACAAGACAGAACACAGTCACACGTTTAGAAAACACACTATGGCTGCTTAATGGGAAAGGTCAGGTGGGGTGATGCATAAAACAAGGGTTTGAAATTAGCTCAGATACCGTTCCATAAGCCAAATATGTAATGGACAAGACGTACACCCTGCTCAGTGAAATGGACTCAACACCACCTATTCACCTCACAAGAATATATCTGACTAGTAAGAATCTTAAAACCTATGTATTGATATCTCTCTGGAAGTGAATCAAGAGGGTGTAAAGCGGCATAAACACAGCAGTGAAAAGCAGCTAATCCCCATTATCAAAATAAATTACTTAAAAAAAACCCATAAAACAAAGACAGTGAAAGAGAGAGAAATTCTTACAAAATCCATTCAGGGGCTCTGATGCAACCTGGATTGACCATATCTAGACCCACAGCTGGATGAGACATAAGGCTGGACACTCTTGGAGCTGAGAGGATTGGTGAGGTTGGGTGAGCAAACGCAGACCCTTTAAAGTAATACTGCGTGGTACCCATCCCATGGGTCCCAAATCTCCAGGTTCAAGGGCATCTTCCCACATCGAAAACATGCCTGGGAAACCCAGAAGATGGTACACCGCGTGATCGGGAAAGGTTTCTAAAACGCACCTCATTTCTCCTCTCCTTGTGCTCGGGTTCGGCATTCCAGCCGCTTTACTAACAATCTCCCTACGTGGAGAATCAGCACCGTTAACCTCCTGTTTCGTACAGGTTTCAATTTGTCCTGAGGATGAACGGGAAGAGGGGGAACCAATGAGAGACTAGCTCTAGGTGTTGGGACAGGCACAGGTCACTCTATTTTTCCGTCAGGAAGAAGAATGAACCACAGGCTCAGCCTGCACCCCCGGAACCAGAATAGGGTCTGAAGCAATCCTGCGCTTTTGCGGCCAGCTCCCAAAAAAGCGAGTTGACAAATGGAGCTCAGGGGCACTGCAATTCACAAACCTGCAGAGTTATAAATGATAACTCTCGTCCACAAATATATTGAGGGAAGGCAACGAAGAGGATTTGAAAGCAAGGCAGCATTGCAGGAAACAGATTTCAGGAGGTAGATGCGACTCGCCTTTAAAGCACATGAAAAGCGGCAAAACGTCGACAATGATGCCCTTGGCCAAAAAGGGCGTATGCGTTTTTTCCTGAATATATTCAGGAAAAAACGCATACGCCCTTTTTGGCCAACCAAGCAAGCCGGAAAGGCCAATCAGCACTACAAAGAAGTCTCGCTTGCCATCGGTCAAAAGGGCCATGCTGAAAAAAGTGTAAAAACCAGAAATGCAGGACAGGCCAGGGAGACGTGGGAGCCTTGCTACGCTGATGGGCGGGATGTTAATTGCCAACAGCCACTCTGGAGAAGTGTACGGTGTGTCCTGAAACATGTAATAAACACAGCTTAGAGAGCATAGGGCACTTCCACTCATGGGCGTATACATTGGGAAAACTGAAAATCCACAAGACACAGGCACCCCGAAGTGTAGGGCTGCTCTGTTTACAAGAACCTCCACTTCGGTACACCTTAAATAGCCCAGGATAGAGAAAAATGGATAAAGAAGTTGTGGTACTTATGCACAATGGAATATCACTCAGCCATGTAATCAATGTCATAAGGCGAGTAGCAGCCAGTATGATGAGTGGATTGAGGTACGATGACTCTAAGTAAAATAAGTCACACAGAAAAAGACACTTATCCTAAGATATCACTTATAGAGGGAATGATAAAATAGCTACCCTTGAACTGAATTACAAGACAGAACAGAGTCACACGTTTAGAAAACACACTATGGCTGCTTAACGGGAAAGGTCCGGTGGGGTGATGCATAAAACAAGGGTTTGAAATTAGCTCAGATACCGTTCCATAAGCCAAATATGTAATGGACAAGACGTACACCCTGCTCAGTGAAATGGACTCAACACCACCTATTCACCGCACAAGAATATATCTGACTAGTAAGAATCTTAAAACCGATGTATTGATATCTCTCTGGAAGTGAATCAAGAGGGTGTAAAGCGGCATAAACACAGCAGTGAAAAGCAGCTAAGCCCCATTATCAAAATAAATTACTTGAAAAAAACCCATAAAACAAAGACAGTGAAAGAGAGAGAAATTCATACAAAATCCATTCAGGGGCTCTGATGCAACCTGGATTGACCATATCTAGACCCACAGCTGGATGAGACCTAAGGCTGGACACTCTTGGGGCTGAGAGGATTGGTGAGGTTGGGTGAGCAAACGCAGACCCTTTAAAGTAATACTGCGTGGTACCCATCCCATGGGTCCCAAATCTCCAGGTTCAAGGGCATCTGCCCACATCGAAAACATGCCTGGGAAACCCAGAAGATGGTACACCGTGTGATCGGGAAACGTTTCTAAAACGCACCTCATTTCTCCTCTCCTTGTGCTCGGGTTCGCCATTCCAGCCGCTTTACTAACAATCTCCCTACGTGGAGAATCAGCACCGTTAACCTCCTGTTTCGTACAGGTTTCAATTTGTCCTGAGGATGAACGGGAAGAGGGGGAACCAATGAGAGACTAGCTCTAGGTGTTGGGACAGGCACAGGTCACTCTATTTTTCCGTCAGGAAGAAGAATGAACCACAGGCTCAGCCTGCACCCCCGGAACCAGAATAGGGTCTGAAGCAATCCTGCGCTTTTGCGGCCAGCTCCCAAAAAAGCGAGTTGACAAATGGAGCTCAGGGGCACTGCAATTCACAAACCTGCAGAGTTATAAATGATAACTCTCGTCCACAAATATATTGAGGGAAGGCAACGAAGAGGATTTGAAAGCAAGGCAGAATTGCAGGAAACAGATTTCAGGAGGTAGATGCGACTCGCCTTTAAAGCACATGAAAAGCGGCAAAACGTCGACAATGATGCCCTTGGCCAAAAAGGGCGTATGCGTTTTTTCCTGAATATATTCAGGAAAAAACGCATACGCCCTTTTTGGCCAACCAAGCAAGCCGGAAAGGCAAATCAGCACTACAAAGAAGTCTCGCTTGCCATCGGTCAAAAGGGCCATGCTGAAAAAAGTGTAAAAACCAGAAATGCAGGACAGACCATGGAGACATGGGAGCCTTGCTATGCTGATGGGCGGGATGTAAATTGCCAACAGCCACTCTGGAGACGTGTACGGTGTGTCCTGAAACATGTAATAAACACAGCTTAGAGAGCATAGGGCAGTTCCACTCATGGGCGTATACATTGGGAAAACTGAAAATCCACAAGACAAAGGCACCCCGAAGTGTAGGGCTGCTCTGTTTACAAGAACCTCCACTTCGGTACACCTTAAATAGCCCAGGATAGAGAAAAATGGATAAAGAAGTTGTGGTACTTATGCACAATGGAATATCACTCAGCCATGAAATCAATGTCATAAGGCTAGTAGCAGCCAGTACGATGAGTGGATTTAGGTACGATGACTCTAAGTGAAATAAGTCACACAGAAAAAGACACTTATCCTAAGATATCACTTATAGAGGGAATGTCAAAATCGCTACCCTTGAACTGAATTACAAGACAGAACAGAGTCACACGTTTAGAAAACAAACTATGGTTGCTTAACGGGAAAGGTCAGGTGGGGTGATGCATAAAACAAGGTTTTGAAATTAGCTCAGATACCGTTCCATATACCAAATATGTAATGGACGAGACCTATTCCCTGCTCAGTGAAATGGACTCAACACCCCCTATTCACCGCAAAAGAATATATCTGACCAGTAAGAATCTTTAAACCTATGTATTGATATCTCTCTGGAAGTGAATCAAGAGGGTGTAAAGCGGCATAAACACAGCAGTGAAAAGCAGCTAAACCCCATTATAAAAATAAATTACTTTAAAAAAACCCATAAAACAAAGACAGTGAAAGAGAGAGAAATTCTTACAAAATCCATTCAGGGGCTCTGATGCAACCTGGATTGACCATATCTAGACCCACAGCTGGATGAGACCTAAGGCTGGATACTCTTGGGGCTGAGAGGATTGGTGAGGTTGGGTGAGCAAACGCAGACCCTTTAAAGTAATACTGCGTGGTACCCATCCCACGGGTCCCAAATCTCCAGGTTCAAGGGCATCTTCCTACATCGAAAACATGCCTGGGAAACCCAGAAGATGGTACACCGTGTGATCGGGAAACGTTTCTAAAACGAACCTCATTTCTCCTCTCCTTGTGCTCGGGTTCGCCATTCCAGCCGCTTTACTAACAATCTCCCTACGTGGAGAATCAGCACCGTTAACCTCCTGTTTCGTACAGGTTTCAATTTGTCCTGAGGATGAACGGGAAGAGGGGGAACCAATGAGAGACTAGCTCTAGGTGTTGGGACAGGCACAGGTCACTCTATTTTTCCATCAGGAAGAAGAATGAACCACAGGCTCAGCCTGCCCCCCCGGAACCAGTATAGGGTCTGAAGCAATCCTGCGCTTTTGCGGCCAGCTCCCAAAAAAGCGAGTTGACAAATGGAGCTCAGGGGCACTGCAATTCACAAACCTGCAGAGTTATAAATGATAACTCTCGTCCACAAATATATTGAGGGAAGGCAACGAAGAGGATTTGAAAGCAAGGCAGAATTGCAGGAAACAGATTTCAGGAGGTAGATGCGACTCGCCTTTAAAGCACATGAAAAGCGGCAAAACGTCGACAATGATGCCCTTGGCCAAAAAGGGCGTATGCGTTTTTTCCTGAATATATTCAGGAAAAAACGCATACGCCCTTTTTGGCCAACCAAGCAAGCTGGAAAGGCAAATCAGCACTACAAAGAAGTCTCGCTTGCCATCGGTCAAAAGGGCCATGCTGAAAAAAGTGTAAAAACCAGAAATGCAGGACAGGCCAGGGAGACGTGGGAGCCTTGCTACGCTGATGGGCGGGATGTTAATTGCCAACAGCCACTCTGGAGAAGTGTACGGTGTGTCCTGAAACATGTAATAAACACAGCTTAGAGAGCATAGGGCACTTCCACTCATGGGCGTATACATTGGGAAAACTGAAAATCCACAAGACACAGGCACCTCAAAGTGTAGGGCTGCTCTGTTTACAAGAACCTCCACTTTGGTACACCTTAAATAGCCCAGGATAGAGAAAAATGGATAAAGAAGTTGTGGTACTTATGCACAATGGAATATCACTCAGCCATGAAATCAATGTCATAAGGCGAGTAGCAGCCAGTACATTGAATGGATTTAGGTACGATGACTCTAAGTGAAATAAGTCACACAGAAAAAGACACTTATCCTACGATATCACTTATAGAGGGAATGTCAAAATCGCTACCCTTGAACTGAATTACAAGACAGAACACAGTCACACGTTTAGAAAACACACTATGGCTGCTTAACGGGAAAGGTCAGGTGGGGTGATGCATAAAACAAGGGTTTGAAATTAGCTCAGATACCGTTCCATAAGCCAAATATGTAATGGACAAGACGTACACCCTGCTCAGTGAAATGGACTCAACACCACCTATTCACCGCACAAGAATATATCTGACTAGTAAGAATCTTAAAACCTATGTATTGCTATCTCTCTGGAAGTGAATCAAGAGCGTGTAAAGCGGCATAAACACAGCAGTGAAAAGCAGCTAATCCCCATTATCAAAATAAATTACTTAAAAAAAACCCATAAAACAAAGACAGTGAAAGAGAGAGAAATTCTTACAAAATCCATTCAGGGGCTCTGATGCAACCTGGATTGACCATATCTAGACCCACAGCTGGATGAGACATAAGGCTGGACACTCTTGGGGCTGAGAGGATTGGTGAGGTTGGGTGAGCAAACGCAGACCCTTTAAAGTAATACTGCGTGGTATCCATCCCATGGGTCCCAAATCTCCAGGTTCAAGGGCATCTGCCCACATCGAAAATATGCCTGGGAAACCCAGAAGATGGTACACCGTGTGATCGGGAAAGGTTTCTAAAACGCACCTCATTTCTCCTCTCCTTGTGCTCGGGTTCGCCATTCCAGCCGCTTTACTAACAATCTCCCTACGTGGAGAATCAGCACCGTTAACCTCCTGTTTCGTACAGGTTGCAATTTGTCCTGAGGATGAACGGGAAGAGGGGGAACCAATGAGAGACTAGCTCTAGGTGTTGGGACAGGCACAGGTCACTCTATTTTTCCATCAGGAAGAAGAATGAACCACAGGCTCAGCCTGCCCCCCCGGAACCAGAATAGGGTCTGAAGCAATCCTGCGCTTTTGCGGCCAGCTCCCAAAAAAGCGAGTTGACAAATGGAGCTCAGGGGCACTGCAATTCACAAACCTGCAGAGTTATAAATGATAACTCTTGTCCACAAATATATTGAGGGAAGGCAACGAAGAGGATTTGAAAGCAAGGCAGAATTGCAGGAAACAGATTTCAGGAGGTAGATGCGACTCGCATTTAAAGCACATGAAAAGCGGCAAAACGACGACAATGATGCCCTTGGCCAAAAAGGGCGTAGGCGTTTTTTCCTGAATATATTCAGGAAAAAACGCCTACGCCCTTTTTGGCCAACCAAGCAAGCTGGAAAGGCAAATCAGCACTACAAAGAAGTCTCGCTTGCCATCGGTCAAAAGGGCCATGCTGAAAAAAGTGTAAAAACCAGAAATGCAGGACAGGCCAGGGAGACGTGGGAGCCTTGCTACGCTGATGGGCGGGATGTAAATTGCCAACAGCCACTCTGGAGAAGTGTACGGTGTGTCCTGAAACATGTAATAAACACAGCTTAGAGAGCATAGGGCACTTCCACTCATGGGCGTATACATTGGGAAAACTGAAAATCCACAAGACACAGGCACCTCAAAGTATAGGGCTGCTCTGTTTACAAGAACCTCCACTTTGGTACACCTTAAATAGCCCAGGATAGAGAAAAATGGATAAAGAAGTTGTGGTACTTATGCACAATGGAATATCACTCAGCCATGAAATCAATGTCATAAGGCGAGTAGCAGCCAGTACATTGAATGGATTTAGGTACGATGACTCTAAGTGAAATAAGTCACACAGAAAAAGACACTTATCCTACGATATCACTTATAGAGGGAATGTCAAAATCGCTACCCTTGAACTGAATTACAAGACAGAACAGAGTCACACGTTTAGAAAACACACTATGGCTGCTTAACGGGAAAGGTCCGGTGGGGTGATGCATAAAACAAGGGTTTGAAATTAGCTCAGATACCGTTCCATAAGCCAAATATGTAATGGACAAGACGTACACTCTGCTCAGTGAAATGTTCTCAACACCACCTATTCACCTCAAAAGAATATATCTGACTAGTAAGAATCTTAAAACCTATGTATTGCTATCTCTCTGGAAGTGAATCAAGAGGGTGTAAAGCGGCATAAACACAGCAGTGAAAAGCAGCTAAGCCCCATTATCAAAATAAATTACTTAAAAAAAACTCATAAAACAAAGACAGTGAAAGAGAGAGAAATTCTTACAAAATCCATTCAGGGGCTCTGATGCAACCTGGATTGACCATATCTAGACCCACAGCTGGATGAGACATAAGGCTGGACACTCTTGGGGCTGAGAGGATTGGTGAGGTTGGGTGAGCAAACGCAGACCCTTTAAAGTAATACTGCGTGGTACCCATCCCATGGGTCCCAAATCTCCAGGTTCAAGGGCATCTTCCCACATCGAAAACATGCCTGGGAAACCCAGAAGATGGTACACCGCGTGATCGGGAAAGGTTTCTAAAACGCACCTCATTTCTCCTCTCCTTGTGCTCGGGTTCGCCATTCCAGCCGCTTTACTAACAATCTCCCTACGTGGAGAATCAGCACCGTTAACCTCTTGTTTCGTACAGGTTGCAATTTGTCCTGAGGATGAACGGGAAGAGGGGGAACCAATGAGAGACTAGCTCTAGGTGTTGGGACAGGCACAGGTCACTCTATTTTTCCGTCAGGAAGAAGAATGAACCACAGGCTCAGCCTGCACCCCCGGAACCAGAATAGGGTCTGAAGCAATCCTGCGCTTTTGCGGCCAGCTCCCAAAAAAGCGAGTTGACAAATGGAGCTCAGGGGCACTGCAATTCACAAACCTGCAGAGTTATAAATGATAACTCTCGTCCACAAATATATTGAGGGAAGGCAACGAAGAGGATTTGAAAGCAAGGCAGAATTGCAGGAAACAGATTTCAGGAGGTAGATGCGACTCGCCTTTAAAGCACATGAAAAGCGGCAAAACGTCGACAATGATGCCCTTGGCCAAAAAGGGCGTATGCGTTTTTTCCTGAATATATTCAGGAAAAAACGCATACGCCCTTTTTGGCCAACCAAGCAAGCCGGAAAGGCCAATCAGCACTACAAAGAAGTCTCGCTTGCCATCGGTCAAAAGGGCCATGCTGAAAAAAGTGTAAAAACCAGAAATGCAGGACAGGCCAGGGAGACGTGGGAGCCTTGCTACGCTGATGGGCGGGATGTAAATTGCCAACAGCCACTCTGGAGAAGTGTACGGTGTGTCCTGAAACATGTAATAAACACAGCTTAGAGAGCATAGGGCACTTCCACTCATGGGCGTATACATTGGGAAAACTGAAAATCCACAAGACACAGGCACCTCAAAGTGTAGGGCTGCTCTGTTTACAAGAACCTCCACTTTGGTACACCTTAAATAGCCCAGGATAGAGAAAAATGGATAAAGAAGTTGTGGTACTTATGCACAATGGAATATCACTCAGCCATGAAATCAATGTCATAAGGCGAGTAGCAGCCAGTATGATGAGTGGATTGAGGTACGATGACTCTAAGTGAAATAAGTCACACAGAAAGAGACACTTATCCTAAGATATCACTTATAGAGGGAATGATAAAATAGCTACCCTTGAACTGAATTACAAGACAGAACAGAGTCACACGTTTAGAAAACACACTATGGCTGCTTAACGGGAAAGGTCCGGTGGGGTGATGCATAAAACAAGGGTTTGAAATTAGCTCAGATACCGTTCCATAAGCCAAATATGTAATGGACAAGACGTACACCCTGCTCAGTGAAATGGACTCAACACCACCTATTCACCGCACAAGAATATATCTGACTAGTAAGAATCTTAAAACCGATGTATTGATATCTCTCTGGAAGTGAATCAAGAGGGTGTAAAGCGGCATAAACACAGCAGTGAAAAGCAGCTAAGCCCCATTATCAAAATAAATTACTTGAAAAAAACCCATAAAACAAAGACAGTGAAAGAGAGAGAAATTCATACAAAATCCATTCAGGGGCTCTGATGCAACCTGGATTGACCATATCTAGACCCACAGCTGGATGAGACCTAAGGCTGGACACTCTTGGGGCTGAGAGGATTGGTGAGGTTGGGTGAGCAAACGCAGACCCTTTAAAGTAATACTGCGTGGTACCCATCCCATGGGTCCCAAATCTCCAGGTTCAAGGGCATCTTCCCACATCGAAAACATGCCTGGGAAACCCAGAAGATGGTACACCGCGTGATCGGGAAAGGTTTCTAAAACGCACCTCATTTCTCCTCTCCTTGTGCTCGGGTTCGCCATTCCAGCCGCTTTACTAACAATCTCCCTACGTGGAGAATCAGCACCGTTAACCTCCTGTTTCGTACAGGTTGCAATTTGTCCTGAGGATGAACGGGAAGAGGGGGAACCAATGAGAGACTAGCTCTAGGTGTTGGGACAGGCACAGGTCACTCTATTTTTCCGTCAGGAAGAAGAATGAACCACAGGCTCAGCCTGCACCCCCGGAACCAGAATAGGGTCTGAAGCAATCCTGCGCTTTTGCGGCCAGCTCCCAAAAAAGCGAGTTGACAAATGGAGCTCAGGGGCACTGCAATTCACAAACCTGCAGAGTTATAAATGATAACTCTCGTCCACAAATATATTGAGGGAAGGCAACGAAGAGGATTTGAAAGCAAGGCAGAATTGCAGGAAACAGATTTCAGGAGGTAGATGCGACTCGCCTTTAAAGCACATGAAAAGCGGCAAAACGTCGACAATGATGCCCTTGGCCAAAAAGGGCGTATGCGTTTTTTCCTGAATATATTCAGGAAAAAACGCATACGCCCTTTTTGGCCAACCAAGCAAGCCGGAAAGGCAAATCAGCACTGCAAAGAAGTCTCGCTTACCATCGGTGAAAAGGGCCATGCTGAAAAAAGTGTAAAAACCAGAAATGCAGGACAGACCATGGAGACATGGGAGCCTTGCTACGCTGAAGGGCGGGATGTAAATTGCCAACAGCCACTCTGGAGACGTGTACGGTGTGTCCTGAAACATGTAATAAACACAGCTTAGAGAGCATAGGGCAGTTCCACTCATGGGCGTATACATTGGGAAAACTGAAAATCCACAAGACACAGGCACCCCAAAGTGTAGGGCTGCTCTGTTTACAAGAACCTCCACTTCGGTACACCTTAAATAGCCCAGGATAGAGAAAAATGGATAAAGAAGTTGTGGTACTTATGCACAATGGAATATCACTCAGCCATGAAATCAATGTCATAAGGCTAGTAGCAGCATGATGAGTGGATTTAGGTACGATGACTCTAAGTGAAATAAGTCACACAGAAAAAGACACTTATCCTACGATATCACTTATAGAGGGAATGTCAAAATCGCTACCCTTGAACTGAATTACAAGACAGAACAGAGTCACACGTTTAGAAAACACACTATGGCTGCTTAACGGGAAAGGTCAGGTGGGGTGATGCATAAAACAAGGGTTTGAAATTAGCTCAGATACCGTTCCATAAGCCAAATATGTAATGGACAAGACCTACTCCCTGCTCAGTGAAATGGACTCAACACCCTCTATTCACCGCACAAGAATATATCTGACTAGTAAGAATCTTAAAACCTATGTATTGATATCTCTCTGGAAGTGAATCAAGAGGGTGTAAAGCGGCATAAATACAGCAGTGAAAAGCAGCTAAACCCCATTACCAAAATAAATTACTTAAAAAAACCCCATAAAACAAAGACAGTGAAAGAGAGAGAAATTCTTACAAAATCCATTCAGGGGCTCTGATGCAACCTGGATTGACCATATGTACGCCCAGAGCTGGATGAGACCTAAGGATGGACACTCTTGGGGCTGAGAGGATTGGTGAGGTTGGGTGAGCAAACGCAGACCCTTTAAAGTAATACTGCGTGGTACCCATCCCATGGGTCCCAAATCTCCAGGTTCAAG